>NC_138948.1:14887500-15390000 GCF_965226115.1 Aulonocara stuartgranti | reverse complement strand
AAAAAAAAAAAAATCTGGTAATTCTTTGTTTTTACATTCATCAGGTCCCAATCAGCCCAAATATCAAAGAGAAATCAAAAATGCATGCCGTGGAGGAGTTCAGGTCTTAGGAGGTTAAGGATATCTCTGTACCTAAAAGGCATCTTAAGGATAGAGAACAAAGGACAGAGTATTCACAGGTGTATCCTATGCGGAAGTGTTCAGAGTATAAGAAAGGCGTGGTACACAAGTAGAATTTACAAACCGTAGCAGGAGGAGAACTCTTTAAACAACTCATCCTTTTTTATTCATATGTTGTTTCTGTAATTTAAGATGCTGGGATGTTTCTGTCCTTATCTGGTTTTCTCTTTGTGTGAGTAAAAAAAAAAATCTTGTTACAGGCTATCATGTTGTTAATTTAATAAAAAAGTTACCCTGACAATAGATCATGTTATAAACATGTTATGAACACTGTTGCACCTGAGACAATAAAACACAGCTGCACTAGGGCTATAAAAACCCGCCCAAATATTTATGATGCAGATGTGGAAAACGTCATATTTAACTGACATTGCTTTAAAATGAGAGCGCAGAAGAAGGATGTCTCATTTCATTAAATGCATGTTGCCCCGACTTCTTCACTCGTATGTATTGAGGGAGGGACTAAACCGGTGAGGAGAGAAATCCAGTATGTGCAATTTGGGAAATGAGAAAGGGAGTTTGGTAGATCCTTCATTTCTTGCCTTGCTTCCTTTTTTTTTCACATCTTAGTCCTTCCCACCAGAGGGAGGGAGGAGTTGAGGTGATGGGCACTTAGAAAAATGAGACATCTTGTCTCAGAGCTGTCATTTTTAAGCATTGTCAATTAAACATGACGTTTAACACAGCTGCACATCATAAATTGCTTTGTTATAGCCCAATTAATGATGTATTTTATGATCTCAGATGTAAAAGTGCGCACTACTTGTTTTAATCCTTCACAGCCCCTTTTAAATTAAATTCACAAAGCCAATGTGACAAGATATCACACTTTTTTTGTTAAACGCACACAGACGGTGAAGGACAGAGAGTTTGATCACCGTGAAATAACTGAATCATCTAATAAACAAAAGGGATGAGTTGTATCCTACACCCAGTGCGTTTTGACTATTCCAGCTGTGAAAACAGCTGTTTGTAGCTCCTCTGTCCTGTCTCTTCCAGATGCATTTTAAGAAATGAGACATCCATCAGCACGGGATATTGAGATTCATTTCCAAATCAGGCTGAAGGGCTTGGGACAGACAAGAGGAGGCTGGTGAGGTGACAATTTGCCTATTTTTTGTATATGGCCAATAAAAAAATGAAAAAAACTTGGCACACTGATGTGTAATACACACTAGCCATGCTTTTACTCTCATGATAGCTTAAGAGTAAAATTCATTCCTTACTAGACCTATTGACAGCAACCGTTTTATCACAGTGCTGTGGAAATTTGCTGATTTTTTTGAATAGCACGACTGTCTGCGCTCATTATTATTTTTAGCCTTTAATATTTGTGTTTGTGCCTGCAAGAAAGATGAAAGAGGCCATGCCATGAAGTGTGTGGGGGGTCACGTGGTAGCTAATGGTGTGTGTTGTGCCTGCTGTCAAGGGAGAATAATCCATAAAATGAATTGGCTGGCTGGGATGTCTGGAAGAAAACAGGTTTTCTTCCACCCACTTCAGATCATCAGATTTCTTCTGAGGCAGAAATACAGTGACATATGTAATGTTTGTCTACTCAAGGACCAATCAACTCATCAAGCATACTCAGTTTTGGATTTTGTTAATTTTTTTTTAACACGATAACATCTGAAGAGTCAGCACAGTGGTTTTAATCTAATCGTGAGCGCACATGCTCGCTGCAGTGATAGCTTTATGTCCGATATCCTCACATCATCACGTTACTTTTCGAGACGCAGCTGTCCTGCTCTCTGCTTTATCACAGAGCATTACAATATCTGTTCTAGCCTTTGACTCCTCTGAGCCTCAGAGAGCAGCATCATCCACTCTGCCTCCCACTGATCCTCTCCCCCTTCCTCCATCCCCGTTCCCCTCCCAACATGTCATTCTTGTGGCCCCAGAGGACATGGTCGGTATGACCCTGTCTGAGCCTGATGGAGGAGGAGGAGGAAGAGTGGGGGGTGGGGTGACGGGCTCTTTGTCCTCTCTGGTGTTGTCCCTCTTCACTCCTCTGTGGTCTCTTTAAGCGAATCATGTTCAGGGACGCCGCGCACATCCAGTGTTTTTGCTCACATCGTCACAGAATATTTACTGCTCTTCTTCTTCTGATTCCTTGCTGAGCTAGAGTTAGCAGTGGGTGTTTTTCACAGTGGGCTGGTAAAACGTTAGGTGTCTTTAGATGAGGCTCATATACATTGATGCCTAAATGTAGATGCCCTGAAAACATGCTGACTTTGCAACACCAGCCTCTGCACACTTTACACCGAGCCATAAAATTCACTCTTAATGCCCTGTTCATATCACTTGTTTAAAATAAGGCATGTTTAAACGCTTAAAAATAATAAAATATGCTTATCTGCTTTTGCTGGGAGTCAGATGAAAGCATCTTTACAGCTCTTATGAACATGCACTAAACATGAAGCTACAGTCATGTAGCATTGCTCAGACTTGAGAAATACTCCTCACAGTAATTTGGACCTTGTCATAGTGTATCACGGAGTACAATGGCGGCTATGGGATGGTTGTTAGCAAACAGCTGCAACATGATACCGCATTTGCTCAGGTCTTACTCACACATCAACATAGCAAAGAAGTGGAATAACCGTTAATATGACTGTTACTGCTTTAGTCCTGCCACTGTGGCTGTCAGTCAGCCTCGGATCTATGCATAGTGTAGTGCACACAAGCTTGGAGGACTGCACATATGTGCATCGATGTAGTATGTGCGGTTTGTTTTTGGTTTTTTTGCATCATTTGCAGTAGATCTGAGCATATGGACACCTGTAAATCAAGCTTTGCTCAGCTCACCCGGCCCCTGCATTCCCTTCTGTGTGTCTACCGAGTATCAACCTTGTTTTCATCTATACGATCTTTAACAACTCCACAGCACACACGACACATATTTGCTACTTGATCTGCTGATTTTGCTAACTTCCACCCTCCGACCCTTTGGCTCATTTTTATTTTAAATTTAATTTGATCCAAGCCAGTCTCTTGTGTGGACTCCCTACTTCTCACTTTTGTTCGAGCCAGTTTGTGACACTATTTTTTTGACCAGGCACAGTGACTTCCTGGAGTCTCCTAGAGTTGCCTAGCAACCTTACATTGACAACAAGCCTCACAAATAGGCAGATTGTGTTTGGACAGACTTGCTGCTTCCCCCTGCATCTAGTCTCGTTGATAAGCTCACTAACCTCATATTTAAAAGAGAGATGCGAGAGTGGCCTCAATCTTCTCAGGTAATAAAGTGAGTAAGTGTGTTTCTCAAAATAACAAACCTTTCCTATCTTTTAAAAAAAAAAAAGAAAATACCCACACGGGGTTACCCGCGATCAGTTAGGATTTAATATGCACACTTTTGACAGCACAATCATCTTGTTGCAAAAGCACTTACTGAAGCATGCAGCGCTCTCTTACACACACATGCCTCCTGTGGCACTGAGACTCCCTTGTCAAACCAGGAATCCTATTAATGTCTTCTACCAACTACATTAAAGTTCTCTTTTTCCTTTTATAAAAACTTTTTAAATGGCTACACAGACATTAAAAAGTACAACAAAAATGTGACAAGTTGTCTTAAAAAAAAAAAAAAACCTCTTGAAATGCACTGACAAGTGAGAATTTTTTTTTTTTCTTGGTCTTTTGAACTAATATTTTATGTGAAACAAAGTTACGTTAAATAAAAATGCAAAAACGTTTTTTTTTGGGGGGGGGGATCATTTTATGTGAGGTAAAATAAAACAAGAAGAGACCGAGGTAGAGAGTTGAAGAGATTCTGGGGAAGTCGAGAGTTCACACTCATGTTGCACAGAGAAAGAGTGGAGCTTCTCAAATATGTCCTGCTTTTTTTAATCAGAATCAGAATCAGAATACTTTATTGATCCCTGGGGGAAATTATTTTTTGTTACAGTGCTCCATTTTCCATTTACACGTGCTTTTTACAGAGCAGCCACTTAAAACGGCTCCACTTTCGTCTTTTCTGGTGTAAAGACATTATGCAGTCTCCTCGAACTTCAAATAACACCTGCATTTCTCATTGGGCCTCTGTGATGTATAGCCTATTAGCACCTTCGTGTACAGTATGCAAGGTTTGCCGGGGTCATAACTTATTCATGACTTGCTCTTAGCTGCGTTTGTAGAATATGCTGTGCGGACATCTCCCACACATTAATGTTATTTCTGACTGATTCTTTTACAATTTCATTCCTTTTAGCCCTGGGTGATTACATTCACAGCACCAAATCAAATTTACACGGATCAAATGAAAGTACAAAGTGCTGCGTGATTTTCAGATTACAGAAAAGCTCCAGCCTGGCAATTACCATATTTCAACATGTGCATCTGAAATAATTATTGGCTGATATTTGCTTCATATTAAATAAACTTGAGTGTCTCTCCCTCCTCCTTTAGATCCCTGACCACCTTTCCTCGGAGCATCTGCAGCATCTGCATTCATTGGTTCAACCAGACAAGGTACACATTAATGTTCTGACAAATCACCATAATTAAGCAAGTCAAAGGTTGCTCTCTTGCTTGGAAAGCAAGAGAGCAACAGTAAGGGCTAAAAAGATCCAAAAAGCACATTTCTGAGAACTACACTGTACAAAAAGAGGGTGCCATTTCATTCAACAGTTCTAAAAAACATGAAAACATTCATTCAGAAAGCATTGTATACATTGGGAAAAAGAGAAGAGAGTCTACCGTTTCATTGCAGTGCTAACGTGTATGGGATTCAAACAACTATATTTGTTCAATCTGTCAGCCAGACCATGAGTCGTGCCCCCGGTCATGCTCACACATCAAAAGCAATACAAACAAGAACAAAAACAGAAAGATAAAAGCAGCTGTGTGGCACTGAAAAAAAAAACATAGGTAAAAGGGAGTTTAGCATGCAAGAACATTGACAGTGTAGCCGAGCAGAGTAAAAGAGCACAATAATGGCCCCTCATTTGTGGCGTCCAAATGGACCCAGGAGCAACACTAGAGATTTTTATTTTGTTACACACTGAAAGACGGAGGAATGTATGGATGACTGACTGAATAACTAATAGACGTGGCAAGCAGATGGTGGATAACCTGAGGAGCAGCTTGCTTTCCGAATGAAAATTTGGTTTAGAGCCCAACGGATCCTAGAGTTTTGGGACGGATGCCGAAACTGATTTCTATGAAGAAAAAAATTATAATAAAATGTTTGGTACAAACTATTAATCAGCTTATTGTGAAACGCCGTTTGACCGTGCATCAACTCTACACAATATGTGGAATATGCTTGCGTGGACAAACTATGTGATAACACAGAAACACAAAAATGATACTCTTTTACCAAAATATCGGCCATACTCTACTCCGACTCAATAACTGGCTGCTGTTTCTATCATCCTCTGGCTGGGGAATTGGTTATATGGCTGCCTGGCAGACTGGTCTGCTGGCCAACCTTCTGTTACTAAGAGGAAAGCTGCCCAGAACATAAACACATACACAGTTAACCTTTTACTTCAGTTACCATACTCAGCTTTGCAGGCTGTTATTAATGAGGGCCTGAGACACATAATGCAATAGATATATAAATTCTAAAATAAACTACATTTTAATGAGACTGTGTTCGTGATATCATGTACATTACTTCTGCGTGCTTGTCACTGACTCGCTCGTTACATCTACAGCAAAAATTAGATTGCGGTTGCTGTCTATCATTGCTGTAGAGTAGAATGTCTTACATAGTATAGTGATATAGTATAGTGAAATATATCAAGCTTTACTTGTCTTAAACTGCAGGCAGCTTCATGTTCAGGGCTGAAACATGAAGCAAAGTCTTCAAAAAAAAGTTTTTCATTTTTTCTTCTTTTTTTGAAAAGATGAAAAGAAAGTGGAGCAAATTTATCCTCCATGTCTGTTTGCTAAGCCCCATAATGGTATTTTCAGAACCAGGAGTGGAACCTTTCAGTCCCTAGCTAAATGCTTAGACAGGCTTTGCCACTAATAGGAAGAAAGTAAAACATACCCTATGGCAGGAATTTTAAAATCAGCAAAGCTTTTAGTGTGCACATATTCTAATAAAACAAAAAACAGACATAAAAAAGCAGGTTGTGGACATTAAATTCAGAAAGCTCAAGCAAGCAACAGAAATAGTTTGTCTCCTTGACTCTAGTAATTATTATCATAATAAATGATATCAGGATCATAGAAGCTAGCCCTTTACCAGTCCCTATATTTAAAATCCCTACTCTCACCTCCACATCCCTGCCTTTCCATCTCTCTTGCTATCTCCAAACATGCCTTATCTGTGTGTCTGTTTTTATATCGTCTGACTTCATTAGCCAATTCTGAGACGTTTCTACAGTAAAATAGTTCAAATTCTGTTCTCCGAGGTGTCACAAGAAAGTTTAACGGCTAGCTATCCGTGAAGAAGGATCTAGAAGGTTTGGCAGCATTGGAATTTCTGCTAGCTAATAGAACTGCTAGCTTAAAAAAACTAACAAATGTAACAGCCCATATGGAAAAGAAATAGTAAAAACTTATATGATTTACTCATGAAAGTGGCCACTTTCTCATTACTTTCATATATTGTTTTAGTAAGTATCCAAAACATACAAGTTTCATTATATAATTTTTCAAGGGATCTTATATCTGTTTTCACTCTTGTATGATTTTCATACAAGTTTCACACAAGACAGATACAAACTTTATAAGATTTATATATATCTTTTCCATATGGGAGTGCTATAATTTTAGACACAAAAAAGCTGGAGAATTAAACAATGTCATTTGGCAGTGGCAGAATGTCGCCTTTGGCAGCAAAGATATGGGATGACCGTTGACTTGTTGTTAATAAGAGTTTGTGTTAAGTGCACCCAAGACAAGCAGAGACAAACACCATTAACCAAATCTTAGCCAGAGTGTTTTTTTATCTGAAGCATTCAAAAATTTGATGTGTGGGACACCGTGAGCCCATGGGCTGTAGTGTACACCGCAAGCTTTAAAAACATAAAGACGCACCTTATATAAATAATGCTAATAAAATCCTTAGAGATAACAGAAGAGACCACAGATTACTTTTGGGGATTTTTTTAAAATGTTGATTTTTAAAGATGTTTCTGTTGAGACAAAAAGCATTATAACACAGCCTCAATCAATGGACGCTTGGATCTGGAAACAGAGTTGATACGTCATCACTTAACAAGCAGGTAGGTTCAACCGGATGGTAGCACCCAGCAGGCACGCCTGCAGGATGTTGCCATGTGTTCGTTCATCAGCAGCTGAAAATAACCACTCGTTTAAAATCTGTCTAAAGTATCTGTTCAAAACTGGACGAGCAGTTTGTTACATTTAATATGGAATTTGGCAGATGCTCACGTTCTCTCTCTCATGCACACCAAGGGCTTTGTTTATTAATTAAGCTCACATTTAACTCGTCCCTACAATATCAATAATAAATAAGGTCAACACCTCAATGACAGTGTCAACAAAAAGTCAACATTACATTTTCCTGTCTATGATAACGCGTTTTAATTTTGCCCAGGGATATGACACTCATTTGTTCATGTCAGCTGATGTGAGCCTCACACTGCACTCATTGTTTTCATCATAAATAAAGTGACATCTAATGATAAAGCATTTGAAAATGCCATGGATGTGAAATGTCGGTCTGCGCACTGGTGCACTGACTGAGAGCAATCCATTTGGGTGGAATCAACGCAGACTTAAGTGTTCAAGAGGCCCAAACACAATCAATGGCCCTGATTGATTCGTGTTGGTCAAGTAAAACACTATTACATCTCACACTGCATTGATATGCATCACCAATAAGCAAAGCACCACACTACCTCTGTGAAATGACCTCTGTTGACCTCAACACTGCAAGCTACCTCTCAACATCTCCTTGTGCACAGATGCACTTTATCACCTTTTCAGCCATCTCGCCAAGGACAAACACTACAAAGCTTTTTGTAGCACTAAACATGTAAGAATGACACCTTATTCTGCAACAAGAGGCTACCACTAAATATACCAATGGTATAAAATGTGAGTACCGTGAATACAGTAACTGTCCCCCAGCACAATTCTGTTTTCATCCATGTTTTTTGAGTGGATCTGAATGCACGCAGGATAACTCAAAACATATTAAGTATTCATGCTAATTATGTGTTTTGTCTTTTACAGTATTCATGAACCAAAGGGAGACTGAGACTTGATTAAGAGAGTTGCATCCTTGTAGTTTGCATTCTTAAAAATGCTTCATCATTCTAATTATTTCATAACTTTTCAAAATAAAGTTTTAAACACAGTTGCGTAATGTCTTTCACTGAGATGCGCATAACTGAATTGCTGATTTTAATGCTTTTCTTTTTTCAATAATAGCTGAAGGAAACAGAGAGACTAATTGCACTGCTGTGTTTGTTTGTAGAGCACTGGCTTTTCAGGGAACCCAACAAGCTTTTAGTTTCACAGCTGCTTTTTGATGACATTTAACAACTATATCCCCAGAAGGGTTTTAATATATAACTACAGCCCCTAAGGAATCGTTCCCGCTTACAACATAATCAGTCTGTAACAAAGCAATGACAGGCGGCCGAGGTCACCAGCAAAAGGAAAAAGCTGTGTCTGTGTGCCATTTTATGGGGGCCCACATTAAATTAGGAAGTCCCTTTGCATCTGTGTTATTACTGCAAACAAATTCATGCAGCATTACACTACTGATGTGTAAAGATAAAATGTCTACAGCTGAAATACATGGCGATGATTTGTCTTACAATTTCTGATACAGAGGAAATGGTTAACAATTGTGTTGGACTGCACAGTTTAAAACCCCAGGCTCATTAGCCTCAGCTTCGTGCATTATCTATTTGATTTAAAGCCACTTGGAGCAGACTAAAGCACAACACAGTAGCATATTCCATTTCTGCTCAGTCCATATGTCTTACCAGTTGCAGGACAAAACAGGCCCTTGGTGCTTTTGTTATTCAGCTGTGGGAAGATGCAGAAAGCCTGTTAATTTTAGTAGCTCTCTCTCATTAGTGGAGTACATATCAGGTAACAGACATCTGCAGAGGAGTGGACCTCGTAACACTTCAACTACTCTAGCCAGATGGCAGGGACAGGTTGACCCCCACAGAGACCACTTAGAAACAAAAATGTCACGGATAAAGAGAAAAACCTGTCGGATAACAAAAACAGTTCATAAACCACGCTGTTGGAATTTTAAAACACTTGAATGTAAATTGCAATTAGAATACCAAATGCATTTAATATGCTTTTCGACTTATAAACAAACAACATTAGCTCATTAAGTTCATTTCAAAGGCACTACGGCTGTATAAAGTGCCTGAAGCCTTTTGTGACATTTTAAGTGTCATGGGGCAATTTATTTGTGCATCTCTCCAAAATAACAGAGTGTTTACCCAACAGTTTTCAGGTTTTTAGTCATGGGACCATGAGACTACATTCACACGTACACGGGTATTTTTTACAAAACTTTTTCCAGGTCAGTTTTGAAAAATATGCCCGTCCACATAAAAACTCAAAAAGCATTATCAAGAACATGCCAAAGCAACAGGCTGTGATATAACACAGTCTGACGTCAATAAAGAATATGAAGCAATGTCAGAGCGCATCTCGAACGTCCATCCTGGCAGGAGTTTTTCATACCTGAGATTTCAGTGATCCAAAACACCGTTTACGTGTAAATAGAGAGCCAAAGTGCATGCTTACGTGTGTATCTAGCCACACGTCTGGATTCATTTTAGACCGGTTAGCAGTGATTTCAATCTTAAGCACAACTACAAATACAAGTACACTATCTGCAGCATATCAGAGGCAGTAACCTATGGTGGGTGAACCAAGCACTGGAACCAAAAACAATAACATTCAATCGAATATATTCGATATATATTCAATTTATTTGAATATATTGCTCCCTGCCATCTGGCAAAATATTTTATCAATGTCACCTCCTAACAATGTTATTTGCTTTACAGACATTTTTTAAAATTACCTACTGTAATGAAATTTGGGCTTTGTTCATAATTCTTGAAATTCAAGTAGCTCACGAGGGCAATTCTGCTCATATTAAATCTAAAAAAACACATGACATATAATCTAATTCACACCCACTCAACCATTATTCGTCTGTTTAATCATTAAAATGGATGACACAGTTCAGATTTGAGTATTGTGACTGAATTTGCCTCTTAACAATTAATCTCTCTCAGTATTGGTGCACTTCACCTCTTCCTCTTCTACTGAATGTTCTTCACTTTGTCCCAGATTTCAGATGAGAACGTTTTCACAGCCACTAAAGGTGCTCTAAACAGTGTTTTGCTGTCATTGAGCTTTGTTAATGTATCTTAGTTAGGGTTTCTGTTTAGGTTTTCCTGCACACTAGAGCTTCAGAGAGTTTTTCATGTGAGTTTTCTTCATTGTTTGGTATTTATGTTATTTAGAGAGTTTAAAGGATCTTCTAGTCCTAGTTTTGAGTCCTTAGTCTTTATTTAGCTCCAGCTTACGTTTGAATTGGTCATTTCCTGTGTGCTTAGTTCCCTCAGTGTTTCCCTATGTGTTACTTCCTGTCTAGTCTTTCAGTGTTAATGCCTTCGTCCTCCAGTGTTCCCTGGCCTCTGTCTTCACGTTTGGTGTGACTTTTCTCGTCTCCGTGTTTCCTAATGTGTCTCTTTTGGTCATTTCCTGTGAAAGATAGTTTCCTGTGCTGTCTGTGCTTTACTTCTTACTGCATGGCTATCCTGATAGTTCTCATCTGTGTTTTTTTTCTCTTTATGCTCAGCTTCATTCTCATTTCACACCTCGCAGGTGTACATACAGCACTATACTGTATAAACTGTATATACAATATAGTACTGTGTTTCCTTTGTCCTCTGCCGCATCCGCGGAGGTACATGGTTTATTCTTTGAATATAAACTCTTGCTTGAATTCATAGAGTATCAGATTTCCAACTCTCTAGCTCCTTAGTGATTTCTGAACTTTCTGTTTCTTCTGTTTCTGTGTTACATTTTTATATTTTGGACTGGAATATCAGCTTTAAAGTTTGCCAGTCGATGGATTATTTTGGTCCTCTACACTCCACACAGCTAAAATAGAGTCTGAAGTCCAAAACAGTTTTGTCTGCCCAGCCAGTCAACTTCCCTCTGCGCAGCAACACCACTAACAAGGCAATTTCCAATTATAGAACCCAGACACCCCTCCAGTGGTTCTTTCACTTTGCCAGCATGAAACAACACATTTATTAAATCAATATTTGACCTTCTTAATTCTTTATATTTCTGCTGTCTACAATAGAGAGCATTTGCCGCTGTTCAGACATGCTCCCAATTAAAGCAGACGGCAGAAATCTGGATAAAAGTAACAAAATTTTAACTAAGACAGCTCTTTCCTGTCTCCATTTCTGTTGTGAGTACATTCTTTCCTCACCTGAAAGCTGTCAACCCTGACTTTTGAATTTAGAGAACTTCTAAAACGCCTCTTCCGGACAAGAGTCTTGCAATTTCTTTTGGTATGTAACTCACCACGAAAAAAGAGAAAAAGCACGCTTCTTTCTGAATCATCAAAGCACGGACAAAATGTGCTTATTAAAGCAGCAATAGCACCACCACTCTATCACCCGATTTAGAGCTCAGTAAATCTCAGTCACCATCAAACTGTCTGCACATTCACTTTCAAGTCCAATTGAGCCACAACCAGAAATACCGCACGCATAATTTCCACCCCAATTTGGTATACGATTTCGGATTAGGATATATTACACTACTTATTTGTGGAAAAACAAAAGTTAAATGGAATGCACATTAAACATCACCCAATCGATCTCTGCCGTAGCTGGATCAGTGACGCGGTAAAAACAGATCAGATTTCACCACAGAAACAAAGAAGGCGGTCATATCCGCCACAATAAAACAAGTCAAGAATTGGTGGGTTTTCTGTCCCACTGCACCGTCTGTGCTTCAGAGGTTTTCTTTTTTATATTAATGTTGAAATTTATCTTTGGAGTGAAAGGAAGGAAATCTAAGGTCGTATTTTTATAGCTACTCATTCCAGTCACGACAATGCATGAGTCCGTGATATTAAAGCTGGTGTAAAAAGCACTTATTTTTTTTGACATTATTAGCCAGAAATCCATAATAACCTTTTAGCATACTGTAGTCCCACTGCGTTCAGAGGAAGGTAGACGCTTGTACCTCTTGAGGACATGACAAAAGACTACCACTGGTCTCTTCAAAAATGCAGCATAAAGGCTAAAAAAAACTGAATGAAGAACTAATGCGTGGTGGCACAATGCGTAAAGCAGAGGACTTTCACCTGGGAGAATAGGCCAGAAAGTCAGACCACCAGACCACCTTTGAAGGTGGTCTGGTGGAAGCGCCTTTAGTGCAGGAGTATGGTCAAGTTTGCAGTTTTTATATCATCAGAGAATCCCATCTGATGATGGCAAACAGTTATTCAATATGATGCTCAGACCTACAGCCTTATTAAATACTGGCTCAGGGGAAATATGCTAGAGGATATACCTCACTCATTATGGCACACTTTCTATGTATTATTTGAAAACTGTGCTGCTCACAGATTTAAAAACGCACTGCAGTGCACAACTGAAGCATTTATTTGATTGTAGATATAGCAAAGCTGTCTGAAGTTCTGAAATGTACTAAAGCTTCCTGTAAGATCTATCATTGATTTACAGGGTATGTACTGGATTTTTAACAATGTGATGGGCATAAAAATGATTTGCTCTCTTTTTACGCTGCCTCTTCTTTAACGTTCACGTCATCCATTTGTGGCTATTGTGAGTCCTGATAGTAAGGACAAAAGACAGATGGAGCATGACAAAAGAAGACAAATAGGTGACATTTCAGTCTGTTATAGCACACCCACTGTATGAGAATAGTGTGGTTTCAGACTGTCAACTCATCCGTAACCTCAAGCAGAACCTTGCTGTGTGAGTGCAGAAAACGCTGAGGGACAAAATATCGTTAAGGTACTTTAAGGTCATATTCCACTCTACCTTTAAAAACACAAAGCAGCATGGTAGTGGTGTGTTTAGTCCTGTCACTTCACGACATTTCTAGGTTCTTCCTGTGCTTGCCTGGATTCTCTCCAGGCACTCTGGCTTCCTCCCACACTCCGAAGACTTGCATGCATGTTAGGTTAATGATTTTAAATGGGCCATAATGTGGATGCAAGTGTGTGTGCAGTTCTCTGTCTCTCTGTTTGCACAGTGATGGACTGGCAAGCTGTCCAAAATATATTCCACATCTCGCCTGCCGTCAACTGGGATACATTCCAGGACAATGGTGAATTTAATCTGGAGTCTAGAGCACATTGATTGGTCAGCATAACATAATGCTATAGAGACAACAGTCCTTTTGCATTTAGTGAGCGCACAGCTGAAGACTGCATGATGAGGGATCTTCGTTAGCTTGAACATCTTCCAATTGTTTTGCAGCAGTTACATTTCGAGGCGCGAATAAACAAACTCGCACCTTCACACTCTACCCTGCGGGAAGCTACTGCATGCCAGGATTTGTGTGAATGCAGCTGAAAAACACAGTTCATCCTGTACGTCGTGTGTGTCTACACGTGTGCATGTGAGTGTGAATGAGAGACCAGAAGTGATAAATTCTGAATTCTGGTTGTTAATTTTTTATAAAACCCTGACTACCCGCGCGCGGGATTTGGCTCATGACGAAAAGCTGCAGCCCAGAAACTTCCTGAAGTCCACAAAAATATGATGAAATGAAAGAGTAAATACACCGCGCACCTGTATGAGGTGCGCGGTGTATTTATGAGGTTACAAGTCATGAGTATTGTGCTTTCTCCTGATACCTGTACATATATATTTATGAATGTTATTGGTACGAAAATGTATAGATAAATATTCAGATTCATTTAGTTATCATATTTAGTCAAATGAACAGTGGAGAAAACTGAGTTGTGTCTCACATTGTCAAGATAAATTAAGCATTTCCAGCTTTCTTTTTAACACTTTCAGAACCCTGCAGCTCCTGAAATATATCTGTTAAGGTACAGTTAATCCTTGAGTCATCTTGCGCAAAATGACGTAGATGCATACAGGCAAGTAGGGAACTCCGGAGGGAAAGGAAGGAAGTAGGCCACAGTCATCCAGTTCCCTAAGATGCCCTGCAGATGTGTGTCTATTTTTTAATGCTGCTGCATTTAGAAAATAATGAAATCAACTGTGACTGACTACTTCCCTAGCCGTGTACGCAGCCATACATGGAAGAACAATTGAGTATGGCAAAAATAACAGGGAATCCCTGCTTGCATGAAAACCACAGCCTGGCAAACTGGCCACAAGAGAGATTGATGTTAGTAGACATGTGTAGCGATCGTGGCTCAAGAGTTGGGTGGTCGCCTTGTAATCGGAAGGTTGTCGGTTTGAGCCCCGGCTTGAACCGTTTCGGTCGTTGTGTCCTTGGGCAAGACACTTCACCCGTTGCCTGGTGGTGGTCAGAGGGCCCGATGGCGCTAGTGTTCGGCAGCCTCGCCTCTGTCATCTTGCCATCACCAGTGTGTGAATGGGTGGATGACTGGATGTGTAAAAGCGCTTTGGGGTCATTAGGGACTAGTAAAGCGCTATACAAGTACAGGCCATTTACCATTTTAGACATACATTTAAGACTAAAAGTATTTCAACAACTGCACAGTTTCTGTAATTGCCTCAAGTTTAGAACCCATGGGCATCACCAAAGGCTGTGTTTCCTCCCTTGAGATGCTCTGCTAGGCCTTTACTGTAGCCACCTTCAGCTGCTGCTCGTTTGTGGGTCACCCTGCATTCAGTTTTGTCTTCAGTAACTGAAAAGCATGCACTATTGTGTTGATATCAGATGACTTGGCCATTGAAAGATATCCTATTTACTCAGTTGTATATAGTATTTGTATTTGTATTCTATTTTTATCTTATTGTATATTTATTTTATTTTATTCTACTGTATATAGTATTTTATTTTATTCTATTCTGTACAGTTGTGTACTGTATTTATTCTTATTGTATTCTAATTTTTGCCTCATAACTTTTGCACTGTCCACTTCCTGCTGTGACAAAACAAATTTCCCACGTGTGGGACTAATAAAGGTTATCTTATCTTATCTTATTCCTTTGCCTTGGGAAACTCTTGTGCTTTGGGTCATTCTCTACTTGCACTGTGAACACTGATCAGTTCTGCATTTTTTACTTGATCTGATCAGACAACGTGGCTCTGTACACTTCACAATTCATCCTGCTACTTCTGTCTACAGTCACATCATCAATAAATACTAGTGACCGGCTCAACTAGCAGCCATACATGTCCATGATATAACATTGGCTCCATCGTGTCTGATGATGTGGTGATGTGGCATGTTACTCCCACATACCTCTCTCTTTCCGTCATCCTGATACAAGTTAATCTTTGTTTTCCAGCAAAGTCTAATATCTCTTTCCTGTTCTTGAGTGTAACCAGTGGTTTTCTACTTGTGTTGTAAACACTCTATTTATACTCATGAAGGCATCTCTTGATCTTTGACAATGACACATCTACCTCCTCGACAGTGTTTTTGTCTTGGCTAGATGTTGTGAAAGTTTTTGGTGTTTAACCAAGGAAAGAATCCTGTAATCATTCACTTCTTCTTCTTCCAGCTTTTTTGGTCCTTTTGGATACTTCCATCTTATCCCTCTATATCTTCACCAAAACTGAACTCACTGCCATTGCTAAGAGTTTTTTCCTTGGAACAGCACTGCAGCAGCCAATCCTAAAAACATAGATTTGGGAAAACCCTTTTACAACAAACCTCAGGAAATAATGCAGTCACTGACGACCTTGAATGAAGCCTATCTAACAACAGCAACAAATCATTAGCTCTTTAATAATTTTGTTTAGAGCTGATGTTGTCTATGAACAAATTGCTTACCATCAGCTCAGCAGTCTCCACAATGGTTTTAATGTACGGTTGAACTAGTTTCTCTCTGTTCGACTGCTCTCTGCTTTGTTTCTCTCTTTTTCTCTCTTTTGTAGCAAAGAAGAACATCTTCATTACAAAGACTACAGTAAGAATTTATTTAAAAATATATATATAATTCTCAGAGCTAATGTTTTGGTTCAAGAGCAGGTGTAATTTCAGTGAACCCAGACTTTGTTTTCCTCATAAAAAAAACTTCCACTTTAAGATTTCTTGCTTTCACTGATGCTTCTTTGTACATCACAGGCACCAATGCTGATAAGTAGAATAACATGAAATGCAAGGCCAGCGAGTGTTTTACAAGCTCAAAATGTGGATGTGCATATGCCCTTGAGCAGTTACACAGTAAAAACAAAGTGGGGACCTACTGGTAAAAACATCACTCCACAGCACTATCAGTGTTTCAAGTCTCTGCTGGGTACCTTTTGTAGATTTCATTTTTAGCTTGAACAGCTCTGACTCATGTTCCTGTGTTCCTGCTGTTGGAGAAAATGATAACCTGAGCAACTTAATTAAAAATCTGTTGGCACAGGGTATGGTTGCATGGGGGAAAAAATAATTTAGCTGTAGACCCAAAAATGCTAAACCCTGAAGACTGCTGCTGGCATCCCCTTCCAAGTCTTAAAGTTGAAAAACTTTAAGGTTGAGTATATTTAAAATGCTAGCACAGGGTAAAAGAGATGAAAAGTGCTTCAGACAAAAACTTGCCCATCTCCGCCTACTCTCCAACAGATAATTTCCCCATGTTCCTATTTCCTGCACTGTGCTCACTGTCCTCCAAGCATCCTCATGAGATCTCATCTCTAATGAAATCAGCGCACCCCTCTAACTAATGTAGCCATGGTGACTATTTCCCAAATGAGCAAGGTGACCTTCAGTGGAAGCATCCAGGAAAAATACAAGCAGATTATAATTCGCCTTAAATAGGACAGATCTATTTCATACTACAGCATGATATTTAAGGCACGATTGGACCTCAGTGTCAGTAGTATGTGTAACATGGCTTGCACGCTTCACTCATTTTTAAAGATTTTTCATCAGTATTCATAATACTGACGTCCTGTAACTTTGACAGACAAGGCCTAGCTTTCAGCTTGCCTATGAACAGGCGGCTGATGGCGTCCTGTCAAGTGTCAAGCCTGGGAAAGGTGAAAGCTAAAGCCCTTTTGTGGTTTTTAGCCACCCTCTGCGGGAGTCACACTGACATGTTTTGATATGACAAAATACCTATCTTTGGAGTTAGACTTCAAAAAGCAAGGATCAGACTGATGTCAAGGAGGTCACAGTACAAATGGATGGATCAGAATTATTCGAGCGCATCTGACGGATGCTTGCTCGGATTGGGAATTGGGATGTTCACACCCCGTGTCAACCAACCTCCGGCTCTTTGTCATGTTATTCAAGCAGTATTTGCAAGGGGGTTTGGGAGGGCTCTGCACTCAAGGAGTTCACAGATGCAAGGTTGCCAGCAGAACATCGTTAGCCATTTTAAATGGCTAAATTTGGTTTCCATAAATGTTATTTCATGCCTCCACTGACCACATTGAAGATATTTTTTTAAAATCACCTTCCTGCAGAAACTATCCTTAACACTCGGCAAAATTAAACCTTATTAACAGTTAAAATGTACAACTCATTTACAACAGTGACATTTTTTCAGATTTAGATCTGCAAAGACAACGATTTTGTAAAGATCATTTCAGCTCTAACACCGGAAAGCTGAATAATCCTACTGGGTCACATTTTGTCTCTGATGATGATGTAAGTGCAGAGATTGTACAAAATGTGAAGAGATCCACTAATGGCTCTGTAATAGGAGTGGTCAAGGCCAGCATTTCCATCCTTCCCCATGGAGTCCTATGAAATCCATCTCCCATTAATAAGCACGTTGTCCCGGCCCATTCATTAGCCAGTCAAATCCCTCAAGTGACATGAATTCAAATCCAATTCATGAGTCACAGTTTTAAACTGCACCAAAAAACCTTTACAGTTTTAAGCAGAGACACATTATACGCTTGAAAGTTAAACCCAAGAGCCAGTATCCATTACAGAAAGCATGTCACAGTCATACTGCAAAGATTCAAGTTAAATGTGAACTCTGAAAATGAAGCATCATTTCTAAATGGAATACCGCTTTAGAGGTCACAGCCATAATTTTGCATATAACACATATAGGAAGAAGAAAAAAACATTTTAAAGTTTTATTTATTTATTTATAGTTTTCAAACCAGTGGTTCCATTCCCTTCCCGGAAGACGACCACTATCACTGCCACTAGTGATGAACCATGAATTATGCATGCTACTCAGATGGGCTGCTTTTTTCTGTCTCAAGGAAACTAAAATGCAAATAGCAGATGACCTTGTTTTTCTTCAGGGTTGTTACGACTGTACACCGAAAAAACTGCTTCACACCTGCTAGCCAGCCTTGCGGTAACTTGACTGTTGATGCCCCCTCCTACCACCACCCCCAGTTGCAAATTTAATTCATTTGCTTTGTGACTATATAAACTACACTGTGTACTACAAAAGAGGCAATACATTCGATTTATGCCTCCACGATAGCCATGTGCCCTCAAGGGTCTGAATAAGATGAATGGAAGCCTGGATTAGGAGGATGCAGACTTCTCTTCCTCTATCTTGTGGATCTGATCTTATTAAGATGCTTATGTTAAAATCTATAAATGCAACCTAATTTCAACTACTCAGCATCTAATCAATAGCAAGAGTTTGCCACGCTTAGCTTTCAGAGTTTAGGCGAGGTCAGAGGGAGCCCACAAAAGGCCTCTGAACATAAGTGAAATGTGTGATTCATAGTGAACTGACTTTTATGGGTAATAAACAGAGTAATATACACTCACTGGATGCTTCATTAGGTACTCATTAGGTGTTCAACTGCTCATTAAAGCAAATATCTAATCAGCCAACAACATAGCACCATTAAGGCACATCGACATGGTCAAAGCTACCTAGTGAAATTCAAACTGAGCATTAGAATGAAGAATAAAGGTGATTTAAGTGACTTTGATCATGGCATGCTTGCTGGTGCCAGACATGCTGGTCTGAGTGTTTCAGAAAGTGCTGATCTACGGGGATTTTTTTCCAGTGAGCAGCAGTTCTCTGGACAAAAAAATCCTTGTTGATGCCAGAGGTCAGAGGAAAAATGCCTGATTGCTTTAAGTTGATAGAAAGGCAACACTAACTCAAATAAATTTACAACCAAGATAGGGGGATAATACCACAAAGCTCAAATCTTCTCAGACTGGTTTTTTGAACATAGCTGAGGTTTTACTGTCCTCAAACGGTCTTCACAGTCATCAGATCTCGGGAGAAATGCATAATGGATGTGGAACCACCAAATCTGAAGCATTTATGTGACGATATCATGTCAATATGGACCAAAATCTCATTGAAAAGTTTCCATCTTCTTATTGAATCTGTGCCACGAAAAATGTAATCCAGTTTTAAAAGCAAAAAGGTGATCAACCCTAGCATTGCATAGCTGAAGAAGTGACCAAAAACTGGCCGGTGGATTTCTTCATATTATTGAGTCTTAATCAGGGATGATGAAGTGGCTCAGGAGTTAGGGTAAAATCAAGAATCATATAGTAATGCCATGACTTGATGCAGTCATAATGACTGATTTTAAACTAGGACTAGAACTCATACCTCGATTAAAGTGGCACTGTGGAAGTTCATACCAACAGAAATTTGAGAATCGTCAAGCTTTCCATGTTTACAATTAATACAGACGTTGTAACCTCTGATTGCTTTGCATCTGTTGTATTTATCATATGGATTTCATTCATGGACGTGCACTGATGTGTTTTTCTCATTGTGCTGTTTATGTTTATATATAGCTGTAGTTATTCTGCTGCCTTTTTCTTCTACCTGACCAGGTACAATGGACGCAAATTACCAGCACGCTAACTTTGGTCCAATTACTTTTAATTGTGCAGTGTCTCTATAAAACCAAACGATAAAAGTAAAGGAATAAATAAATAAAATACCAGTTCAAGCCCGGTCAGTGACATTTATGCATGCCGTTCCCTATTTCTCCCTCTCTATATTTCGTCTCTCATTTCCTGCCTGCTACTCAGAATATCAAATAAAATACATAAAAATACCTAAAATTGCTTCTTGATGATGAAAATGATTTGGTTCAAAAGAGAAATGGAGGAGTTTTTTATTACAAAATTAAGCCACAGTGGTTCCCGTAATGCAAATAGAGAAGTACCCAAGCTATTTAGAAGAAAATGTGGCTCGTTTATTTATCCTTTGTTAAGATTAAAGTAGAGCTAGTGGAAGCTGGTTGCTAAGATGGCGAAGAGCCACAGCAGGGCTACTTTCATATTTCATGACAATTGCGGGTTAGCTCACGTGTGTGTGGCAGGCTTACTGATAAAAGTTGATAGATGTGACAGGAGACATGTGGAGCTCAGAGGCATATCAGCCAAGAAAAGGATGCTTAAAAAAGAAGGGAGAAAACAATATATAGATGTATATACATATATAGATACAGCATATGTGGAGCAAGAGACACATAAAAAGAGAATAGACGAAGATATGAAAACAGGAGAGTAACTGTAAATCATGGTGAAGCTATGTCCTTAAATCAGCAGCATTTGTGAGCGTGCCCATGCCACATGTGCCCCTGCCTTTGTTTAGTTAAAATCCATTTTCTCAAGCAGATGGCAACTGCCATCTTACTATCTGTCACAATGTGGTCACTGCACATGCAAACTTTGCCAACAACACAGTGCTGTACCCTTTGCAATTCAACTTTAGACTTTTGCCGGAGTCGTCTTCTAATGACAGGTGCCAGCGCACGTCATCGAATCACAGTCGGGGTTTGTTCCACAGTTTTCTGCAAAAATGACTTTTGCGAGTTGTCGCAACAATCTCCCTCCCTTTGTGCCATCTGGAAATCCGTATGCTCGTTATTGGTTTCAAATTTGCTGTTCAAGTTTCCAAAAATTTCTTACCGTCCCTTACTGTGGATCAATTTGATGAGAGCTAATGCAGTAGTGCAGCGCGAGTACGAACAAATCCCTGCTGATGACACAAATGCCCTCCGGAGACAGACCTGCTCACACACTGGCGCCTCCAGTCTGTCAGTGTTGGATATGAACCAGGTGAGCTACTGTGTGCAAAACTTGGGAGGTGCACAACCAACCGTAACACCAAAAGTGACCAGTACGCCAGTCAGCGGCATAAACCCAGCTTCACTGCTCCAAATACAATAAGTGAGATCACCAAGAAAATCACTGAATGTGGGTTCTGTTGCCACTGGAGCTGTGTTAGATTAGAGCTCTAAACAACACTGCTGTCATACTCACTGATGACAAGCATCTCACTGCCACCACAGAGAATCTGGTCACCAGAACTTGAAACACAGTTTGATGAAAATGCATCTTTTTAGTCTTTATTTAAGGAATTACTAACATTTAAAAATGCTTTGCTGTCATGTATTCTATTAAAATTCAGAATTTATCAGTTTTTTTTAAACTGCATCCTGACAGAAATAATGAACAACTGAAAATTCTGCACAGTCCGTCTAAAAGCAATCAGCGTATCTTAGACTAGAGCAGTTGCTAGCCCAGCAACACTCTTTATTACCCTGTTATGTGTAACATGATCAGCACAGCACAGCCAGCCAAGTGCTCAGGAAATCACCCAGCATCAAGCCGGCAGTCTGGAGTGGCTTTGGCTTGTAACCCCTTACAAGGCTGTCCTTCAAAAATGGGTTTCAAGCATTTTATTAGCCTAGCAGATGACCAGCGAAGGCAAAAGAGCCAGGGGAGGGCTATGAATAACAAATGGCCGTTCCTGCTGGTAAAAAATTAGATGACCAGTCTCCTCCACTTCTCATACACTGTTGAGCTCTGCTTGTATTTGAGTTTCACCATTTCAGCAAATCTCCTCAGCTTTACAAAGCATTTTCCCCCAGAGCCACAATCTGAACATTGTCCAGTGTCAAAACCATAAATAAATGATTTTCCTGAAGCGGGACGTTTTTATCATTCATTTCCATAATGGATGTTTGCATTAAATATTCATGTTTCCAGTTTTTCCTGCTAATTTTAAATATCATTTGCTTTGGTAAAGAAAAAAATAAACAGGGTGCAATCCACTTTTCCTCCAAAACTGCAGGCTTGATTAGACATAGATGCATTATGTTTTATTCAGAAATGTTGGTCTTAACCTGAAAACACAGAAAGCAATTCCGGCAACCACTTATTGTGACATCAAAATTGCTTGCACATACTGACGCAGTTTTTTGTTGTCATGAAAACAAAAGCATCAGAGGAGGCTGACCAGTCATTTGTCGAAAATCGCTGCATTTCTATGCTTCAGAGCTCCATTCGCTATTAAATAAAGCATCTACTGTAGGGACAAAAATACAGTATGCTGGAATCAACACACCATTTCATATATATTCAAGTCCAATGAAAAGAAAATATATGTTGCCTTAAAACCTAGAAAAAATGCAACAGCCACTAGACTTGTAATGTACCCCTCTATTGTCAGCCTTGTTAAAGAGTTACAGCTACGAGACACTGAGATCAAAATGGGAAGACCTGTGCTATATGGATGAGAGACAGTTGGGAGGATTTTGAAATAAAGTAAGTCTCATTTTGCTTATAATCAGCTGAGATTGAAAAACTCCATCTAGCTACGCTAAAGCCTTTCAGCTGAATATCTTATCAACATATCAGCATATTTTATCATGAGAAAAATAGCACAACAAATTAGAGATGTCACAAGAATCAATGTTTTTTGATACAGAATTATGAATTATTATTACTTTGTTTTTAGTATCGTAGGTACCTCAAGCAGTGTGTATACTGAATCCTGTTATCAAACAAATATTCAGTATTGAAGAATGAAACAGGTATAATAAATGTTATGGTGACTAATAAAATGGTAAAGTTGGGGCAAATGTTATCAGTTCTGCCCACCTGTAATGTTGACGGTCAGTGTTAATTAGATGTGTCTAAAAAGTTTTATGCTCATGACTGAATTCGAGGACAGTCTATCAGAAGAAGTGGCAGCAGTCCACCTTAGCAAATATTTGATCGGCAATGGAAGTATGGTCCCAAGTCACCAGAGGCACAGGTAATAAACAGGGCTATAGCTGAGTACATTTTTACGGACCAGCATTGCTCTGATCTTGATTTATAAACAAATACACCTCTTAATTTGTCATTTTTCCCCTGAAGTATCGAAAATAATCCTATATACTGAGCATTTTCCTGAATGTCTATATCAAGTTTATAATAACAAATCCTTTATCTATTTTATACAGAATAGTAGACGTTGGCATGTTTGGTGCAATGTGTCCTGCTTCGCAACTTTCAATTAATGCCCATGCATTTTTATAACAAACAGCTGGGAGCCACAACACTCTGCGGAGGAAGAGGTTAAAAAAGTAGGCCTAAGTATAATCCCAAACACTCGTGGAAAACAGCAGTGAAATTCAGACATTATTCACTTCACGCTTAGACAAATAACATGACTTAGATATGGGTTGAAAGTGTATATGAGAGAAAACTGGTGGTAAGGAAAATCTCCACCTTAATTACAATTTCCTATGGTTTTATGACTATTTGGATGCATTTACATGGGCATTCACTATATTCCTTTAATTAAGCATGCATGTGACTGCATGTGTTAGGAAACCTGCTCTATATGCATGCAAAGGGCTGTCTGAGATATTTCATTATATAAGATCCTAATGCACATACTCAGCCTTCAAAGCCTTGGTAAATCACAAAGCTGATCCGAAGGGTAAACTCAATACACCTTCCATTTCTGTACGATTGAGTAGGTCGGCAAGTCACAGACAAGGGCTTAGCGTTCGTGTAATTATCAGCTCTGCCTGCCTTTCATTCTGCGACATGAAACACAGCAGAAAATCATACAGAGTGCATTTCACTCATGCCCCATTTAATTACCCAAGACACGCCATGTCTGATGCTGATCTCTGCTAATGGGAAGTTTACTACCCAGTTCCTAGTGTGTTTATTAACATGTTCTAGACATCTTCCTGGATGACAAAAGCCTTGCAGTAGATGTCTACTGTGACAATACAACAGCATGTGCAGTAAAGTTCTGTGCAAAAGTCTGGAATCGCCCCTTATTTCTTTATATTTTGTTTTCAATAAGCCAGACTTTCTTGTAATTCAAGAAAGCTTGGCCTCTGGACTCTGTTTCTCAAGGTTTTGAGAAACAGAGTGAAAACCAGGCTTTTTAATTATTTTAATCCCGGCCTTGATCATTTTCAGAAGAATGTTTTTCTTTTTATTTAAAGCTGCTTAACCCTGACCTACAAATACAAAGGCACCTAACTCAAGAAATTAACCACTCTTGTGTCTACACACAATAGACAACTTAATAAAGAACTAGTTTTAAATTATATCTTTAGCCGTCTGTATAAAAAAAAAAACCCTAATTGTCACCATTTGTTTCATCGAATCTATAAAATCTGACAAGGATAACACAGTTTTACAAGTATTAATTTTTTTACACCAACAAGATGATTCTCAAAGAGCTATTAGCTGAAAACATGGTTTACAGTGTGTCCTTATAAAATCAGAGAAAGCTGGACAAGTGGGGGATAAAAGATCAAGTGACCGACATGAAAGTCATGCCCTTAAGAAACAGGACCTGAGACATGCATCTCTCGTATTTAATACTTCACCTGTTCACTGAAGTCTCATCAGAAATGTTCTCAATGGAAGGATTCGGGGAATCACAGAGAAAAGGCTGAGGTATGCCAGATTGCACAACTGGACTGAACATGATGTCTTACGAAGAGACGAGTGCAAATTTGAAATTTTTGGTTCAAATCATTCTCAGCATGTACGGAGGACATCGGGAGAGCATGACAATGATCCCGAACACCCAACTAAAGCAGTAAAAACATACCTGGAAAAACACTAATGCTATGAAATACTATGAGTCACGGCTTGTCCTCGCCGAGTCTGGACCTCAACATTCTTAAAGCAGTGTGGGATCATCCTGACATAGAACGGACCAACAGGAAGCGAAATACAAAGAAGAGAGTTGAATGTCCTCCAGGAAGCCCAGAGAACCACAACTGAAGACTACTTAAAAAAATCTACAAGCTTGTCTACGAGAGTCCAGGCTGAGATGAAGAATAAAGATTAACCCTATCCCAAATATTAACTTTTAATATGCTCATTAGAAATGTACAAATATACTGTTTTTACCTTATATGCTCCATTGCCATTTATATTTTTATATTTCAAATCGCTGCACCTATTCCCACTTTCCTAGCAAAATATTTTAAAAAAAATGAGGAGTGACTCAAAATTTCTGCACAATACTGTATGCCTGTGATTATGGCTGTGAGTGGTTATATATAACCACGTACCGAAAAGCAGTTCCGTCTTCACTCTCTAACACCCATGGGATCTAATGACACAGCCAGGGGGTTATGCTTCGTCGTGGCTAAAAACCTCACTGGTAATGGCATTCACAGCAGGAAGACTGGCTGGAGAAAAATCAGCGGCCTTTAAGTACAATGCAAAGGTAGAGGACAGAGATAGAGTTTCCAATCTGCCAGCCAGTGATGAAGTAACTAAATATCCAAATTAAGCACTTTTCATCCTTTCTCACTTCCCTCCTCAGATGTTTCTGTTTTGTTTTTGGGGGGGTTTTTCTTTCAGTTTTGACATTTGCTTTTCCACCCACTGAATCATCAAATCTTAAATTGTGTGATTGTACAGCAAGAAGGCACCATTATCCTCCTCTTCACTGACATCTCTAAAGATAAAGATAACCCCCCTGTAGCGTCCCCATGGCAGGGACAGGCAAGCAGCAGGAGAGGAATGGGAGAGATGCCATCTCCTCATCAAAGAATGCTCCAGATTTTAGCTGAGGTCTCACAGAATCCCTGAGCAGCATCCAGGCCCAGCCTAGCCTAGACTGTGACACATTTGGGTGATGTCTTTTACCTTGGGGCTGATTGACCTCGCACCAAACCAGCTACTCAGGCACACGCAGCCACATCGACAGTCCTCTCACTGAAAGATTTGCTGTCTCTTTCTCTGCATAAGATTGACATCAATTGTACGTGTTGAGCAAGTAGCTGGCACTTCTTATTAGTTTTCTACTGGGGCACTGCCGCAGAAGTTGTTTATGTCTGTCTGTTACAATCAGGAAACACGTCTTGTTTAGCTGACTCGCAGCAACAACTTGATTGCTGAATTTTCATGTGAATTTGTGTGACCTTCTGGAGCCTTGTTAATTAAAACCGTCAATCAAATAGGTAAATAATGCATGCATCACACATGAACACTATGTAGCAATAAGTGTATCTGAAGAATGAAAAGCTTTTAAGCCTGCAGGAGAAATAAGCTGTGTTTCTTGTCAAGTAGCCTAGAGAAGGTTTTATGTTCACAATGGCGGTTAAAGGCTCTAAGAGAAATCAGAGTAAATGCCAGGAGGGCAAGCACACTGCTGTTTGAATGACAAAATCAAAAATGCACAATGCCAAGCAATGTTGTTTTAATGAAACTGCAGAATATGTATTTTACATGTTTGTTTTTTTGTGCTCATGTGCTGTTTGGTTTCATTTAAAGCAACATTTACAGCTCAGTCACACTAGAGTAAAGAACGGGACAGCAACCGCCTTGAGACATTGCCTATAGTTGCATTGAATGTTTTTGCTGTTAGCCGACAACCCCAAGTAGTTGGGGCAACCAACAGAGATTGAGAGACTAAGCGTATAGCATCCTTGACCTCTGGGTGACCTGTTTCGATCGCCAGGTGACTGCACAGGTCACCTTGTGGGAGGCAATCTGTCTCCAACCAATCCCGGTCCGACTCGGACTGACTGCTATCACTCTCAGACAGGTTTTCAAAGGTTTGCAAACAACTGGCCACTAATTTATAAATGCAGACAGATTGCCAATGTGTTGCAATCAATCTGAGTCAATCTGCATTGGTGACTGCAACTCATCCATATTCTTCCACTTATCCCACTCAGGGTCAAAGAGGGGACAAGCAGAGAGGCAGGGTCTACTCTAGACTGGTCGCTGCTTTGTCACAGGGCTAACACAGAGAGTTGGACAACCACTTACTCTCACATTCACTCCTATACTCCGTTTGGAATCAGCAATCAACTTAACCTAACGTCTGTGGGAGGAAGCCACAGGACCCAGAAAGAATGCACACAGAAATTGTGCCAACATGGATTCAAACCCAGGACCAGGGAGACCAACCTCGTGTTACTGCCATTTCATCACTGTTTTGATGCAGTTGTTTGAAGATGGCAACTGACTGTGAGTGGTCTTTAAAGCAACCATTTCAAAGGCAACAAGATCTCATGTTCATTGCACACAATTATATTAGATTTGTTTGTGCTGTAATACATCAAGGCTGGTCTTCTGAGTGTTTTGTAATATATTTTGTGTCACACAATAAGCCCAACACTTGGGAAACGGTGTAATAATCCGATTATATATCTAGACTGATGTTCATCTAATGACATGTTCACTGAATGAAGGTCCCTGGGGGGGGGGGCAGTTCCTGAAGACACTGAAATCAGTAATTACTAAAACATGCAACCCATTGAGCACACACAAAAATCAACAACCAATTACGTGAGCCTATTGACCAAGTGCAAATAACAGTCCAATGGGCTGCGGTGTTCAAGGGCCATTGATTTGGTTTTGTGTTAATGTTCCTGCATATGTGCTGGACTGCAATGTGCCTCTTGCGTAATTAGCCACCTGTGTGAAATTCAATTTCTTTGGGTTAATCCAATTTTAATTTTCCTTCTGAAGCAAATGTATAAGGTGCATAAACAATCTTCAAATGTGTGCGTGCATTTTCTTTTGCAATTGAAATCAATATATTTTCAACATAGCATTGCACGGTTGTTTTACTAGGCCCACACACCACCACCTCTCACCACTCCCTCCTTCCTTCCCCTCTCTGTCACTCGCTCGCTCTCTCCTTCTCTTTAGCCTCTCCTCTTTGTGACAGGAACCATTCGGCTGGCCAGACGAGCCAGTGTGCTTTCTATAGCTGACTGGTGACTGGACGCTGCAGGCGAGTATCACTCATATCTAAACCAACAATTATAAAGAAAGGAGGAGGAAAGAAGAAAAAAAAAAAGGGAAACAGCAAGCCATTTGACAGAAACTTACATCCACAGCAGTCACTTAAGCCTGAGAGCTGAGGTGACCTTCTCAGATTTCATTTCATTTGGTCTTTTTTTTCCCCTCCCTCTTTCCCAGAACATGTGAGTAATTAGAGCAGAAACATTTCCCTCACACAACCAGGCTGGCTGTCTGAGCACGGAGGTGCTTTAGTGTCTCTGTCTGTATGCAGACGAGATTCACTAAAACTATTCTTATAGCAAACATTGTTACAGTAGCTCCTCTGGATAGCGGATAGCCTGTGAAAACACAGCAGTTGTCAAGAGCACGTGTGTTGTGATTATCCATATTGTCGCATGCAGTGAGTCATTTCAGAAGATGTGGTGATCATATAGCAAAGACATTCTACTATATCTACTTTGCTTATCGAGAGCAGAGTAGTGCCAAATGCAGTCATGAACGCCGGGCTTCTTGGAGATACTAAAACTAAGTGGAGCCCATCCCTCAAGACCCCTAAACACTTAGGATACAAGGAGGTTGCATATGTGTAATATATTTAGGATACATCATATATGAATAATTCCTGTGACCTTCCTTTGGTTAAAGCCTGCCTCTGACTCCCACAAGACTCTTGTCATTCCACACAATGACAATTGTGCCAAATATAGACCACCTAATTGATATTAACAGAGAGAATGGCTTGTGACAACCAAAAGAAAAAACTCTTTCTCTTTGCATCGTTATTCTTGCTTTTCTTCTCTCCAGTATGACACATCTTTCTGACCCAAATGAAACAGCTATGCGTAATCTTCCGTACTCTCTGTTATTAAAGCATATTTAAAAAGATACAAGTTATGGGATGAGGTGGTTTTATAATTGCCAAAGAGGGTTTATACCGATAAGACTGTGTCCGTTGTTTCTTTTTAACCCTTTAGCGCTGCACGGCATATAGCATATAGTTTATTCACCATCTTCTTCCTCGTTACAGCGCAGTAAATGTTTGGGACCTTATGTTACAAAAAAAGTGATGTAAAACAGAGGTCGAGCACCGTGTAAGCAGAAAGATGTACTGTAACCTTCTCAAAGTTAGGACTAAATAAGAACCGAAACACTTCTTCGCTCAGTCAGCCACACAACGCCCATCTTCATCGAGGGGGAATTAAAAGGAAACAAGCCGAGGATAAGCAGTTTCCTTTTATATTTTGTCCTTACCGTCGAAGACCTTGAAAGGACGACGGCCACGACATCCTTGATTTCTTCAGCCCGGGTCGGTGCCCCGTGTCCACTGCGTAAGTCCGGTCCATGTTCCTCGGGTTGAGGTATCTCTCGGTGTCCGAAAAGCCTCTTTGTCTTACACGGTCGTTCTTGCGCACTACCAGCGCGTGGTGGAGCGGAGAGAGCGCTGCCTGATTCTGCTGCCTCCACAGATGTTTGGGCGCCTTTGCACTCACGCCGGTTCCGCCGCCAGCGACCAGAGGCGCCGTCCCCACTTTGCCACAGGCGGGATCCATCCTCCTCCCCACGCTGGTTATAAAATTGTTTTTTAAAAACTAAATCTACACTTTGGGAGCATTTAAGTTGAATGAGTCAGGAAAGCTTACAGGAGGTTGACTAACAGCTGCGAGTTCAGGTGTTTTTTTGTTTGGTTTTTTGGTTTTTTTTAATAAAACAAAATCAAATAATACAAGCAAGTAGACAACTTTGTTGTTTTGTTTTGCTTTTTTAGCTACCCGGGTGCTTCACGTCCAGTTTTTGATTTTTAGCTCACGTAATGAGCTTAACTCCATCAACTTTATCGCTGACACCATGCGCAAACACACTGAAGCAGTGAGATAAAAACGAATCCATTTACGCATCACGAGGAAGACCTTTAAACTGCAGTTTTGGGGATGTATCCCTGAGTAAAGCTACGAGAAAGAACTCTCAGGTCAGTCTGGTTTCCAAGTGCTCCCCACTTCCTCCGCACACGCCCATTTCTGCAAGGTGCTTGTATTGCTGCGGCAGTGCGAGATGTTCAGCACAGGATGGTCCAAACGGACGGATGGTCTCCCCAAATGATGCAAACTTGTGCAAAACCAGTTCAAGGTAACTTGGCGCAGAGTTATGCGTAAAAGCATCCGGACTTGACAACACTGTCTCCCGTCTTCATGTCCCCTGCAGGAAAAAAGCGGCGACAGGATATAGGGAACAGGATAATACATTAAACATGAGGGACCCACCCAAAGTACCTCCCCTAAAAACCTCCATGATTGGAAAAAAAAAAGAAAGAAAATCAGGGGGTGGGATTGTGCAGAGCCGCTATATCATATAATACCACTGAACCAGTTTTATGACACAATAGTCCAAATGAGATTTAGGTTTAACACACACACACACACACACACACACACACACACACACACACACACACACACACACACACACAGAAACAGTTTTTGTGGAGATGCACTGGATGGAATGAGAAAATGAGAAGCATTTTTATAGCAGCTGACATTAAACACACTGCAGGTAAAACAAGTTCACCTTCACACTAATTAATGAAACCATTTCTGTGATGTCCACAGGGTACAGGGGAGCGCAAACATCCAGCCACCTTGTTAAATCCCCCCCGACTCTCTTCTGTTTGTCTTCATTTTCAGGGAAAGGGGGACTATCAGGGAAGAGTTCTTTATTTCCTTCCTCTCCTCACACTTCCCTTGCAGCTCAAGCCCATTACTCAAGAAAATAACAGCGTGGGGATTGTCATCTCTCCAGTCTTAAGCGTAAAAATGTAATCTGAGAAACGAGGGGAGAGAAGACTGAAGTGGCGAGTAAGAGTATTGGTAGCAGGACAGAGGAGAGAGAATAAAGAGCACATGCCTGCCATGTATGCATACACAAGAAGCTCATGTGCTTGCTTTGTACGCGTCCAAGTTTACCTACTTAAGCCAACCAAACACCCTACAACAACACGCACGGCAGAACCAAATACTCTACATACACTCTAAGAACTGACCTGAAACTTAAACCACAGGCTATAGCCATTTCATTTACTTTCCATTGCTTTGTTGCTAAACAGGGTCATATAAGAGTATCCCAACATGCATTTGGGGTCACCTTAAAGAAACACAATACCGACTAATATTAGCAAACCCTCTATAAAATGTTTCCCACTAATGTTGCAAACAGCTAACATCTGTTGACGCATAAATCTGTCAGTAGCCAGCACAGCCATGTGTAATCTTCTGCATGCTCTGTTATTAAAAATATTAAAAAGCTACAAGTTATAGGGCGGGGTGGTTTTAATTGTGAAAAGAGGGATTATACACAATGCTCTAATGCTGATAACACTGTACCCTCGATTTCATCTTCTTTTTTTTAACCCTTTAGCTCCGAACTGCTCATAGCAACACAAAACCTTTGGTCGATATAATGAAAATACTGACACAGCAGAACATTTTAAAGTCAAATAACTGCAACTGAATCAATGTTTATCCCAGCTGTCACTCTTGAAACATCTGTGACATTAACTGGCCGCCTGCTTGACCTCCTTCATGAATGTTTGATGGACATTGTTTTTGGATGTTTTAGCAAAGTGGATCTTGTTCAGAAGAATTTTTGTATATTATTCTTTTATTTGTAAGATTGTTTTTAAAGTAGCACAATGGATGAGTCAGACACACAAAGGTTTATTATAATGCTTAAAAGAGAAAAGCAGACAGGTAATTGTTATGCACTGTGACACATTTGGCACAAATTTGTTTTTGTATTAATAAAAAAACTGTCTTCCATTAATATTAGTATATGAATCGAATGCTGCATGGCAATGGGTTTGTACTGAAATGTCCCTAACAAGAGAAATATGATTTCTTTTTCTTTTTACTGGTTTGCAAGCTAGGGTCTGATTGAGTGACAATTAGATGTGGAAACAATGTCCCCTCTGGCCATCCACCTCAATAACCACACTGCGCCATTTCTGGCACAGGATACATATATAAGATATTTAAACACAGGTCACGAGTGTTTAAATATCTTATATATGTTTTTATATATACAGTGCTCAAAAATAAAGAAATAAAATGACATGTTCTTGGACAAATGTTAGTGGGCTGTGAGTACAGGCCTTAATTCCACCTTCTTTGTTCTATTTCTGACAGTTTAGTCAGAAACACGCACGAGTAGTCCGCTGGAGGTCATTTTTCTAGAGCTCTGGTAGCTCCTTCTGTTTCTCCTCCTGCTGCTGGGTTGAACCCTTCTATAACCCTGCTCAGCTCTCCTCATATAAGAGCCTGTCTCATAGTATCACAGTATCTCCTCCACACTCTTGAGACTGTGGTTGGACAGCGACCCTCTTTAAGATCGCAAGCGTGGGTGTGCCCTCCGGAAGGTGAGAGATGGACTACCTGTGCAACCTGAATGGGCTGCATGGACCATCTCATGCTACTGGCAGTTAAAAGGACATGACAAAAAGCAAAACTGGAGAAGAAAATACTCAATTTTTGAGGGCTATGTTGTGGTTGTCTCGGCAGTGTACCTGTTCACCTGCTTGGATTTCCACCAAAAGCAGGTGAAAGTAGTTTTTATCTCTGAAGTTTAACTGACTGTCTGGTATACTGCGTTCCCTTCATTTTTTAGAGCACATTTAGAATCCTTAGATTGTTTCACGTGTCACGCCAATTTCCCCCCAATATGTGTTTCTTTTCTGTTCGTGCTGAATTAAAACACTAGGAGATAATGGGAACGGGATAAGTATAGTGCGGTCAGTAATTAGTGATTACACCTGATTGCTCCAATACTGATCTTATTAGTACTGGAGGATTCTATCAGACACACTTTGCTGATTTACATTAAGTTGTATTTTTAATCATGACATGGTTATCTAAGCTTCCTGTAATAACTATATTTGGCGCTAGCCTAAAAAATATTTGCATTTAAATGTTTTTTTTGGGGGGGGGAAAGTAAGTCAAGTTGCAGGCTTATGTTTCCTCACATACAGGAGAATGAACTCAATCAGTTCCTCGCAGTGAGCTGTACAGACTTTTAATGAAGAAAGAAAAAAACAGAACTGCTATTGGATTGTTATCAAGGGAGAGAAAGTGGAATCTCTAGCCTGTATCTATAACGTGTGTGTGTGTGTATAAAATGAAAAATAAATAAGTGTTTATTTCCAGCTGATCTCTCACATAACACTCCAGAGATGACATTTTAGTGTCTGGAAAATCAATAGAGTGGTAGCTGATTTGATCCAGTATTGAGTTAATATCCAGCGCTGATCTTGTTGTGCTGTTCTCAGTTAATGCTCACTTAATCTTTTAAGACACTTTCTTTCTCATATTAATAAGTTAATTAATACCTGTTAGCTGGTGTTGAGCTCTTTTGTTGATTTGCTCCTAACATGTTGGGCTCATGTGCAAAAGAAATCCATGCACACTAATTTGTATTTAATGTAAACTGTATACAAAAGATGGGCCGAACTGCTGCAAAATAACACACAGATGCCTGACAATCAGGGCAAAGTAGCAGCTGAATAAAATTCTCACTGAGCCGTTCTTGGTAAGTTTGTTAATACAATCAGCCACACACGTGAAGCCATATTATTGGTCAGATGACTCAACTGAAATGCTTCAATAGGCACCAAACATGACAAAAAGTGAGAATCAAGAGCTCAGGTTCCTTTCTTCCTCTTCTTCGTCTTTCAACTCCTTCCTTTAGGGGATCATCTGTCTTCAGCTCAACCGAACCCTAGCATCCTCCTCTCTCACATCAACCCTTTAAATGTCCTCCTTCGATACATCCGTGAATCTCTTCTGTGGTCTTTCTCTTTTCTCCTGACTGAGAGCTCCACATTCAGCACCCCCAACAAAAATTTTAGCTCCTTCTACTCTGCCTCCACCTCGTCCCCCAGTCTTTTTGTTAGCATCACAGACACCAAACCATCATTTAAAGCTTCCCCTTCACTCTTTCTGCTATCCTTTTGTTATAAATCACCCCTCTGGACCCTGCACCAAGGTCTTCACCTGTTTTGTGCACTGTCCAGTGCTTCGGATGTTTGACCCCAGGTATTTAAACTCATCTAACTTCATTATCTTTACTCCTTGGACAAAAACTCCAGTTCCAGCCACTGGAAGTAGTAGAAGTGACACATCAGACAGCGATGGTCTAAAGCCCCCTGTAGCAGTATCCACCTGTCAGTCAAAGTGGTGATAAACGGATTGGTATTTGGCACTTTTCCTCTCTGATTGAGCACAAAAACCTCACTCAGCCAATCACACACACATTCACACTTTATTCTATGCCTAAAGCACCTTGTATAAAATGTAAGCACACACTCACAGTCCAATGAATACATCAGGAGAAATTCAGTATTTTGCTCAAGGATACCTAGTAGACAGACCCACTGTATCTTGTTAGCTGAGCTATGTGATGAAGATAACAAAGTCCAACGGGTCTATGATTCATTTTTGGAGGATGCATGAAGTAGCCCAGTTCAAGGAATTGCAGCTTTTGGCGCTTCTGTGGCAGCTTCATTTTTCAGCTCTGGAGATTGTTGGCTGTTATTTAAACTGAGCAGGTTTTCATCCACTATTTTCCACTGTTACATTATTTATAATATCAGCAAATCAGCTTCTCTTGGGATATTACAATAAGCGTGTGTTTATATATTGTAAGGCTTTGGGGGGAACTCAGATTTTTTAGCTGTTATGCAGCGGGTAAATGCTGGTGGTCGTAGAAGAGAAGCAAAGAGAAAAACACTGAAACGGTTTCATGCATCATTCTTTTATATTAATTATGTGAGGGCATCTAATGGAAAGACAGCGCACCACTTTTTGACCATTTCATTAATACTGAAGACAGTCTCATTTGGCAGCATACAAAGTTAATGTCACTGAATTTTACTAAAACACCGCAGTTGGAGCATTTAAAATGGCACGCTTTCAACCCTAATGCTTCCCCACTGTATATTTCTTCCACGCTGCTGTGCTGAATTATGAATGAACGGAGCTCGAAGCAACGTTAAGACATATGACCTTTGTTAAAACTCATCCCAGCATCCATTTCCTCCCTAAGCCTCTTTTTTTGTCTTTAATTGATCATTCTATGTTCAGTTATGAAAGGAGTCAAATTTACTGGATATGGGTTTAAAATAATGGATTGTGATTTTGAGTCTGTCAAAGCTGAGTGACAATTAATCTTAAAAAATAATCAGTAACATAATCGAAATGTTGACAAGCGTATAATATATTACACCACAAAACACTGATCTAACATGTAGCAGTATTTTTGGTACTGCTGGCAGATTAATTTAGAGAAAGATGACAAAAAAATGTTCCCCCTTTCATGTTCTCCTTAATTAAGAAAAGGCTCATTGGGGCAGAGAGAAGTCAATACAGCTACGTGAAGTAGAAAAGGAGATGACAAGCCCCCTCCTGTCTTTGTCTTCTTAAAATAATCTCTCAAACCACCTTTAAAAATACCAAATCCCTGTCTCGCAAATGCAGCACGCTTTTTAAAAAGTGGTCAGCAGCCCACACTTGGGAACAGTCTGCCCTTTTGTGAAGTTCAAATAAAAGGGATTTGACACTTTTTGGCATTATCACAGTGCCATAATAAATTATTCAGTATTGACTATGTTTCTGTATTATGGGTAGCAGTTTCTGCTGCTTATACAGTGCAGCTGACAATGTGTGACACATCAAGCTGCAGACGACACCGCCAGAAACAAAGACACAAATACACTGTATTTCCTAAAATGAAGATGCTCTTGACGTGTAACAGCAATTTTGAAGACAAAGAAAGCCTTTCAGCGCTATTGTGAATCAGAGTTGCCTTGAAAATTGCTCTGCCTGCCTGAAAATATAATTTAGACACAACTGAGTGTCACCAGCTTCTCACGCTTCCTTACAAAAGAAGTCTACAAGTCAGCGGCACTGTCTTCTTGCTAAAGTGTGTTCACAGCACCCTATAACAAATTCCTCAATCTTAGGCTTAATAAGAGCTGCTCATTTCTCTGTCGGTTGTTCGTCGTTTGGAGTCAAACTTGCCAAAGAGAGAAAGGGAAAAGGACAAATCAGCGGCACCAAGGGGAAAATCAGAGAAGGCCGATCCATTTACTTTCACATCTGGCACAGGATGAGCCAGCGAACAATGTTATGCAGGTAGCACAATGTGTGTGTGAAATACCGAGCTTCGTGAAGCATGCCAAGGCGATCAAAAATGAGTCAGAGGGGTGTCACTTTCCCCTTGGGTTGATGAGTAGATTTGTCACGTTTCTAAGTGCGATACTAACCCAAGACAATGGGGATTTTCCACTGACAGATAGGTTTGACCACTGAAATTATATGCTTCTTCAAACTGCCTGAATATATTTCCTTTTCTGAGTTAAATTATGACTTCCCACTAGACCACTGGCTCTGATACAGAATGCTGTTTGGTACATTGTTCCTCTCTCCCCTCAGAGCAAGCTGGTTGGAGGCTTGGTGTTTGTCTGTGCCAAACCTCATTTCATCTGAGGCGCTCATTCTCCAACATTCTCCGGAGAGGCTGCGATTCTTTTCTTAGTTGTGGTGCAATCTTGTTTTCCAATCACGGAGAGGCTGCGAGGCTACACTACAGACTGTACAATATGTTACAGAACGCCACCTAAAAGGACTCGGCGCACTACACAACAGATCAATCAAATCCACAGTTCAGTCCCTGATTTTAACTTGTTTAGCATGTTTCACATGGTAAATTACATTCACTCTTTTAAGATTAGTGAGTGTCGGTGCTGACAAACAGAACTCTGTTAGACCTCTACATCTGATGAGTCACATTCTTAACAGCATGTAGCCGACAGGAATGATTTAAATGCATGTTATTTATCCACTAAACAACAAGCACACTCTGCACTGCTGTCAAATCATGCTGTATTTGATTTCTTACCTTTCTGATTGTTTCTATTCATTTCGCCACGCCATGAAACTCAACTTAAAGACACCTTAAAGCTGTCAGAAGCAGGTAATCTATCACAATAAAGAGCTGTATTCATATCTTTAGTTTTTGCATTATCATAGTTATCATATTATCTAGTTAGGCTAAAATAATGTGACTGATCTGAAAGCTCATATTGTTGCTATGTTTAGTATACACGGGTATCTACAAAGTGAGAGTTGGCTGTCCAATGACAACCTTTTTCACTTTGATTGATGAACAAACCTCACTGCCAGCAGCTATTTTTAGCTACTTTTGTTCTCTGGGTTCTTTGCCTACATTATATGAGTCCTGTTTCACAGGAAGGACTTTAACTATGTCTGTCATTTGATTCTAAAATACAATAAAATGCTGCTGTATGGTGGCTCAGTGGTTAGCAGTAACAGTAAGAAGATCCCGGGTTCAAAGCATCATCTGGCTGAGGCCTTTTCTGTGTGGAGTTTACATGGTCTCCGCATGTCTGTGTGGCTTCCTCCCACAGTCCAAAGACAAGGAGCACCCACATGTACTTAGTGGGTTAGGTTAACTGGTGATTCTAAATTACCCAAAGGTGTCAATGATTGTCTGTCTCTGCGCTAGTGCTATGTGCCCTGCATCTTTCCCTGTGGTAGCTGGGACAGGCTACTCCCTCCTCGTGACCTTCAGTTGGAGAATAGATGGACTATTTTGCAAATAGTAGCTTGACGATTTCAGGGAATAGTTGGATCTCTGTATAAAACACACTAGAATCTCAAAATGTCTCGCCATCATTCGTTGCCGTAACGACAGCATACACTTAAGCTGGCGTGAACTCAGTGGCGGCGCAAAAATTTGATTGCCTGTGTTCACCCACCATGATTTAACAATATTCCAAAGATTTTCCTCTTGGTTTTTCTCAGCCTTCAAGAGTCCCCACAAAAGTTCAGCTGGGTTGAGGTTGGGTGAGGAGTCGTCTTTGATCTTTGTGTCCTCGATGTGCAGAATATGAATCCTTCTCTGAAAAGATTTGTCTGACGGCTGAAGTGGTGCCATAAGCTCAGCCTGGGTAGACTTAGCTCATTGCAGGTGTACAACTCCAGAGAAGTGAAAACATCATCAGACTTGTAAATAACAAACGCTTTATTTAATCAGTAAATAGTCATCTGTGAAATGTTGGTATTTCTTCACCTACCTGAAGAATTTGAGGTTATAAGGCAGCGAGACTGCTGCTTGTCTTCTTTTGACAGCCCTTGTACTGACTCAGGTAATGTCTATGAGTGGGCAAAAACTTGTATGTACCTGCTGAAACCTGTTTTTGGCTTGTAGTGACAACTAAACATCTGATGCTACATGTGCATTTCTTTAGAGGTAAATATAGTTCCCTTAACTCACGGCATAAAGCTGTCAAGTTCCTAACTGAAGTATGAGTATTTTTCCAGGAACAGACTTTTAAGCATGAGTATTTAACGATCAGAGCTCAGCCACCAGTAAAGTTTGAACACATTTTCAAACTGTATGTAAAATGAAGTTACCTGGAGGACTTAAAAAAACACTTTTAAGAAAAGCAGCACACCCACATCGTCCTACCTGCTGGTATCAGCCGCGGTTATAGCAATGAGTGGCGGTGTGCGCAGTGGCAGTGTTGTGGGCCGTGGTGGGACTGTCACTGTGTCCGGCTCCGGCTTGCGATCACAGTAGTACTGCTCTGCCTGTCGAAAGGCTAAAGGGGGCAACTGGACTGTCCTGCAGGAAAGCCTCCGCACCATGAAGGGCTCCATGCAGGTGACTGGCCCCGGCTCTGGGGAGTCGGACGAGTCATCGGACACCTGGAGGGGGATGATAGAAAAGCAGGTAAATTGAAAATGCCTCACAGATAACAGATTTCATCCTAACGAGGGTGAAACATAATATGAAAAAAGAGGGAAAAGCAGGATCAGAAAGAAAGGGAAGACAGAGACTGAACTCCTGGTAGCAGCTTGGAGTAAAATGGCAGTCAGGTGGTTTTGGTAAATACAGAATCCCTCGTTCTTTCCTTTACTTAAGGCGTGCAGTGTTTGGTTGGTAGTTATGTCCATCAAAGGGCATAAAAACCAATGTACTGTGTGTTTTAGGCTTCTGATGCTTCTCTTAGCACAATTTTGCCTTGTGCTCAAAGCCAAAGATTACTCCTGTCCAGAAAAGTCCATTAAAAGACATCTTGCTCTCTCAGCCTTCAATATGTGGCCAGACCATTCATCCAGCACCACTGGTACAAGCTTTCACTTGACTGTTTATTGATGAAAAGCACAATCTGATTAAAAAAAAAAAAAACAACGAAAAGAAAATCGGGCTTTTCTTGAGATCTACGGCATCCTTAACTCTGACTTTTAAAAAATCTAATTTTATTAAGTACACTTTGCTAAACCTAAAGCAGTATAATACAACTGTCCTGCAATAGATCCTAATCCCTGACAGAGAGAGGGTGGGCAAAAATGATCAAATTTCCAGTCAGGATAACGTAATATCCAACAAACTACAGCCTCTAAAATGATCATAAAGTTGAATCATCGGCTCTTTTAGCAGTTTTTATAAAAACTGATTACACTGATTTTTTTTACAAGTCTCTCAGACGCCATAGCTTTTAAAAAGTTCAGTTCAGTTTTATTCATTTTGTGTTCATTTGTAGTCTTCTCTCAGGGCAATTTACATTACTTGCTTACTTTCTCACAATATCATAAAGACTCAAACTCTCTTTTAACAGGAAAAAAACCCCTTTGAAAATCAGACTTAACCTTTCAGGCCGGGCTGAGGGACAAAGAAAAGAACATTTTAAAAGAGGAAAAACGGCTGCCATAACAAAGGTGTCCCCAGTAGACCTGCCACTCCACACTGCCCATGTAAATAGGGAGAACATATCTTGGTACTCCCTGTTAGATTTTCCATGTGGATAAAATGCTAACTAGCTGCGCTTTAAAGTTAAAGCATGTTTATTGAAGGGTAGTGTTTACATTTGTACAAACAGTAGTTTTATAATTAAAGGGAAAGTGCAGGTGTATTAATGGTTGCTTGACTAACTTAGGGGAGGTTCTGCTTTTGTGTGTGCTTCTCACAGTCATGGCTCACTCAAAACGCTAACAGAAGTGAGCTTTCAGAAATTCCATCAGTGCTTTTTCAACTGTGACAAGTGTGAAAAAAGATCCCTAGGTCATTTGTGAAAGGCATTTCTCAGGTCACCTTTTTTATCTTTTTCACTTCAAGACACAATACGTGACTCGTTCAGGGGCCCAGTGATGGGCTATTTCTCAAGAAGTGATGGCAAAACAGATATACAATGGCTTGCAAAAGTAATCAGCCCCCTTGAACTTTTCCTCATTTTGTCACATTACAGCTACAAATCTTATTGGAATTCCACATGAAAGACCGATACAAAGTGGTGTACACGTGAGAAGTGGAACGAAAATCATACATGATTCCAAACATTTTTTACACATAAATAACTGCAAAGTGGGGTGTGCGTAATTATTCAGCCCCCTTTGGTCCAAGTGCAGTCAGTTGCCCATAAACATTGCCTGATGAGTACTAATGACTAAACAGTGCACCTGTGTGTAATCTAATTTATAGATTTATATTTTTTATTGGAGGGTTAAATATCTCCCGTGAGTCTGCGTAAACTAGCCTGTGGATATTTGGACCAAATTCCTCAGAATCTAACAAAATTAACACCGCAACCTGCAGTCCAATTTGTTTAGTTAAATAGTGCTCACTTTCTACTGTGATGCAGGTGAGTGACCCCCTGTTACACACAAACTAGCACTCATCGGTCGGGTGTCTGTTTTCATATAACACTTCTGTGTTCTGCGTAAAAAAAAAGAAGTATACATTTGAATGCATCTTGATGATTAATTTATCCACCGCGAACTTGTGAAAATTGTTTTCTTAGTTCAGTATTAAACATAACAGAGGTGAAAAAAAATAATTGCTTTCTCTGAAACCTAAAAAAAAAACAACCATGATTGTAGGTTATAATTACAAAAAATCTAACAAAAATCAAGATTGATTAAATACAATGAAACACAATTTCTGAAGGGCAATCTGTTGGATTTAACAAATGTTCAAATAGGAAGTTGCTCGCTTAAGAAATAGAGGAAGCTCAAAGTGAAAATGACATAGCACATGGGGTCAAGACAGAAGGGAAAAAAACTGATAAGGGCTATCTGAAAGACTGTGTGTGTCTGTGGTGACACAAAGTGAGAAGGGACAGAAAGTCACTTACAGCAGCAAGCTAACCTGGAGGAAACACATCAGGTGGTCAATGTGCCATTAAGGAGTTACCAGAAAAGTTGATTCTACTGCTTTGATGGCAGCAGCAGAGCCTCTGTTTTAAAAACAGAACTGTTTTAAGCAAGCTTTCCTGCATTAGAGCCCATTTTCTCAACAAATCATGCAAATTCCTTTAATAATAATAATATTACTATCAATTTTGGGTGGCACAGCTGCAGCGGTTAGCACCATCATTGGCTATATTAGAGTTTAGCAGAATAAGCCTTGAACACAAAGCACGACCACTGAAGAAATTTGAATTCTTCTTAGGTACGCTCTCCTCATGGACAGGAAGGAGGCAATCAGTTATTTGTGTAGTGAGTGGCTCCAGGACAATCTTTGATACACGACACACTTGATTGCACACACACACACACATACACACACGCGCGGACTGGGTTTGTGAGGTGGTATGATAAATCAAGGCTGATTCTGTGCCATTAATCTTACAGCAACCACAGGGAGTTTTTGCTCTGCATGAATAACAAGGGTTTCCTATTAAAGTAAGGGTCAACCATTATTCTTTTACAGGTGATTACTCCCTACATAACAAGCCTTTAAAGTGAACGTGACTTTTCATTCATCTTCCATAGCGACAGAATTAACTAATAATAATGCTCATTAGCTGATTTTATACTTTAATTGTGAAAATTCCCGCACAGGTTTGCTGCTAATCAAACAATTAACACGACCAGCAGACCAGGAGCTTTTTGTAGCACCCATGGGGACTAAGACCTGAGGCAAGTTACCCATTTTGTCAACTCAATAAATTAGACCTACTTAAAATAATTCAGCTGTCGAGGTCCTTATTCACACCATGTATTCCTGGTGTTCTTCCCTTCCTCTTGTTCCTCTGCCCTCTGTATATTTCTCTTTTCGGTTTGGCATCCTTCTCGTCCTCTACGGCTGCGGTCAAACTGGATGCACACTGCCATCCTTTCATAAAAGCTGGCACTGCGCCTATGCTTACCGAGATAGGAAAGGAAGCTTAACAGCACCTTTATTTAGCATTTAGAAAATGTGACTAGCGCTAATCATGGCTTCTACTTTAGATACTTCCAGGCCATTTCACTCTGTAAGGAGCTTTCCTTAGCAAAAAGAAAAAAAAGACCATCTGCAGCACATCAGGCCCAGATTTCCACCCACTCTAGGCTAGTTTGTTCACTTAGCACGGTCCAGTGCCCCTTCGTGTGTTTGCCTGCTTGCTCATAATGTTAGGAGGTAGAAGGAGATGGAGATAAACTAACTCTGTATTTCTATCATGGTCTCTGTTTTGAGTTTTGGGATGTTTTGGGGTTTCTCTGGTTTTGTGTGTTTGATTATTCTTTGTTCTATATTCTATATTGTCTCCCTGGTTATGTGTTTTTTGGTTACTTTCCCATTTTATTTTTTATAGTCATCTCGTGTGTGTTGTGTTTCGTTTTGCGTCCCCTGTCTCATCGGTTGGATTCTGTTCAGCTGTTTTCCCCAGTGTCTCCACTCTGCTTTAATCTCCTTGTGTTTATTTAGACCCTCAGTTTGCTTCGGTTCTTTGTTGTATTCTCCCTCGGGGTTGGATCCTCCTTTGCAGTTTGTGTTCCTTTAAGATTACTCCGTGCTTGGTTTCCTAGTTTTTTGGACCTGGATTAATTTGTACTTTGGGTAACTTCTGCAATAAAGCTGTCTTTTAGTTTAAACTTGGTTTTCGAGTCCTGTGTATTCGGTTCCTGCCCGTTACACAGCCAGCATTTACCTGCACGCAACCTTAGCCTTATGCTTTCCTAGCTACAACACAACACGTGACAGAGGACATGAAAGGACATACATGTTTATGTGATGTTGCAGCAATCTTAGGGCCAATATCAAAGTTAGGGTTGGCATAAAAAGTCATCCTATTACCTAAACAGCTGCTTACTGGACACTTAATCTTTCCCTTCCTTCACGCTACTCAGCCCTGCCTCTCCAGCCACTAGCTTGCCTGCCACTCCATCCTCTCATCCACACTCACTCTCTTCCCTACGTCCCTGCTCTGCCCACTCCACCAGCCTTCCTCCTCAGCCCCACTAAGCCACCAGCTCTCCCCAGCCTCTGCCTGTACTCACCACTACCTGCTTCCCTCCATTACCTCACGGCTTCAAAGAAGCTGCTGTCGTTTGAACTTTTAGTCTGTGTCCTGCATCTGGGTTTGACACCCCCCCCCCCCACACACACACTTTTTCTCCCTCTGATTGCAAATGTAATAACAGAACGCTCAAAAACACATGTTCACCTTTCAACGACGAAAAGTAAATTTTCCAAGCAGATCGCTCTAAAGCATTACATACGTATTACCCCAGAATAACCTTTCACGTCAGTGACTTGTGTGTGTGTGTGTGTGTGTGTGTGTGTGTGTGTGTGTGTGGTTGACTTCCCTCTCCACCTCTGTCGTGACTGTTCTGCCTCACCCTCCAGTGTACAGCGCAAACACCTCACCCTCCCACCCGTCCATGCTTGCATTAATCAAGATGCCAATCTTCATCCGTGAAGCTATTGAGCCTTTCATTCCTACATAATTACCTGTATTAGACTCGTTGCCACAGACGGTGGCTTGCAGAGGGAAACGAGGGGAGCTGGCATGCTTAACCTTCACTTTTCTGCAGGCTAAATGTAAAGCAGGCTCAAATGAATCAATGGGGCCCAGTCAGGATTAACCATTCCTCCAACAGTACATTCAGAGTCCTTTAAGCGATTTATGTAATAGTCATTCAGTCTTTTGTCAAAGCGATACAGGCTAGTGCTATTATATTTGCACTTGCACTTTATGTAATATGCTTCAGGCCCTATTGTAGTGCTCTATTAGAATCCTGTGAATTTAAATTCCTTTGATTCGTATTTGTGGGCAGCACGGTGGCACGGTGGTTGCACTGTTGCCGCACAGCAAGAAGGTCCTGAGTTCAATTCCACCATCAGGCTAGGGTCTTACTGTGTGGAGTTTGCATGTTCTCCCCGTGTTTGCGTGGGTTCTCTCCGGGTACTCCGGCTTCCTCCCACCGTCCAAAGACATGCAGCTTGTGGGGATAGGTTAATTGGTTAATCTAAATTGTCACTAGGTGTGAATGTGCGAGTGAATGTGAGTGTGAATGGTTGTCTGTCCCTGTGTGTTAGCCCTGCGACAGACTGGCGACCTGTCCAGGGTGTACCCCGCCTTTCGCCCTATGACAGCTGGGATAGGCTCCAGCGCCCCCCGCGACCCTGAAAAGGATAAGCGGAAGCGAATGGATGGATGGATGGATGATTCGTATTTGTTTGTTTTTTTGTTTTTTTATTTGACATGCTGTCACTAATGTCTACAACAAGCATCTAAAAGACCGTTAATCTTCATCATGACAGTGTAATCAGACAAACAGACAAATACTGAGAAAAGAAAAATGAAACAAAATAACGTTTAAATTATAAACAAAAGAAGACGAGAAATTCAAAGTAAAACTGGAGGGAACACGAGTGATCACGATGATTTCAGTGTAATTAAGAAGCCATGGGTGAGAGGTAGTATAAAAGTGACTGAGGTTGTGAGACTTTTGAAACGTGTGTGCGTGATTATGGACACAGTACTTCATTTTTAGGCACTTGTGCTGTCTCTCCTGATGCCTGAAGTGGCTCTTTATAATAAGTGGGATCACTGAAAGGTTAATTGGTCTGCTGTGACTCTCCTGGGTTCTCTGCACACTTCATATGCCAACCCAATGATGGTCAAGTCGAACAGTTTCTGGTAAACAACCAAGATGTGCCAGGTTTTTAATTCAGTCTTTAGGAAACAGTGAAGGTGATGAGGAGTCTGATAGTAAATACATAATGAAGAGAACTGATTTGCCACTAACACTATCGCTACTCCATCCTTCAGTTCTCTCAGGGAGTTAATAACAAGAGCGGTGGCAGAAAAGCAGCACATACTCAATAGTAACTTTGACACAGTCTAGGCAGAAAGTTAGCACATAAATCCATGTGTAACAGCTGTGCTCTTGGAAAGGTGCGTATCTAAAAGTCCAATCAAACATCAAAGATGTTTGTCCCAGCCAAAAGTTAAAATCGGTCAATATAAAACTCACTAACCACTTTATCAGGTACAGCTGTTCAGCTGTTAAACTAAATATCTAATGAGCCAGTCACATGGAAGCAAGCATTTATGTAGACATGGTCAAGATGACTTTTAAAGCTAAAACTGAGCATGAGAATAGGAAGGAAAGGCGATTTAAGAGTTTGAATGTGGCATGTTGATGGCAGACAGACTGGTCTAAGTATTTCACAAACCGCTGATCTACTGGGACTTCCCCACACAGCCACTACTACAGTTTACAGAGCATGTTCCAAAAAAAGAGGAACTATCCACTGAGCAACGGTTCTCTGGGTGAAAATGCCTTGTTGATGCCAGAGATCAGAGGAGCATGGTCAGACTGCTTCGAGCTGGCAACAGTAACTGAAATAGTAACCCACTTATTACAAGAAAATTTTGCAAAAGAGCATCTCTGAATGCACAATGTGTCAAACCTCAAAGCAAGGTGAGCTACAGCAGTACAAAACCACACCCGGTGCCTCCTTTCAGCTGAGAACAGAAAACAAAAGCTTCATTAGAACCAGACAGTAAAAGACAGAGGTGTGGACTCGAGTCACATGACTTGGACTCGAGTCAGACTCGAGTCATTAATTTTATGACTTTAGACTTGACTTGAAAAAATGTTCTAAGACTTGTGACTTGACTTGGACTTTTACACCAATGACTTGGGACTTGAATTGGACTTGAACCGGTTTACTTGAAAAGACTTGATATTTTACCCCAAATACAAAATTTAACATGCATATTATATAGAGATTGAAAATGTGACGTCATTCACGGGTAGAACCGCAAAGGATTCTGGGAACTCGTGGCAAGCGGTACTAGCGCACGCAGGCTTTCAATTAAAATCAGTTATACAGCGATAAAAAGAAACACAAGAAGCCGTTGTATTATTAACTGCAATAGCCGGTCGCATGACAGCCACGGGAAGCCGACGGGTAAAGAGATCGGTTGTTATCGGATTACGTCGTTGAAGAGAAATTCTTCGAGCCATGTTTCCGAAGTAACAAAGAGGCGACGGGTGGCCTGGATTGCAGCCATTCAAAGGTCAAATATAACGTCCCAGAACACTCCAGCTCACAGGTTAGTCTGCTCCAAGCATTTACACAAAGGTCAGTGTTTTTTAGTAGTTAATACGTCACTTTCATAACATAACTGGTGATATAGGTTACAAGCAAGTCTGGCGCTGAACAGAAATTGTCGCGCTATGCTCCTTTATTTATTGTGTTTATTGTGCATAAATAGTGAATTGTCCTGACACAATATTGCGTTTCGCCTCTGTTATTATGGTACATTGACAAAAACATATACTTTTATTCACAGGATAAAACAGGTTTTTTGTATCACTAATTGCCCAGTACACAGCAAATCCAGCATGTCCAAATTAACACTGTCGGATTTGATTTCAACACTATTAAAGTGTCTATATGGGTCCACACCAGAGAGTGTTAATTTAACTCTTTTTGGAGAGTTGGTACGTTAACTCTGATTTAGTGTTAAACACCAAATCTGTCTGGAGTTGATAATTTAACACTTGGTGTTAAGAGTTTATATATTAACTCTCAAAGAGTATTTTAGTTTAACTATGTAAGAGTTATCTTCCAATTCATTCTAAAAAGCGGGAATTTTACTGTTCTGAACTTCTAGAAATTTCTTTTGGAAATAAACATTTACTAAAAAGATGCAATGGTTTTTGAAAAACATTTATTCTGAACTGTGCACCACAATTTCAAAACATTTTCTGAAAGATGTAACAGTATACATGTTCTCACTTTCATTAGAATTTTGTTTATCAAAAGGTCTGACATGGTAAATGCAAATAACAGCATCTCATCACTTATTTCTTCAATACAATATGCATGTCCTTCATTCATCCCTTTGTGGAACTTCAACGCACTTCTGCTCTCCCCCATATTCCATCTTCACAAGCATATCCTGTGTGGAGATTGAATAAAAATTAGTTGACACTAATTAACGGCACAAATAATCCAGTAAACAATTGCAGCACAGTAAAAAAAAAAAAAAAAAAGGAATCCTCTTTGAGCCATTACTGGTGTAAAGTATTTTCCCAAAAGACAAGGACACAGGCAACAGGTAATACTGAACTAAATGTAAAACCTCAACCTTTTTCATTTTTACCTAAACCGTGTGCACAAAACTCTGGAGGGATCTATGCTAACGTAGAATCCAGTCAGGACGTCAGCTACTGCTGTTTGCTCGTTTTTTTTATGGGCGATCGTTTTCAGGCTTCAAGCAGCACCATTATACCAACATTTCACATTCTAGACATTGTTTTAGGCGTATTTGACCAAACGTTTGACTGAAAATTCACATGCAAGCTTTTTTTCAAGGCTGTGGTATTTGCCCGCAAACAATACCTTTCAGCTAGCTAAAACAGAATATTGTGCTATCAGCGAGCAACATGGCTAATGCCTTTCACACAGCTTTGTCTCAACTCCAAAGAGCCACAGAAGTAAAAGCTCATAATAATAATTGAAACAATCTTTGAAAAAATGACTTACCAAGCATGGCAAACAACTCAAATATGTAGAGCAAAATGTTCTGAAACGGCTTCACTTCAGCTTCGATTGGAGCCGTGCTGGGGGCGGAGTCTGTGAATTTACTCTGTTGGTGTCATAGCCCCTCTAGGAGTTCAGAGTTAAGAGGTCAAGAGTTAATGTTTCCATTGTAACACCTCCAGATTTGACAGAGAAACACTCATTTTTAACACTCGATTTTAACTACTATCATTTTACACCTCAGAGTTACATTAAAAGAATGTGACTCTGCTTAGAGTAAAATTAACTCTACTTTTGCAAGAAGACTATTAACACCAAAACATTTAACACTTTTGAATTTGCTGTGTACGATTACAGCATACAATATTATTGTCACTGCTACATTTCTGTGATGCTACCAGAAATTATTTCCACTACTAATTAATTACCGTTGAGCTCAAAGGTCCTATTAATAAACTGTTAACGAATGTGTATTTATGAAGACGATTTGTGAGACCGGTAAACTTATGATACGTACGATGGTCTTTCGTTCTACACGGTGCATTTCAAGGTCCTGCACCCATCCGTCGGTAAACTGTACCTGGGCTTGTTGCAGTGACCTGAAGTTACTAAACTTCATGAGTGTATGCACTCACTCCAAGAACCGTATGATTATAAATATGCATATAAATATGCTACGATGAGATAGCTGACTTCATCTAACTAGCAAATGTTGTCCAGGCTACGTTGGTGATGCAGTTTTTTTTAATGTGTATGATATTTTTGTCATGCGATTTTAAAGCCGGTCCTACAACCGCATCCAAGAATAACATGCAGCTTATCTCAGAACTGTCGGTGAAAATTATTCTTGGAGCTAAGTTTAATTGAGCTGCATTTTAAAGAGGTGCAATTTCACAATTTGTGTATATTTTCTAAGTTCACTATTTTGTCATGTGTTGAGAAAAACACAGATTTTAAAATTACATGGTCTAACATTTACATTTAGCATAACTGCAACATTATTTTTTCGTTGTTTTTTTTTTTTTTAAAGACTCGAAAGGACTTGAAATTCAAAGTTTCAGACTTGTGACTTGACTCGGACTTTTACACCAGTGACTTGAGACTCGACTCTGACTTGCCTGACATTACTTGAGACTTGACTTGAGACTTGAGGATAAAGACTTGAGACTTACTTGAGACTTGCAAAACAATGACTTGGTCCCACCTCTGGTAAAAGACTAGTCTGTCTGATCTGATGAGTCTCAATTTCTGCCTTGACATTCAGATGGTGGGGTCAGAATTTGCAAAAACAACATGAAAGCATTTAGTCTGCCTTCTATCAACGCTTCAGGCTAGTGGTATAACGGTGTGGGGGATATTTTATAGGTGCACTTCAGGCCTCTTAGTACCAAGTGAACATCAGCCTGCCTGATTATCACTGATGACCATGTCCATCTCTTTATGACCCAAGTGTACCCATCTTTTGATGGCCGCTTCCAGCAGGAAATACACCGTATCACAAAGCTCAAGTCGAACTATTTTTTTGAAGATGACACTCTACTCAAATGGCCTCCGCAGTCACCAGAGCTCATTCCAATAGAGCACCTTTGAGATTTATTGGAACAGGAGATTCAAATCCTGGATGTGCAGCCAACAAATCTGAAGCATTTATGTGATGCCATTGTGTCAATATGGAGCAAAATCTCTGAGGAGTGTTTCCAGGACCTTGATAAAGCTAGCACAAAGAATTCTGCAGGCACAAAGGGTACCTAACAAAGTGTTCAATAAGTGTATATAAGCCTATTATACTACAGAAGTAACTTTGAGTTTTTTGAGTTTAACCATGTGGTGGCACTTAACTAAATTACAGTTATCCCCACCTCCCTATTTACTTGGATAGAGGATTGGTAAACCTACAGCTTAAATGTAGTTACATCAGCATGGTTACATGTTCAGATGTTTTGAATTTCCATAGTTGGCAAATTTACTTTCTTTCATAAACTATAAGAAAATAAAATCCCCTTCAGAGAAACTCTTAGAAATACTTATATTTTATCAGCCCAACTCAGCCTCGCGACAAAGTAACATGCTCCCTACTTCTTGCTAGTAAAAGTACTTAATTCACTTAATTTGGTTTTGGTGACAGAGGGAGTAGAAAAATCAATACAAAAAGGGTCATATTCCAACTCGAGCCCTAAGCTTACAGCTGACAGAGGAGCTATCTGCAAGAAACAGGAAATGTTCATCCAGTCTGATGCTTTGACCACACAGGTGCATCAGTATGTATCACCAATGGAAATCCCTCCAGCTGGGTAATCTGGATACCAATCAACATCCTGTGCAATATAGTTGAGAATACACAGCTCACACTCTGCTTTGATTTTATGCTTTTTTATTATGGAAATGATCAAAAATGCATGTGAATTGAAATTTATCTGACAAAAAAAAGAAAAATTCATCTTTTCTGCAGGATGCTGAAGCCTTTGATGACGACTATTGATGTGAGTCTTCTTAGATATGCAGGTGGCTCAATTTTGGCACTATTCGGTTATTTTGCACACACGCAGGTCTCATTTATTCACGTAAGGATAGCCACACACTCTCATTTAATATCATTTCCTTCATGCTAATTCTGTCCTCTTCCTGTCTTTTCCTCTGGCGCTGTGAATAAGTCAGATGATACGGACTCTTTATCACTGCTACATATTAGTAATGGTCCTGCTGCACATCAAACGTTACACATTTCCATGCAGTTCAGATTTCTAGTAACATCACTGAGGATTCAAACTGTTCCTCCCCCTTTCGTGTGCATAATTTATTAATTAATACATGTCAATTAGGCCACAGCAAACAGGAAGCCATCCCTTTTTCATAAACAGAATTTTTCATTAGGCTCCCTTTTTTTTTAATTGGTTGACCTTTTGGGAGGATTAAGACGAAACAAAAAAACAGTTGGCTTGGCTTTTGTAGAAACAGCTGAAAGTGGTATCTAAACAGGCCTTTTTCTTTTTTTTGTGGATTTAGTTTGTTTTTCATCTGTTCCTTGATGCTGCTTTCTTTGTCTTCCTGCAACACCATCTGCAGAAAGTGTCTGAGCATTGCCGAAGGCAAACTGAGGGCATTTCCTTATTTTCTCTATTAAAAGAAAAGAAGAAGATGAAGAAGCATTACCTTACCGATGTCAGTTTATTAATATATGCTATTTCATTTGACTTTCAAGGACTAAAAAGGGTCACTCACGTGTGGAACGATGTGTGCTAAAATAACAGGTGTGTGATCTTGAAATTTATCTAACACTTTAGTTTGTCAGGCTACTTAACAAAGCGGCTGTGATCAGCAGCTGGAATAAAATACAGGGTTGCACCATTCCAATTTCAAGCCCGAGGTAGCCTGCACTATACTCAGTATGTGCAACCCCTCATCTTCAGTCACATCATTCATCTCTGTGCTCAGAATTTAGCAATTGGTTTTTATCGGAGAATAAATCTTAAATGGATTCTGGGTGAAGCCCAGAGGGGAATGAGAGAAGTCTTAGAAGTGGGAAGAACTTAACACAAAACGGAGGAAGAGAGCAGGGGACTGAGAGAGGAGATGAAGGAAGAGCGATACCTGCAGAAGATGCAGTAAATCTCCTGGTTAAAAACAAACAAACAAATAAACAAAAAAAGCCGTTAAGTTCAAATTTATCTGAAAGCATAGTGAGCTTTCAGGAAGTCACCAACACATTTGAAGCAAAAAACACAAAGGTTTTATCTGCTCTGTCTCTGAATGCAGAATGCATACTGTTTGCAACCGCGTCTATTTTGGACACTGTAATAACCACAGCTTCCAGCATGTTACTCTTCAATATGAAAGCCTCACTTACAGGTTTGTCTGCTCAGTAAAAGGGTCGCTGTAACAACGCAGGTTTATATTTGGCTCCATGGTGAGAATTACTGGCATTTACAACCAGGTGTGTTTTTACTGCTTGGCTTAGTGGTTAATGTAGCTGTAAAACACAGCATCCCGTGGGGTAATAAAAATTAACTTCAGTTCATCTTCCACAGCACACAGTGATCACAGCAGTTTTCCCTGTATTATATTCGGAAAGTGAAGAAGGGGTGCAGTGGTCTGCAAATCAGTATTATTTAAATTTAGCACCTTTATTAATAATATTAAAAGAAGCTGCACAAGGAAAAAATACAAAACACAAAGGGATTCCAACTGGATGCAGACAACAGATGACATCATGGGATTTCCGGGGATTTACAGTACAGCAGAGTGCATTCGAGACTAGGCGTGCTTTATTGTACGCTGACATCAAGGTTTTTATTGAAAGAGAAAATGTGTACATCTCTAGGGATTCTGTGAAGGCCTTGAGGCTTGATCACTCATTAGAAAATGACTGACATTTCTTTGTGAAGTGCAGAGTGTGAAAGCAGCTGCACAAAGATGGCATTAATAGTACATCATACCTCCCTCCTACTACACTTGCAATTGTGAAGAGGGTGGCGGGGGGCAAGTTCTGAAACACCTCCCTCCCTGCTAGGCATATGCAGCTGCTGTTATATGCAAATTGTCTTTCTATTCGTAGACACTCTCGTCATACATGAAGCCACAGGATTTCTTTTTCTTTCTATTTCAAGCAAACATTTCAGTTCAGTTAAAATAAACATGTATATTTTATTGAGACATTGCATGCATGCAATGCTTTAAGACCGTAGGTTGTAAAAGCAAAACAGACACATTGCAGTGACGCATCCTTTTGTTTACTTGCTATCACAGCAGCATTTTGGACAAAATAGGATGTGCAAAAAAAAAAAAGAGATTACTGAGAGAAAACTAGAAGGCGGGTGATAAAGAAGCCACAGCCTGGTTGTACTGACATGTCACCCTGAAGGTGAGGTAGATGAATCAGTTTGTTTCAAAGAGCCCCCTATCTGGTAGCCTCAAGGCAGAAGAATAAACGTCTGGAAGGGACAAGACCAGATTTTTCTTGGCTTCAAGCGTGGCTCTGTGATGCTCTGGCCTGAGAATAATAAAATGAGATGAAAGTGCCTGAAACCTACTGTTAGGAGAAAACTTTGCAGAAAAGTCAAGAAGGCAAAGCTTGATAAAAGTGAAAACTAGAAGAGATAGGGTCAAGATACTTGAAATCCAAAGCGTGTTTCCTTACCTGTGCAAAGGGGAAAGGTCACTCTACTGTAATATATCCGAGTCTTATTGCAGTTTTTGTATCCGTGCACAATAATGGTGTTCTGAAGATTGAGCATTAATGTCCTGAGGGTTTTCTTTGACGCAAACATGATCAATGTGTCATCCATGAATTAAATATTGGTAAATTTTGACACTTAACAGATTTAAGATTCATCACTCCACGCAGCCACTGTGCCGACCTTCCCTGGCAGAGTTTATACACCCTTCATGCATCAAACCCACATCCGGAACAGGCACGCTGCCAAACATCTTATGCAAGATTAATCACACTTAAAATGCAGTCAACAGGCTGTGAAATGAGAATGGCGAGCAGGTGGTAATGTTTCTTTACACACAGTGTAGAAGACTAAATAAATGCCAAGCCTGTCTAGATAACATAAAGACCAGAGGCCTCAAATCTAATGTAAAAAAAAAAAACACAAGGCCTGTGCCGCTTTCCGTGCACATGTTGGTGCCTACAAAACCAAACTTGATGGGAGAATGTGCACACCTGGGCAGAAACTCTGATCCATTCATGTGCACAAACGTCTGAGAGGCAGAGGAAACTGACAAGGCAGATGGTGCATTTGTGAATAAAATGAAATTAGTACACATATATGAAAGCCTGACTCACACATTTAGTCTCACTTTTAACTGCACGTTACTTCAGAGCCGGTTTAACAGTCAAACCTGCAGTCTTATTCGCGTGTGTGGGATTAGGCAAGCACCTTTTAACTGTAAAATATATGAAATCCCAAATCAAATTCCGCTCAGTATTTCATCAGCACCATCTCGCTATCACATTTCCCACTCCTGGAGCACCGGAGAGCAAGTCAGCCTGTATGCTGCCTCACTCACACCTGTGGTTAGCTGAGCAGTTGCAGTTGTGCGACGCGGCAGGTGGATTTAGGAAGGTTTTGCCGCACTTTACCTATCAACTGTGAACACAGGCCGACTCCATTTAACTTCACACGGGCTAAAATAATGACTTTCAGTGTTAGAAATTCAAGACAAGAAAGTGCATGAAATAACTGCAGATCAAAGTCTCGGTAGCTTTAATCTCCTAATTCTGTGCATGTATAACTAGTCAGATTAGTTGTGGTTCAGTTTTTGTGTTTAAAATTGTGTCTGTAAACACAATCTGTGTCGTGCAGCGCACAGAGTGCACTGAAAACTCTGCGACGCACTCTGTTCCTCTTCCAGTCACCACACCCCGTAGATGCACATGTGGATTGTCTAAATCTGCAGCTTCAACATCTTCTTTTCTTTGATCCCTTTTCCTTCAGCCTACTAATTGGCTGTCCCTTCTTAACCCGCTTTTATTGGATGTCACTTCCTGTTAGATAAAAGTTTTTCCTCTCCACGGTCGCTGAGTGATTAGTCACAGAGCATCAGAGAATCAGATTCTCTCTAACATTGTAGGATTTTTACCTTATAATATAAAGCACCTCAAGATGGTTGTCAGTTGGTGCTGTATAAATAAACCTGGAAATACTGCTTGCAAAGCTGCATGAGGGACGCGGGCACTACACGCGAGTATAAATGGACTGGAAGAGCCATTGATCAGCAGGCTTATTTCAGTTCATTAGTATTCACCAGGTGCTTTGCCTTGACCATTTATGGCATCAAGAAGGCAGAACATTAGGCTGGTCCACATGAGCACATTTCCAGGTGGATTGCGGTTTATAAAGGGAACACTGCATGCAGGTGTGCATGAGCACACGTTTCAGAAATGTGATTATTCCTTTTTGGAGCACGCCATTTTCAGCTTTTGTGCACATGTCCACTTTTAGTATGCTTCCAATGCACTGTTTCATAAATGAGGCTCCAGACAGATAAAACAAATTCACCTAAGCCAAGTTTTGGCAGGGTTGAGAGGAAAACAGACATAATTTCCCTGAGTGCTTGAGTATGTCCCCTTTGTATTGAGCTGCTAATCTAATTACATGTTCAAATATGCAGGACATTGGTCCCCTTGCTCATAAATAAATAAACAGGTAGATAGGCAGTAGCTCGAAATCAATTAACATCGTTTGCACTCAACCAGACAAATCAGAGATAAAGAGACCGCTAGTGTCAAGTGTGTCAGTGACCCCTGCTGTGCATGATGCAATAAAATATTCATTTAAGTGAAAATATTTGTTGAAAGCGGTTTAAGCGCAAAGAGAAACTGCCATTATGCTAATGTGCTAAACATTAAAAACAAAATACTGCTTGAATTACTTTGGTGGGTAGCCTCTAATCTTTAATCATGAGAGGGATTCCAACAAGAGTCAGAGCAGTGGCTTTGTTTTTTCAGCTTTTGTCAACTGATGATCTCTTGAAACTGCACTTCAGAGCTCCGCTGCCTTTCGTGAGACGCCGGCAAAAGAGGACGGAGAATTAAATAAATCATTACGTGCTGTCCGATCCTTTTATTCCATTACATTGTTGTCCATTTTCTTTACTTCATATCCTGCCGCTGTCTCTTGCCGTGCTCATCCTTCAGTCACTTTTCCGCTTCTCCTCCTCTGATCCTGTTCAATTTAATTTCCCAGCTCTTTTCATTAAACATCGTGTCATCCACTTCCCCTCTGCTCGTCCTGCCAGCTCTCACCTGTACGCGCTGTGTGACAACTGGCTTTAATGTGATTTTTTAAAATCATCAAATGATTTAGGCTTGAATTGAAATGTACCTCCCCTCCCCTGTTACCACTCTTCCAGACACATTAAATTTCTAACCGTTACCTTCACCGCGCCCCTTTGTCTGTTCACCTCACTGCAAACCTGTTTACCTTGTCCTCGATACAAGCACATGGCCTGGAAGCTCCCCTGCTGGGCTCTAATTGGTGATCGAGATGTGCGCGGGAAGGAGACGGGAGCAGCGTTTGGCCCATTTCTATTCCCTCATCACATTCACAGGGCCACAGTCACATCTGCGTAACCATGGTGATGCTGATAAGGTGACTCATGACTATTCATCAATGGCGCCACCTGATTGGACAGCCCCCGAGAGCCTTGCAAAACGTATTCATCAGCGCAGCCTGTGTCCCTGCTCTACCTCAATATGCCCCTCAGGATGATGAGGAAGCATCTCTGCTTCTGTTTGTTTTTAACACCCGCTTCTTGTCTTCACCTCACCTCCCACCTCTCCCCTCTAATTACCTGTCCTCTCTTCACGTCCCACCTATACGTCTCCCAACGGTCTCTCTCTCGTCTCTAACCCAGTGGTCTGCTCTCTTCGCTCTGTCTCAGTTGATGAAGACATCAATCACGTGCACATGTGACATGAACTCTTGCTCATCTCGCCGTGTCCCTTGCTTCTACTTAGAAATCTTGCACGTATCTCACACAGGTTATTTAATCACCACAATAACGTTGGAGTAGTTTCTGACTAATAACAAAGGGAGAAAAAAAATTATTTAATCATATTTCCCCTGGACATGTTTTTGTTTTTAGTAAAGCGCAGTTTTAAAGCCCCACAAGAGACACCAAATGTGACTCATCAGCCAGTTTTTGTCCCATTAGTAGTGTTATTTTATTCCATTTCAAAGGTCATTTGCTCTTGTCATTATCAGTTTTTCCAGGAACCCTTTTAAATAATGTGCTTTCCTTGATTCAATACAATATTATGAATCAGTTTGAGCGATCTATCTTGCAGGCAGCTGTTCCTTTGGATGTTGTTAACATGATGACCTTTGACCTTAGATCTCCCAAAAGGAGATGCAGGGAGCTCATCAGAGCTCACTGACCTTCAAGTGAAGTAAAGCTTGCAGTTTGCAGACTAAAATCCACAGTTTAGTGCAGAAAGCTGTATTTACATGCATTCGCAGCCCACATCATGTCGTTGGAACTGTAAGGTAGATAATAATACACACCAAGACAGATTGGAAATGTGTGGGAACCTATAAGCGCCAGGCTGTAATAGCCATTTTGACATTTCTATCTAATCTTTCACTATGATTCACACAGAAATGAAAACCATGTGGCAGATTTACAACAGGAATGAAAGTATCATTTTTTTACTCAGCTGAAATCTGTCATTTATATTTTGGCTAATAATCCCACTACAGTGTTTTGTGAAGAGAAATTTTCCGTTTTTATTTTCCTCTCTGATGTTTCAAAGAGCCAAGACGTGGCCCAACATTTGAAGCTCAACCCAAGTTCAAGTGTATGACTGGATATATAGCATCAGTAGTTTTTCTTTCTTATTTTCAAACACAGCAATAAGAGAACAAATTCAGAGAAACATCTTCAGACTGATTCAAAAAATGAATAGAAAATAGAAATAGAAAATAATTTGTTACTAAAACAAGTGTCACAGGTCTCTGTGATTTTTAAGGATGAGCCAGTTTATCAACTATATGATTGCATGTTTCATTAATACATATGCAGGTAATCCTGCTACTGTTTGCTGCTATGCAATACTATCTACCCTCTTATTTCTCCTGCTATATGGGATCTCTGATCTCTGACCTCTCTTGTTTTTCAGGATTACCAGAAAGCTGCCAGTTAAAAATCCAGATGGACAGCGGTCAGTGATGGGCAGCTTGCACATAGCTCAGGGAACATTATGTGAGAGCACAGACATATTCTGTTTAGGTGGTAGTGTAGCTGTCGTGGGGGATGCGTGATGAAGGAGGTATGCACTGAAATAAAAATTCCAGTTTTGAAATGTGTGGAGTTTGTGCTGTAAAGTATAAATACTTCAGGATGTCTAAATAAGAAATGAAGTCATTCATGCTGTCTGAGCATACATGACAGCCAATAAGGATTTAATGTATGCTCAAAGAGCATACAGCTATGAGTTAGCTTCGCTGGCTGTATGTAAAAGATGGGCCTAGCTTTTCCGTCTGAAAAGCAAAAAAAAAATCATAAAAGCTGCAGTCTCTGTAATGGCCAGCAGAGGGCGACTCCTGTGGTTGCAAAGAGAGGTCAGATTGTATGAAAGCCTATTGGAAAATGACCTTGCAGCTCATTTGTCCACTTGATGACCTCGGTAAACATTAGGTATGAATAGATTTGCTTATGTCTTATTTGCTGGTTTCTCTTAATGAATACAAATGATGTGTGCATATATAGTATTGTGCAAAAGTCTTGAGCCACCCATCATTTGCAAACGGGCAAACATAAATGGAAATGCAGCATAAAAGACAAAAGCAGAGTTTGTATCATTCTAAAAAGCAATATCTGGTATGACCACCTTTTTTCTTTATCACAGGCAAGCTTTCTAGGGATTTCTTTAAGTAGTCTTCAGGAATAGTTTTGTAGGCTTCATGATGGGGATTCAAAGCTCTTCTTTGGATGTTGGCTTCCTTTTGTTCCATTCTCTGTCAAGATGATCCCCGCTTCAATAATGTTGAGGTCTGAGCTCTGGGGAAGCCAATCATGACTGATAGTGTTGCACTGTGTGTTTTTTACTGCATTGGTAATGTGTTCGGGATCACTGTCATGATGCAAAATGATGGTATTTAATGATGGTTTAAAATCTCACTCTATAGTTCATGTTCATGATGCCATTAATTTTGACAACAACACTGGCTGAAACACAGTCCCAACTCATGTCCAAGATGATGGCTGTAGACACTTAATACTGCACCTCTCTCCAGAGCTCGTCTGCACAACACTGACAGTGATTTGAACCAAAATTCCAACTTTGGATTCGTCATTTCCTAAAATCTGTTGCCACTGATTTTCTGTTCAGTGCTTGTGTCATTTGGCATACATCACCTCCCTATTTCTCCCTATTCTCCATATTTAGGAATGGCTTCTTCACAGCACCCTTCCACTGAGACCATTTCTGATGAGGCTTCAGTGACTGGTCAGGTCTTCGCTGGATCTTTTCACAGCATGACTTTCAGATACTGTACATCTGCTGTAGATAACTTTATAGGTCGGCATCTTTTGTGTTGTTAGGTGCCTTTTTATGATTCATAGGTTGGTAAATGGCTTAACAAAAAAAAAGATCACATTACCCTGAAAATGGTCTGGTTCAAGGAGTGGACTGAAAAAAAAGCAAATGTGAAAAAGCATCTGATGTCCAAAGACAATCTTTGGATGACCTTTACCAAGCCTGGAGAACTATTGCTCAAGACCACTAATATGTTTTATATCCAGTCTGCCGTAAGCTTGTTAGTTGTGTTGTATTTGTAGTGCAAAACTAATCAGTTGATTATCAGTTAGTTGACCGAGGGAAAAATAATTGGCAAATATTCAGAAAACTGGTTTGAAACCATTTTAAGGAACAATTTGCAAACAGAATCTAAATTAATATTCTCTTGTGAAAATTTGCTTTCTCATGCTAAGTGAGAGAATCTCACAGTGTGTCTTTGCTTTGTAATGGATAACGAGAAATGTCACATCAGGTCAGGCTCTTGAAAAGTTTTTTTTTTTTTACATTCAATGAACCAACCAATTACTCTGGAATGAAAATAATCATCGAGGAAAATTAAAATTAAATTAGTCACTGATGATGATGACTGCATGACTAATTAAACCCTAAAAACATGATTGCCGAGGTGAAAAACATTTGTCAGTCAACAGCACAGCTTCTTACGTATAACAGTCCCAGTAACCCAAGCTCTTTATCATCATCTAAAAGAAACCACTGGGCTTTAATCACAGAGTGATGAACAAAAAGATTTAATTTGTGTAGGAAAAACATTGACTCTGCCATTTATAAAGCTAATGTTAACATACATGAAGGCAAAGGTGTACATATGGAGATCTTTGAGGCTGGACTACATTTTATATGAGGTTCATTTAAAAGAAATCATGCTCATATTGCAGGTTTATAGCAAACATTGAAATGCCATTTTCGTCTGGGCATGCAAGGGAATTTGTGTTTTATTAACACATTATGAAGACTAAGATGTTTTCAAAAATAAAAAATAAAATGCACTATCTTCCTAACCCTTACAAAAAGAGACCTCTTATTTTTTTTAAATCACAAGTTTGTTTGTTTTTCACTAGATTTCACAGACCAACCCTATAAAATGTACATATTTAGTACATTTAATTTGAGGTATGTCTTCCTCTCAATGTGAGCCAAGCAGTTACCCATTTGAGCATGGACTCTACACATGTCCAGATGTGTTGTTGAATTGCTCTCTGTTCCTGAACGAGTGTGACTGTGCAATGGTAGTAGCTGCCTCGGATAAACATGTTGACCCACTATGTTCTAGGCATGCTCAGAACATAGTGGACATATCAGGACTAAATGCTGGCTAAAGAAGTCTCTGATTATGCTTCTCATCCAGCAAGGATCTGGCAGTGTGTGGGCGTGCAGTGTCCTGCTGAAACAGCTGCAGGGCAGTGTGCTGCTGTGAGAATAGCAAAAGTACAGGCTCGAGCACCTTGATACCTCTGTCCAGTCAGATCTGCACCAAGAACAAGCAGAGTTGGTGCTCGCATGGATGCAAACCTGCAGCAACAACTCCGACACATATACCAACATTCAAAATCCCAATAGCCCAGCCTTGGTCAACTTTAGCGATGGCTAGGCTGTGCATACACTGTGGCAGTGAAATTAAACAAATTCTGTGGTGTACAAGTGCACAAATTACAAATCCCTCCATTAACCAAAAACGACTTCCTGAACACGTTTGGCTTTTCAAAGAAATAAGAATTATAGACCAAGAAATGGATTTAAAACAAAGATTAAAAATGTATTTCAAGACACTGAACTTGTACAACAGAATCTTTTTGGCTTATGAAGAGAGAAAACAGAGAATACTGAGATGTAAATGCATGTAAAAAGGAAAAAAATCAATAAAGCTGCAAAAATTGCAAAGCTGGTGTTCACTCACGCTGTCTCGCTGGCTGTCGTCCCCAGACCGGTCATCCTTTTGCATGGTGCGGGCCACCTCTGGCAGGGCTCAGTCAGTCAGAGTTAATCAAAAAGTGGGCTAACAAAACAAAAAGAAATAAAAAAAGATATAAGTATTATTTGTACCCATTTCACACATTTGTATTAACCTAATGTCATTATCAAACTGGTGATGTAAAGTGGTATAAAAAAATCCAAAGTTCTGCTTGTTCTTTGTGAAGATTAAACCAAATGGAAAAAAACAGATAAATATTTAAAGAATTTATACGCTGAGTGTGGAGTTTCTAAAATGTACTACTTATTATTTTCAGGTAAGAAAGCAGTAATTTGACAGGCTGAGGCTCTTCCACCTCCTGGCAGCTTTGTGGTTTCAGAATATGAAAGCTTTGATCTCCCAGACAACATGCACATGTGTATACATGTGCATGTATGTGTGCGTGCGTGGTAAATGGGGAACATAATGCCCCGAGTGTGTTGGTAAGAAAGGAGGCATGCTGGGATCCACTGGCCTAATAGGATGCATTAGAGTGTAAAATGTAAAGGTCAGTGAATTATCAGCCAGAGTTGCACAACCCTTTTCTGCTTACCTGGCCTAATAACCCAGAGCCTACACCTGTCTCATTCTCTCTCTTCTTCACTTTCTTTCTCTCTCTGCCACACACACACACACACACACACACACACACACACACACACACACACACACACACACACACACACACAGATAGGACCAACTGTGTTTAAATGGATGTCCAGAACCATTCCCAGAGCCTAAAGTGTTTTGACACATGCACAAAATCCGGTGTAGCTTCAAAGAAATGAATAATCTAATTGGTATGGTCTGTTTGCTGCATAGATAAATAGTCTATTTGAGTGTTAGCATTCTTGTCATCTCTTGTTTTTATGCACCTGCGAGAAGCATCAAGAAAGTAATCAGACAATTCAGAATTCCTCATTTCACTCTCTCCTGCGGTTCTGCCTATATTTCTGTCAAGGCTAGTGCGAATCCATATGTGGATTTCTCCAACAGCAACTTCTTCCGTCTGTGTTCCGCATGAGTGGTACCCAGCCAAGCAATGAATTTTTATCAGCCATATAAAGCAACCTATATACCTTCACATCACTTCTTATTTACTATATAATCCTTTGTTTCCATGGCCCACGAGCCCAGGTACAACAGCAACTCCATTCTGTCCCTGCCTGCCTGACAGGACTCAGCAGAAACACTGGATGTACTCTAAGTGAGAGATCAGCCAAAAAGGTCAGACATTATCCTTCTGTCTGGTCTGTCAGACCAGGTGCATGTCCACTAAAAACATGTGGAGTGACAGGATGGTCAATTAATCACCACAGACAGAAAAACTGAAGGGCTGGACAGACTTTATTGATTAGTCTCTGAAGAGAAGAGAAGAGAAGAGAAGAGAAGAGAAGAGAAGAGAAGAGAAGAGAAGAGAAGAGAAGAGAAGAGAAAGTATTGCTTTTTATGTTAGTCCAAATCTTAGTACTCATCATCATCATGAACATAGGGTAAACATGCTCTTCACTAAGCATGCACAGGCACCTAAAATTTACACACAATGATAATACTCAGACATTTTCACAGACAAGTTGCATTCAAACAATGTAACAAACACACAACAATGTAATGTAAGGCACACAAGGCAGATTATAGTGCATGCAGAGCACAACACAACCTCAGGGCAAACCACAGCCTTGACCTATGCCGAACGCTCATGATCAACTATTTGTTCATTTGTTAACTGTTATGAACCCATACACTTCCCCACATTTACTACAGGTCATGCATTTCAACTGTTTTGCTTCAGTGTTTTCTGATTTAGCTTTAGTTTTAAAGTGCCATGAATGAATAAACAACAAAGATGCAAATAAATATTTGTTTGAATCTCTTATTTTACTTTTCCTCTACAGTCACCTCTTTCGTGACAATGCAAGGGCCTGTGATTATGCTGTCTGCATGTTCTACCAGTGCCCGTCTGGAAAACCCTGTCAATTATTTTGAATTTGGTTATGTTGCAGTTTGGCAACACTATGCAGCTATTTATCAGTCAGTGCAGCTCAATGCTACCAGACTGACAATGCTGGAAAAACTCTGACAGACAAATTGGTAAAAACATTCTGTAAAGTTTCATAATTGTAACCTGAAGAGTCGAGATACCATCATCTGACAAAACCCATCCACAGACAGACATATAAATACCTGCCAAAGAGCTCAAAATGGCCTTTGAGGTAGTCACCGCAACAGCAGGTTTCTCCAGGACCAGATTTTCCCATTATTGCACAAACACACACCAGCTGTGTTATTTTTGTGCTTACACACCATAAAAAAATACTTCATATAACAAATGTAAAAGAGTGTGTGGCAAGAATGTAAAGTGGGCCTGCATTTAAAAATGGAGATAGCAACAGTGACATCATCCATTGGTTTATGGAGATTGAGTGGAGAAACTTGTTTGGGGTTTTGTTTGTTTGTTTTTTAATGGATTTTAATGGAGTCATTGCCAGCTAGCTTGCTTAGCTAAATGCATCTGCAGAGTCACAGCAACAGAGGCTTAGAAATCGGTCTTGCAACCACCAGTTGTGAGGGGAAAATGTGTATTCGCTGACAGGTTGTGAGTGGCTACAGTGCCAGTCATACAGGGCTTCGGGCTGGTCATCAACACCCTGGTCATTAACTACCTATGGTAAAACATGTACTCCTCACCCCGCCCCCAAAAACCTCCTTGTGACTGCTTTGATAGTTAGTATATTGCTGTAATCACAGTTTGAATGGAAGTGACAGACGTGTCTACAAACATTGTTTTGTTACAGTGAAAAGTCCAAAACGACGTGGACATGAGGAAGGTGTGCCTTCAAAGTAAAGGTTTTGACTCAACAAGTTTCAAAAGACTCAACTTTTACTTTGAAGTCACGTTTTCAAGTATTACTGCCACTCGTCTAATAGTTAGCAAGTGTTTGCAGACAAATATAAAATATACTGGGAACCACCAGTGCCCCCCCTCAGACACACCTATGCTATCAATTTCAAAATCCCACTTTGCTTTGTTCTTGAGTTATTTCATTCATAACATTTTCAGAAAACTTGACCTCTTACCTTGACCTTGAGGTCAAGGACGCTGAGATTTGAACTTGTCAGAGACTTTTGAGAGAATTTTTTACAGTGAGAGAATTTTTTGCAGTGGTAAGAAAATACAAGAAACTGTAGCCATCTGCTAGCAACCAAAGGAATTAGTAGGAGGATTTGGGTGCAGGGCGTAGTTTGCAACCAATTTCACCCAGTGACAACCAGTAACATCCCAGGAACCACCTCCAAGCAGTTGGGCAATACACAACTCCCTAGCAAGCAGTGGCTGCATCATGTTCAATACAGTCGACAGCTCTTGAGCAACGTGTGCATGAAATATGTACACTAGAATTATGTTCATACAAGGGAATTCTGGACTTCTTGGAAGGGGCTTTAATGTTGAAATAGATAGCTACAAGATTAGTTGAGGTGAATTTGGGATTTTTAACTTGGATTTCTGTAGAGCTTTCTCACAAGGTTAAGCCCACCTTGCTGCTGAAGTTGTATAAACACGAGAGGTTGTATCATGTGCAATATGGACATTGTGCAGCGCTCATGAGTCAGCCAATCCATCCATCCAGTAATCATAAAAAAATATGTGCACAAATACATGACATCTGTACATCTTTCAAAGTATTTATTTTGTCATGACAACACACACACGCACACAGAAGTTGAAAACAGCCACACTGTTTTGGCTTTTAAGGGGAAGAAGCTCTTAAGGAGAATGAAGCAGACTTCTCTTCCCTCGCCATCTCTCGAAGTCTCTCTGGTCCTGGCCGGGAGCCCAAATCTGATGATTCCTCAAAATAATCAGAAGAATTTCAGCCTTGAAAGCACTGGGCTAATTTAACAAAAACGGAATCAACAGGAGACATGGCTCAGCTACAAATACACAGAGAGAGAAATAGAAGGATAAACGGCATCGCACTCTACATCTCAGCCAGCCAGTGCCGTAGCTCCGCAAACGCACATAACGCACACTGCGTAGGGCACCAAATGGCCGGTAGGGCACCAAAAAAATCAGGGTCGTAAAAAAAAAAAAGTAAACCATATTAATACTATAAATATCATATGCATTAATATGGTTAAACAATACAAAAGCAACATAAAACAATTTTCCCGAGAAAAGGGGTGAATCTGCTTTGTGCCCTGTCTCCAGTCTCCTCCTGGTGCCCCCCCACTCCCAGTGGTCTGTTCTATAATTGGTAAACACCTGTTTGAACATGGCCTCGAAACGGCAACAGGAGTCGGGAGCGGAGAAAAGAAAGAAGAAGAGGAAGCGTGATGAAACTCAGGCGTCGCTTGCCGGTAAGGCAATGTTTAAATAATAATAATAAAAAAAGTTCATTATTGTAGCCCTTGCTTGCACGCTCATGTCCGTCAACTCTGTGATAGCTCCTGTTAGCAGTGTTCATACTGTGTTAACAAATGTTGCAAATGATTGATGTTGGGTAGTTTGTTTACGTTGTGGATATGAATATAGAATGGACTACTAAAAGCAACTCATCATGGTCACTCAATTGACGGTTTTCAGATAACGTTAGCAATCGTGACTCACGATTGCTAACGTTATCGTGATTCGTGAGACTAGCATTTCCCTCCTCAGGTTGCTAGCTGGCTAACGTCATGCATGCTACTGATTAACCTTAACTTTGGGATAGGTCAGTGATGCAGTCAAGTATTATTATCAGATTAGACAAGATTACTTTGTATGTTGCTGCATTTCAGGATATCTATAAAGACGCATATCTTATTTATGCCATTGACGTCTGAACACATAAATAGTTCTCGTCTTTCTTTAGGTTCATAGATCAAGGGCGACATCTGTTGGTGAAACTGTAATATGAAACCTATATCTTCCAGTAATATAGATTTCCTACTTGCGCATTTATATCAAATTATGTACAGCATGTTTATATTGCCATTTGCCATTATGAAAATCTATACATGTAAAATATAGTTAGTAATTTTTAAATGTACCAGTGACTTACTTAATTTATTAGTCTTATAATGCATTCTTTCGTAGGCCTACTGTAGATTCAAAATTGTATTTCTGTAAAATCCCTGAATATTTTCTCTTGTATGCAGGGTCAATGCTTAAATATGTTCAAGGAGGATCTCAAGGACAGGATGAACCATCCAGTAGTAGTGCCATCCCTGGACATCAACCACCAGCCATTGTAGACCCTGCAACAATCCCTAGCCAAGAAGAACAAGAACCATCAACCACCAGTTCAGGTACAGTTCCATACACAAGTACCACTGAGAGTCCTGTCACTGAGAGACTATCAGAAAGTGACACTGTGGAGACATGTGTGCCCCCTTCAACCGATCCTGCTCTTTGGCCAGCTCACATTGTAGATGCTGATCGTGTTGAAATTGTGCGGAGAGGTCCTTTTAATGTCAGCTCTGATTTAAATTTTCCAAAGGGGCCTGATGGAAGAGCATTTCACACTAGCCTTAAGTTCAAAATTCTTCCCAATGGAGAAAAGGTTCACCGGAGCTGGTTAGTGTACTCACCGCAGAACAATGCTGTGTTCTGCTTTGCATGTAAGCTTTTCAGTGTGAAGGATATAAAGCTGAGTACAGAGGGCTTCAGTGACTGGTCGAACATCAACATCCGTTTGAGGGGTCATGAGTGTAGCCAAGACCACATACAGTGCATGCTTAAGTGGAGAGAACTGGACACACGGCTAAAGAAAAGCATGGCAATAGATCAACAGGAGTTGACCTTACTAGAGGCAGAAAGGAAAAAGTGGCGAGAGATTCTCAAACGATTACTCTCAATAACTCTCTCACTGGCTTCCAGAAATTTGTCTTTTAGGGGCTCTTCTGACTGTCTTTATGAGCCGGACAATGGCAACTTCTTGAAGGAAGTAGAGCTTATGGCAACATATGACCTTGTAATGGCAAATCACTTGGCCAACATAAAAGATGAAGGTTCCCACACACATTACCTCAGCCCTGAGACACAGAACGAACTAATTCAGATTATCTCTTCAGAAACATTCCGCGCCATTGTGAAGCAAATCCAGTTGGCAAAATACTTCTCCATCATTCTTGACTGTACTCCAGATGTGAGTCACACTGAACAAATGTCAGTCATAGTACGCATTGTTTGTTTCCAAGCACAACCAGATATTAAAGAATACTTTCTTGGCTATATAAATGTGGAGCAAACAACTGGCCTTAACCTGTCCAATGTTGTCCTTGACAAGTTGAAGGAGCTTGGCATTCCATTTGAAAACTGTCGAGGACAGGCCTATGACAATGGGGCCAACATGAAGGGGAAGAAGCAAGGTGTTCAGGCCAGACTGCTACAATTAAACCCGAGAGCATTGTTTGTGCCTTGTGGAGCTCACACGATGAATCTGGTCATAGCTGATGCTGCCAAGTCCTCTCCAGATGCAACTGGCTACTTTGGGTATTTGCAGAAGTTGTTCAATTTCTTTTCCAGTGCCACCCAGCGATGGGCCATTTTAACAAAACATGTGAAATTGACACTTAAATCTTGGAGTGACGTTAGATGGGAAAGCAGGCTTCAAAGTGTAACTGCTGTCCGGAGTCAGACAAAAGAAGTGAGGGATGCTCTCCTGGAGGCCAGAGAAGCTGTAAGTGATGCAGTCGCAAAGGTGGAGGCTCAAGTGCTTGCTGAGGAAGTAGCCTCATTTCGATTTTTGATTTGCTCCATCGTGTGGTGTGAACTTCTTACAATCACAAACCAGGTGAACAAGTTACTACAGTCCAGCTCCATGCAGCTCGATGTTGCTGTCAGGCTCATTGACACTGCCAAAAGTAACCTCTCTAAATACAGACAGTCTGGGTTTGATGAGGCTGTGTCAGCTGCCAAAGAACTCTGTGAGGCCCTGAACATAGAACCACAGTTGAAGGAGAAAAGGCTCAGGAGCACAAAAAGGCAGTTTGCATATGAAGCTGTTGATGAGCCCCTCCATGATGCCCTTAAAAAGCTTGAGGTCACATTTTTCAATTGTGTTGTGGACTCTGCTTTAATCTCCCTACAGGAGAGGTTTGAGACCATGAATCAAGTGAAGGAGAAATATGGAGTGCTGCTTGATTTCAGCAAAGTGAATGGGATGTCCAAGGAGGATTTAAAAAACACTGCACTGAAGTACAGAAGACACTGACAGATAAGGGAGTAGCTGACATTGATGGACCTGAGATGATGCAGGAAATCATCAACCTTCCTCAGCTGCCACCACAGACGTCTGCTTTGGAAATGCTGTCATTTTTACATGACAATCAGCTTCAAGAGGTATATCCCAATCTGTGGATTGCTCTGCGTATTGCACTGACCCTGCCTGTCACAGTTGCCTCTGCTGAGCGAAGCTTTTCAAAGCTCAAACTCATTAAAACGTACCTGCGTTCATCAATGGGGCAGGAACGTTTAAGTGGTCTGGCTGTTATCAGCATCAATGGTGACGTGGCTCAGAAGCTATCATATGATGACCTTATAGCTGATTTTGCAACCAGAAAATGCAGGCGTGTGCCTCTCTAGGCCCTAGAGAGGCACACCACGCCTGCATTTTCTGGTTGTCAGAGTATGCCCTAGAGTCTAGGGCATACTCTGACAACGAATTGTAAAAATGTTTAACATAGTTACTTAAGGAATGTGGCTTTTGTGTTCAAATTCTTATTTTTCTTATTTAAGTTTCTTATTTAAATTCTATTGTGAAACTATTTGTAAATATATTAATAATAATACTATTATATTATATATATTATTTTTTTATAAAAAAAATTACACATTATTGCCAGGCTCTTTGTTCTTGTTCCAATGTTCAATTTTTGTTTCAGTATTTATTTGTAACAGTATTTTTAACCTCCTTTAACCTTATTTATTTGTTTAACTGTCATGTTTGTTGTTATTTAATTAAACAAATTCCACTGAGAAATTCAAAAGTATTAATGTTTTTTTTTTTTTTTTTTTCAGTGGCGGGGGGGCACCATAAAGCATTTGTGCTTAGGGCACCCAAATGGCTAGCAACGGCCCTGCAGCCAGCTATTATTATTCACCTTGTTATAACACGCTGCTGGGAGCTATGCTAAGTGGATGAGAAGAATACCAGCATGTAAATTCTCAATTAAAAGTGCAGACAATAATTACAGTTATCTGAACTGTGCTATAAGGATTGGTCATGCATGCCTGCACTCCTGACAGAAAGTCTAAATAAAGAGTCAAAAAAATAATAATAACAATGGCACACTCTCTTCCGGAAACAGCAACACCTCCCCGACAATTTACTTGTCTAACTGATCTCTCACAGACATACGAGTCAGCAGCACCAGAGTTTGTGCATTAAAACAAATCCTTTTGTTATTTTTGTTTTGAAGACAAAGGGTCCTTCTTGCTTGTGTGTCTGAGTGCATGTGCTGGATCAGCGCAGCAGAGCATGTGCCTGCACCGCGACCACAGGGGGCTGATTTCTGTCTGAGCTCAAGCATTAGTTACACAAGGCACGATTAGACTTACACATCCCCAAATCCAGACATGAGAACTGCCCTCTGCTGGTGCCAATTTCTTCCCATGTCCCTTTGATACATCCTCTGTTGGCTTTTTCAATTAACTTCCTGCCACCTTTAGGAGAGCAATGAGAGTTTATCCTGTATAATCACATTAGGCGAGAGAGCAAAAATACGATGAGGCACTGTATGGCCCCGCTCCCCACACCCAACTCAGTAGTAGAAGGTCACGACTGTCTAATATGCTCTAAATTTTAACTGCTGTTTGAAATGTGTCTTTTTTTTTCTTGTTGAGAGCTCACAACTGGTTATTGAATAATCCCTCAAAAGTAGCTCAGCCTTTTATTGTAGCCGTTCAATCAGCTGAGATGAGCAGACACTGCGGCTTTTGTTGAAATAGCCAGTCGCTTTTATTCTCTTTGTAGGCTGATCTGCCTAGACTCTATTAGTCAGTCTAGGCAGTCTTTTTGTACAATTTGTCAAGCTAATATTTTATCGACAAGCCGCTGGGAAGTCATATATAAAATATTAATATTCAACCTTAGATGGGAAACGCTGAAGTGGGACAAATCCGTAAACAAATCAGTCAAAGCTGTTGCAAAGCTTCATATTAGACTCTTCAAATTAAAATAAATTACAAACCATTATGAGGTACATTAAAGTGTTTGCTGGGTGAATAGGCAAGGAAATGTGTTTGATGCGCACTAAAAGCTCCCCACATGCCATCCAATTATGGGTCTCATTTCTCAGCCACTGACAGAAGAGGGCTTTTTTTTCCCACCTCATGTAGCTCCTCCACTTATCTGAAGATGGCAAAACAAATAATATCCAGTTGATTTAGTCATTTGATTTTGGTCACTGATTGCTGCTTTAAGATCGCTGTTCAACCCCTTTTGAAGTAAGATGAGCTCTCGCACGGAGGAATAAACTGATTTTTTTTTAAAAAGAAGTAGAAGAAGAAACCTGGCTTCTCAGTGCTGAGCAGCAAGCAGCTGTCTCCCCACTCACTGACTAAAACATAAGCTGAAACAAGGCAGTGGCTCCTCCAAGTGGTGCTCTGATTGTTAGTTATGACAGTAAAAGCAGAAAAGATGAGGCTGAACTTGTAAGGAAACAGCGATGCCGACGCCTTTATTTGCCTGACCTTGTCTTGTCCTATATACTAAGGGCAGCCATTTACTGCCATTCATTACATACGTCAGCTAACCAAACCACTGAAGGGCACACACACACAAACAAACACTCACTTATACTCAAAGGCATGCCACTGTAGATTTACAAACACGCGCCCTTGGAACACAACACACAAATTATAGATGTGTGCTGTCACTTCAGGAGGGATTGTGACAGTCCTTATTCTCTACTTCAAAAATATACACTTTATCTTATGCAAAGCTCCAATTCACTGTCAAGCACGGACGAATGGAAAGCGTCTGTAATAAAGCCATATCTGGCAGAACAGCACAAATTTCCTCTATTCATTATTGCAGCGCTCTGTTGACAGTGATGAAGTCTTTGCGGCAGCTCGAAACAATTCCACAGCAAGTCGACCGTGAAAATACAACAACATTTTACCTGAAATGTAAATTGGCTACCACCCCTCAAGCCTCCTTAAAAATAATTGTCTTATATTCCACCTATTGTCTGACAGACCCAGGCGTGACTCAGACACTACACTGTTTTCTTGTTGTGTAGTGAAATTGAGGTCGTCACACGTGGGAGTATTTCGAAAACAATTTGATATTCAGCTGCGCCGTGACAACAAAGTGCCATCTGATTGAATTTCCTTCAATTTTAGGCAATTCAGACACACGTATTGGATCGCTCACCGCTAAAAAAAAAAAAAATTGATTGGTGTTATATTTTTAAAAATCGTTGAACGCTTAAAAAAAGACAATACATTTCCGAGATCATCTGAAGACCAACTTTAGAGTCACTGAGATCTTTCCTAAAGCACTAAAATACAACCTGGTTTTATAGCAAAGCATGAAATAGTCATGAAAAAATAATAAATATGTTTTGTTTTTGCACAACTTTGAAATGAATGTAGTTTAATAGCAGGTATACAGGCAGACCCATAATTTAATGGACAGACACACACATACATGTCGCACTGGCTATGAAAAAAGTGACAACTGTTGTGTTTTATCTCAAACGATCATTTTTTCTCACCCTAACCAATTCCTAAACTCTAAACAATGGCTAAACCTTTCCATTACTGATGCAATCACCACCACCACCACGCCCTCCAGATTTCAAATGTGGATGGAAAACCTTGAAAATTAAAGGTGGAAGATTTGTGTCCAGTAAACCGATAAAAAAAGAGTCCATTGATTAGAGCAAACGCAGTGAAAGGATTTAAAAAGTGTGAAGAAGTGCATAGATTTTGAACTTAGAACTACATGTTCATGATTTTTTACAGGTTCTTTCTATTGATACAGACCTCCCCCACTGCTATTCATACTACACCAAATAGTTACTTAATAAAAAAGTAACTATTTGGGCAAGATACTGAACCCTGAGTTACCCCTGATGCACCCATGTGAGTGCAGGAATGCTTGGGTAAAAGTCTCTAGAAGTGCATAAGAAAGTGCTTGGTTTGTAGTAAGAAAGCTCTTTCTATTAAAACAGTAGAAAAGCATTATAAGCATTAGTAGTCCATTTATTTCACAAACTGCCTAAAAGACTTTTATAAACCATGAGTTGGAATATACAGTGTGGAAGGTTATGTGCTGTAAATTTATATAACTTTACAGTTTTAACTGCTGCAGCTGCTGTCAATCTTCCATTTTCACCAAAGACCACCTCTTCAGTTTAAGAAGTCCTTGAATTCATGACAGTTTTCAAACCCTTTGACCTTTCATATCTAACCTATCGCTTCTGGCAACTTCTCCAATTTATCATAGTTAATACAGCACTAATTGTCTCATTAAACCACTCTAATCAGAGGGCTGATCCCCCTCCTCCCCTCATACAGGATTTTGCTCATTAGGTTCAGTTTATCCACTGCACTGCAATTCTTGTGAAAAGAGCAGAAAATGTTCTGGGTCTCAGAGGGGAGCTTTCTAAAGCCTGAGACCATTACCAGGTAAGTGGTGTCTATTGGAAGATAATGCTGAGTAAAACTGCAGAGCTACAGTCAAACAATTTTGGAGACTGTTGGGAACTAATGGGATAGCTTAGAGTCTATTGGCTTGACTTATTTTTTTACGTGTTCCCTATCGCAGGTCCATTAGCTTAATGTAAGCACAATACAAAGCCAGTGGTGTACCCCATTAGTATATCATGTATATGACTTAATAATTGTTTAAAGAAAATTTCCCATTGCTCTCAGCAATTACAGATAATGGTTTAATGGTCTTTTATCAAAACTTGTGAGTGAATGTTCTGATAAATGCACCAGTCACTGAACGGTGCACTTTTGTGCACTTTCACTGCTTGGTTCAGTTTTCATCAGCCTCGCATACAGCCTCAGAGGGCAGCTGTTGTCAGGAATAATGCACAGAGAAAGCCCTTGTGTGCTACTGCCACATGACAGTATTATCTTCCTGTACTGTATTTACAAAATGTTGTATTGTGTTTGCAGGCTGTAAACTTGGATCAAATAAAATGTATCTCATCCTATTTGAGACAAATGTAGCTGGAGATTACAGTATAATACAGTAGAACTCGTTTTTTCTCTCTTTACAAGGTATTGATGATCTCAGGACTGCTGTATTAAAAAGTGAATTGGAGATGCTTTCCTATGCTTTCATCTCCTTGGTTTTTAGTTTTGAGGCCTCCACCTACATAATCAAACTCCTCCACCCCTATTCTCCAAGCCAGGTTCTCAGGGTCTCAGATCAGGGCCTTCTTCTGATTCTCTGTACCCAACTTAAAAGCTCCTTAGCTAAAAAAAAAAACAACCTTTGGAACAACTGACCACTCCCACTTTGCACCTGTGGCTCATTTGGTCAGTCAGGCATTTGAGCAGTCTTTGTGTTTTGTTTTGTGTTGTTTTGGTTTTCATTGGTGCATCTATAAAACACTTTCTGCTGATAAGCAGCTTTGCTGTTCCATTGCTGCCCCCTTGTCTTCATTTGTTAGTTGCAGTTTACCAGAAACTTCATGATGTATACTTTAAGTGCTGATGTTGTGTTTGTGGCTTGCTTTGCTGACCCCTGGTGGCCAAAATATATACATATGAAATTATGCTGGGCTGATAATGATTTAGTGTCATTAACAGCATAGTATAATATTACATTTATGCAAAAAAAATCATTGCAGATTCTGCATATAAATGTGTATATATTTCTATCTATTTTATTGTCGGATACGTCCTATACTGCAGATGCATGGAAGAAGTGTTTTGCTTTAAACTTCCAGCAGAGGCTCCCAGAGAACCAAGATTTATTTCTTGCCTTCTACTCTGTATAAATTTTAAAATGACAAAACTTAATGATATTATAAGACATGCTGCAAAACAATATGCTTTTGAATACGAAGCAGCGATATATATTCACTATATGCTGCTTCTAGAACAGGTTTTTCTTCTATTTCCGCTAATATCAAATTGCAGAGTTGTAAATATTTGTGGTTTTTCCCTGAGCTGTGATACCCAAAGACAAAGTCTGCTATCCAATGTCCCCCCTAAACACATGGTACTAGCCCTGTTGACATCATCGACCCCAGGCATTAGAAGGCCCTGCAGAGCTGGTGATGAGTCACTCCTGTCGGTCCAGGCCAGTAAAAAGCAGCAGACACACAGTGGTGGGGCTCTATTGCAACTTGCATCTCTTTCATCAGATGTGATTCGATATGCACGCTGATGACCAGCAGGACAAAGAAATGAAGCAAGGTCACGAACCCGCGTCTGCTGGTTTCTTTCCATGTAATGACCCGGCTAGCCTGACAACTCCATGCTTTCACAAGAGCTCGTGGGTAAAATTCTGCAAGCTAAATATGAGAAAGATTTTGGAAGTAGCCTTTCATAATCACATACAGTTGATTTTAAACTTGAACTGCAAGTTGTTGTACTTTAATGTAATTATTTTATTAAGTCATACAATTAACTAGAAGAACCTTTAAATGGATTGTCGGTTATTGTAAACATCACAGTCGACAGTCTTCTTATCAGACGTGTGATACACAAACTGTTCCACACACACATACGCACGAATACACACTTCAGGGGGAAAAACAAATGTGTCAAAGCACATTAAAGCATTTCCACCTGAGGCTTTTCATGGTATTTCTCTTGGCTCAGTAGCTTTATCTCGTGCGAATTTCTGCAGTGTTAGTGTTGCACCTTTTCTGCCCCACAATATTTTAACAGGCAATTTTTATTCCAACTGAATGAACACAGCTCTGCCGAGTGCCTAGGCTTGTGGGGGGTTTTTTTTCTATCTGTAGTACAAATGAAAAACTTTTTAAAATATAAAATATTACATTTAGTTGGTAATTTCTTGATTTGATCCTTAATTTAAGCAGTGTTAGTGCTGGTCTTCTGCACACTCCAACGCTTCAGGTCAAAATTGCCATAAAGCAAGCAAACAAGATACAAGTAAACAAAAGTGGCAGACTTTAAGTGCCCTTGTGGATTTTGTTATATTGAGGTCTAGACTGAGAAGGAGCATTAGAGTAATATCAGAAATAATGGTGATTGGGCCCCTACAGGCAGACATTTTCACTCAGCTGGGAATGAAATTAGCGTGTGTGGCTGCACTGATGAAAAGGGGTGGTGATAGGGAGCGGAAACTTCTACAATAGAGAGGCCTATTTCATATATCATCTGCAAACAGTGTATTCTGAAGGATTCAATGATGAACTGTTATTGTCCATGTCTGTAGTTCTTATTAAAGATCCTACCACCTGTATAGAGACTGACTATTGTAGTTCCATGTAATGGTTTGGAGATAATCATTGATTTTCAGATGTATACTTGAGCTTATTCAGACAGAATATTTCATTTAGGATTTTTTTTTTCTGTTATGGGTTTTCTAATGTGGGGTGGGGATGGTACATTTTAATACCTTGATAGAAAAACACACAATGGAACAGTGTTAGTCATGGTTTGGTTTCCCCAGAGTCTAGACCTCAACATTATTGACACAGTGTGGATCATCCTGACAGAGCACACAACAAAAAGCACATTCAAGCTTGTTAGAGTTGTAAAAACTCTATTTTTGCCTTATATACTGCAGTTATATACTGAGTTAGCATATGTTTCCATAAGCTGATATACTAAAAGCCTGTATAGATACACTACCTACAATTTTTACACATAATTGTGAGCATTTAAAATTCAAACTATAGTTTTTACCTCGAGTTTGGTGATATGTGTTTCATCATTTGTGTCTGCAGGGAGAAGCCTTGCTCTTCATGTGGTTTACAACAGCTTAGCTTTGAAGGGGAAAGTGCTTTTGTTAGCTAACTAGCTAGCGAGCAAACATTCAGGAATATTTGGAGTTAACTGTGTATCTAGATGCAAGTTAGGCCTACAGGTGATAAATAATACATTAAATGCCTTTAATCCTCAAGTGACCAAGCTATCATAACTGAATGAGGTCATTTTAAATTTCATTTTACACAGGAATACTTTCAATGGCTACATCAGGTTCTGTAGAGCACCCCCGGGCCATGGACTGGTTTGGTACTGGGCTGCGAGAGTTGAGGCTCGGGTGTGAAATTTATAGTTTTCAGGGTTTTTATCGGTTTTTATTGTTATTTTTTTGTTGTGTTTATCGTTAACTCGGTTTCCCTGGGTCTTTTCCCATGTGTAATGAATAAATCTTTTTTTGTACTGGTACTGGTTTTATGGACACCTTAAGGCCAGTCCGTGAAAATATTGTCAGACATAAACCGGTCCGTGGCAAAGAAAAAGGTTGGGGACCGCTGCTGTAGAGAACACTTTGAAAAGCTACAGTACCTAGATAGCTAGATCATTGTGTTACAGCATTTACAATAAACAACAAATAACTAACAGTTGAAATAAAAAGTAAAAGAAAAGTAAACAATTAAGTTAGGTAAAAATAGTAAAAGTAGGACAGTAAGAGTGTAAAAGGAAAATGCCATTGTAGGAAATATTATCACCCCAGCCATCTCTACATGTTAAGTCAGTGCTCATTACTACATAATTTAAGGAAGACAGTGATCCAATCTGCTCCTTTATTTTGTAAGGCTGGGGAGAAACATTTGTTTGCTGATTCTGACCCCATGCAAAAATGGTAAATGGCCTGTATTTGTATAGCGCTTTACTAGTTCCTAAGGACCCCAAAGCGCTTTACACATCCAGTCACACACTGGTGATGGCAAGCTACATGGTGGCCACAGCCACCCTGGGGTGCACTGTCAGAGACGAGGCTGCCGGACACTGGCACCACCGGGCCCTCTGACCACCAGCAGAAGGCAACGGGTGAAGTGTCTCACCCAAGGACACAACGACCGAGACTGTCCAAGCCGGGGCTGGAACCGGCAACCTTCCGATTACAAGGCGAACTCCCAACTCTTGAGCCACAATCGCCCCGGCAGAAATACATTTGGTTATGTTGTCATGCTTTATTGCAATCATATACCCTCAGTTTACATTAAACTGGAAAACCTTTGTTGGCCAACATGACAGCAGCATTTCCCAATATTTAATTAATTTGTTTGTTATTTGGTCCAGTCATAAATTAAACTCTGATGAAATAAAATGCTTTTACAGCTTAACGCTCATATCGAGCAATGACTTTTGTCTAGAGCCAGATGTAACACTAAAAGAAAGTTAAAATATACAACACCTGTAAATCTAATATGATCATTTTTCTTTCTTTATAAGCAATATGAAATTATGCAGCAACAACCCTAATAGATTCTAGCAAGCAAGCTTGCATCTTAGTCTTTACATTGGTTCCCAGTTGATTTTAAAATGCATTTTAAACTTTTCATGCTTAAATACATATGACTAAATGGACTAGCTCACTAACTTATTCTTGTTCATGCTCAAAATTAGATTGAGAACTAGGGGGAGCAGTCTACCACCACACTACTGCAGCTACATTTATCTTACCCTGTGGACTTTTCGGTTTAACCAGGTCTCCTGGGAAGAAAAACTTTAAAATCAGAGTATAGCAGGAAGTCAGTTAAACTTATCTGGACAATTATGTATCAGAAGAGGTTCTTAATCAGTTACAGCTGCTTTTGTGTTAATTATATTAACAACAGGTTCACTAGAGGGGCAACAATGAGACAAACCCCAAAACAGGAAGGGGTTTATAGGTTAGGGCCACTGACATTTTTTCCCTCCTCATTTTTTTCCGACTGTTTTTTGCATTTGCCTAGGCTCAGTGTCTCTACTGGTAGCATGACATACGGTGGCCCCTAGAGACAAAGCACGTGCAAACTCCAAAACACTTGCAAACTCCAAAACACTTGCAAACTCCAAAACACATGCAAACTCAAAAACACATGCAAATTCCAAAACACAACGGAGGTGCTCCAGGACGCTAGGGGCAGTGTTGTTGCAAAATAAACGGCAAGTTTGTCTGTATGGGACGGTCTAGTCTCCATCTCGCTTCCCAGGTTGCCTAGCAACCATAATACTAACCGCTGGAAACGTGTCATACAACTTTGTTTGACAGAAATGAAGGAGAACATATTTTGTTAATTTGTTTGTTTGTTTCTACAAGAGCTTTGTGTGATTTGATAAGTATCTGAGGCTGAGACCACAGGACAGTAAAACATGATTTTTGGGCTTCATTTCTGTACTGAACAGTCATTTAAGATTAGTTAGTAAATAACAATTAGCTAATGTTGTTCATGAGACTAAAGTCATATCACTTTGGTAATGTAAATATAATATGGCCAATATTATAGTTATTATATTAATCATTATTAGCTATTACAGCAGTGAACATGAACTCTGTGCCAAATACTGAGCCTCAGTACAGATTCAAGTTGCAGTTATTTATATGTCTTATCACCTTAAATCTTCACTCAAAGACAAGTGTCTTTGACAGTGTATATATAGGTGTATCATATATAAGAGACAAATGTTGTTCCTTCAGTATGTTGGCATTACTAAATTTGCCGAAAAATATAACGGTGTACAGAAAGAGTTGAGCGCGCACAGGCAGAAATGTTGAGAGCGTAAGCAGCACATTGCGAGCAAGCGCAAGTGCAAATACTGAGCGACAGGGGCTGCTAGCAAACACTGAAATACATTTTTGCACGCAGCAATGAATTTTGTTCACTCAAATTTAGCTTTTCTTTGCTCAAAATAAATTTCTCCTCAAAATGCAACACTTGCACCTGCAAATTTTTTTTTACGTGCGCTCAATTTTTTTTTTACGTGCGCTCAGAATAGTGGCACAAAAATAACGCCATACTAAAGAGGTAGGACAGGTAGGTAGGATGGCACATCAATACATGCTGTTGCTGTAAGGTTTGCTGTGTCTCCCAGCACAGTCTCAAGAGCATAAACGAGATTCCAGGCAGTTACTCTCGGAGAGCTGGACACGCACGTAGAAGGTCCTTAACCCATCTGTGCAAGGAGGAACAGGATGAGCATTACCAGAGCCCTAGAAGATTATCTCCGGGATACCACTGGTGTTAATGTCTCTGACCAGACAATCAGAAAAAGACTTAATGAGGGCACCCTGAGGGCCTGATGTCCTCTAGTCAGCACTGTGCTCATTGCCTGGCACCAGAGCCCAATTGGAATTTACCATAGATACCAGAATTGCAGGTCCACTCCTGGCAGGTTCACCCTGGGCACATATGACAAATGTGAAAGAGTCTGATGAAGCCGTGAAAACCATTATGCTGCCTGTGACATTATTCAGCATGACTGGTTTGGTAGTGGATCAGTGATGGTCTGGAGAGACATGTCCATGGAGGGATGCACAGACCTCTACAGGCTATACAACGGCACCCTGACTCCCATTAGTTATTGGGGTGAAATCCTTGGACCTGTTCTCAGACCCTACGCTGATGCAGAAGATCCTGGGGTCCTCCTGGTGCACCACAGCACCCAACCTCAATATGCAGGTAGGAGCATACTCGCCTGACCTAAATCCATATAATGCTACCAAGAACGCCGCCAGGCTGCACCTCAGACTGTCCAGAAGGAAGGGATGCCCTAGTCCAGATCTGAGAGAACATCTCCAAGACATCACCTGATGTTGTCAGGCCCTGCATACAAGCATGTGGGGGCCGTACAAACTGCTAAGTACCATTATGAGTTGCTGCAATTAAGTTTTGGCCAAATGGATTAGCCAGCTGCATGATTTCAGGGTGTCTTTAAAGTCAGCCGTCTGTAGGTTTATCATTTTCATTGTTCCTCACACATTACCCAGTCCATATCAGTATAGATATGATATTTTTCCCATTTCGATCCTATGTGTTTTTTGAGTCTTCCTTTAATCTACAAGTTCTCTTCTGCATCTTATTCATGGCACCCCTTGTTGATTTAATCTACCATTATCTAGCATTCTATATCGAACATTATATGCAACAAAACCTTTCATATCAGGAGGAAATATAATCTCTTACAAACTTTACTCCAAGTAATTGCATTCTGTGGTACCATTGTACAAATAAGTGATTCTAATCAGCTGAGCTGTCCTGAACTACATGGTTCAGAAAAATTATGGCTTCTGTATACTGGAGGAGTTTCCTCTCATGGGAACGCTGTGTTAAGATCACCATGGGTTAATCATAGCAGGCAAACCAATGAGAGCAGCAAAATTCTGCTGCTCTCACTATGATTTCGTGTTTCTGATTTCTTGTCATGTTATGTAAAGAAGACCCACCCTCTGAGGCTTAGTCTAGCCTCGGATTATATCAGGAGAGCCAGAAAGCTGATTACATATCTGTAATCTTATTTTTATAAAAACATTTCCAGTGGCAGAAATACAGAGCAGGGCTCTTTTTTTTCCAACAAACCTCCCGTGATAATCAGATTTGCCAATTTGAAGCAGCACCAAAAACCACGGAGAAATGTTGCCATATTGTCTACGTAATAACGGTCAGCTATAAACCCAAATACTTTCCAGCAGATATGCTTACACAACTGGTTCATCAAGAGAAAACATTTGCCATTAATTAACACTGTAAGTCATTTTCGGTGTTTCAAAGTGAAACAGGACAAGAGACTGATCACAATCCCCTGAATTCTCTTTTTAACCATTTAAAAGGGGCATAGCAAGCTAATCGTACAGATACACAAGACCAGAAGAGTTAGAAAAGCTCATTTTCATAGACATGTCATAAACACCTGGCCTGACCTCTGCAGGCATCAAAGAACTATGTGAATACTTTTTGGCACAACTCACTGTTCAAAACTCTGCGACTACATAAGTGACCCACCTTTATGCTATAAGACAACATGTTATGAGATGTGAAATTCATTTAGGTCTCTCTGAGACCTGTGATCCAGCATCCTTAAACGGTCTCATGGCATTAAACCCTGTTCCACCAAATATGGTGGGGAAAGAAAGGAGAGTGGGAGTGAGAAAGCAAAGCATGAGTGACATTTTAGGACAGAAAGCATTTGAACCAAGAGAAAAACTGCCGATAAACAATGTCGTTTTTTACTTTGCATGAGAGTCTGTGTTGTTCGAATAGGAACATTTCATTTTAGTGCAATCTCATATCTGTGTGAGGGACTATTAGAATAAGGATAGGATGAGGATAGATAAGAGTGCGATGATGCATACAGATATCTGTAAATGACGGAGAGTTTTATTGGGGCTTTACTATTGCACTGTGCTAGCAAGACTGTGACTTACTGAGTGATTCCCAACTTGATTAAGAAAGTAAGGACTGTGGTGTTGGCCTGTTCGTGGGTTTCAACTGCATCCGGAGACCTCTATATTATGTTAGCGTTTCTAAATGTCCTGTAGGTGAGGATCTGAGCATGAATCTGTCCATGGTCTACTCTGTCTCATGTCCAAAATTAGCTGAAATATGCTCCAGCCTCCCGCCACCATAGAGGGAGAAAGAGAGAACAGATTAGTGAAAACCTCCTGTTTTAGCCAGCCGCATGGGAAGAAGAAGTTTCACATGAGTTGATTATCTGTGACAGAGCTGATAGCTGGCATTTTCTGATCCAATTACTCACTCACCAGAGTAAATGAGGGTTAAGTGAGTAGCTTGCTGTATGTTGCATACATGAGTACCACATTGAGTTCCTCGGTACCCTTGCAATAAAAATATGTAACTCAAAACACACTAAGGTAAGTACTGGACTGCCTACACCTACATTACAAGGCGTTTACACGCTGTAAGTAACCCCACTGAAACTTTACAATGTAACCTACGGCTAATGTGCACCTCCCCAAACTATACATCACATTGGCACAGTCTGTAAAACTACTGTGAGTGGCCTGTTCAGTACTGTTGACTCCTCCTGTGCACTTCCAGCTACTTTTTCACCACAGATTTATCAATGACAGCATAAAAATCATTGCCTCAATATAAAGGATTTTAATAACAGCCTAGATAAAAGAACTAACAGATATCAGCAAGAGTTCAAAATCAGAATGGGCACGAGACGATATATGAAGATGGCTCTGAAAAAAGCTGATGACAACAAAGGTTGGGGACACAGGCAGAAAATAAAGTCCCAGCTTTTAATCAGTTTGTATCCATATAAAAAAAACAGCAGGACACAACCACAAGCTAATTAACATACAATGTATTATAATGCACAAGTATTAATGCTGCCAACAACATCACCCACTTGCCGAGGTCATATATAGATTGTGCAAAGACTTTCATAATCTGACTTGTTGCGGCTGTGGCTTCCTATTACAGTACCACACTCAAATTAATTGAGCTCTCTAAAATAACTATACTGCATACTGCATTGTTAGGTGCTTGATTTTATACACCTGCAGCAATGGAAATGAAAACACCTGATTTCAAAGATTAAGAGGTCTGGCCCAATGCTTTTGTCCGTATAGTTGACACTGAGTTCAGTACAGAGCAGAGAAGTCTACTTTTTCATCTCCAGTAAATATTTTCCAGTGCTCTACAAAGTGAGATCGATTGATCTGAGTGCATAAATCCTTCTTCTGTGCTTCAGCTGGCTAACACATGTCACTAACAAAACAGATAAATGTTTTTTCTCCGTTTAAACTAACAAAAACCCCTGTTGGACAAATCAGCCACCACTTGTGACATCACATCAGATAGATGGATATTAATACACATATTTGCAATGAGCGCGTCAACAGCAACATAAATCAAAAAGCTCAGCCCACTGGATGTCACGATGATGCGAAACAGAAGAAGAAAGCTGTCACATTAACCTTTCACTTCTACGCGGAAACATTCTCCACATGATTAGTGAGGAAAATGCATCATTGTGACGCAAGTTATAGTTCCCAAGAAGCTAATATAACAGGAAGATCCTAGCAATGCGAATGGCCTCAGAGAAATTACAAGATTACTTTCACTGCTGACCCCAGCCTGCTGTATCAACAGGAAGCACTCCCCAGAATAAGGAAAGAGCCTTGGGGGAGAAAGCCTCATTTTCTCTATGTTTTGTTTAGTTACCCATAAGCCACGCCCAAAGACAAATTATATTCTCATGGATGGTAAGAGTTTTTATGAATGTCAATATTGAACAGTTATAGATGATCTTACATAAGCCTAAAGCAAAGCCATCTGCAGAGCAAACATTTTAACTCAACCATTAAAACGATAAACATGTATAATAAGTACAAATGTAAATACTGGATGAGTGTTTATATGGACAGTTTAAAAGTAGAAACCAGCAAACAACACACACGCAATTTATCTCTGAATTTTTTATAACTTTGCAAAACCTGAAAATCGAACACTCGTGTTATTTCCTGTCACTTTTCTTCTGAAGAGGCAGGCTACTTGAGAGGTCATGAATGCATGGGGCATTATTCCCAAAGTTCCATGGGTGGGAAAATGTTGGATAACAAGTGTTATTGTAGCATACCATGCTGTTAATGCAGGAGAGGCAGAATTCAACGCACCAACCGTATGAACCCAGTGAAAACAGGATTACTCTGTCCTGCAACATGATTGGACTGTTCCCAACACAGTTTGGCGGAGCTTAGCCAGTTTAAATAGACAGCTGTGCTTAGTGAAGACAGTGCTAAATGCTGCAGCAGGATAAGCAAATCGTGGCAAGCAGATATCACTCTGTTCATAACGTCCTGGACCAAGCAGGATTTCTATCAGGGTCACAAAGCCTTTCTGGTCTCCTGGACCAGGAGCAGCATCGCTGTGACCCAGTCCAAACACTGGAAAATGTCAACATTTGTTTACGGAAAGTTTTCCGAGGTTGAGGAAAACAAAGTATTTTGTATTTGTTAAATAAAGCACGGGGATGTGCTGTGAAGGAGATGACCAAAACATAACGAGCACATACCACCACCCTCTAGAGACATTATCAAGCCCATCCAACCCCCACCACCCCCATTCTCTCCACAATTAAGTCCCTGGGCAGTTCCCAAATCCCTAGTTGTGTTTCTATAAAAGTAGTTTAAGCTCTTAAACTTTATTTTTAAAAAAAAGAAAAGCCAACAAGCACAATGGCAGGACTTCCAGAGTGACAAAGGGAAAGGGAAGTACAAGTAAGCTGCAGGCCCCAGATGCTTCTCTCTTCTTCTCCTCTCTCGTGTCCCTCAAAGGTCATTCTTCCTGTTTAACGCAGCAAAGTCATCACACACAAAAGCTGCAGAGGCAGAGATCCTCAAGAAATGTCATCTGCTTATGTCTGTGTACATGACTTCAATTAAAGACTAAATCTGCCCTACTGCTGGTCATTACAGTGTGGTTTATTAGTAAGACTTTGTGTTGCGGTTCTTTTGGTGCTTTCCAGCTGTGCTGAATGCTCGTGGGGTTTTTTATTAGCTTCATTGAGGTCGAATGGTGGAGAATCGATCTTCTTGTAAGTTTCTGTCGACACTGTTAAACACGTGTCTGTCTAAGTCTTTACACGCCAAGGGATATCGTTATTACATGTCACATTTGTCCTTGGACTTAATATCAGACAGCGCACTTTGTACTGGAATCGCTACAAGGTTGCCAAACATCTGGAGTCAGAGAAACACCCTCTGAATAAGCAGCAAACAATTCATGACTCAAAAAGCGTGTATCATGTCACCTTGAAATGGAAAACAGATGTAACATTAATTGCTGAGAGTTTATTTCTTTGCTGGTGATCTCACAACTAAGGCGAGAGATCATGACCTGACTTTAACTATCTGCAAGCTCCGCAAAAAAAAAATGGATAGTCCCAAAATGACTCCTAACATCCAGAGTACACAGAGATTTTCCTGCTTATGGTTATGAGAAAACAGTTTCCAATAAAAAGGCACTTAAATGCTGTTGGCTTTGCCTGCTTATATGTTCTTGTGCGTGCGTGTCAGCGAGTACGTATGCATATTGCAGTGCTTTTGCTTGAGAGCTTTGGAGGACTTTAGCATGCTCTTACTTCTACTTAGTAGAACAGAAGAAAATAAACATTATTACAATAATGAATATGCTTTGGGAAGCAAATGATATAATTTTCCATTAACTCCCACTCATAAACAGCCAAGAATGGCTCAGGGAAGCCTGTGACATTTGACTTTACTGGCACAAACACTGCGGTACTCCGCTATTGCTTGACCCCTGACCCCTGACTTCTGAAAACTCACAAGACTTACATCGCTATTTAACTCAAAGCCTCTCATGCTAATTGAGCCATCTGAGAACAACAAAGTCTGATAAACACTGGAGTTGACATTGTCACTCTAAGTTAAGGTCTTAAGCATCATCACGGCTGTCCACATGCAGTGTGTGCGGACAGTTCGCCAAAACCTGCAGAGACCTTCATTACAAGACTGATACAAAAGACATCAGCAGCAGTGCAGATGCCTCCTGTCCCTGCACACTACACACACAGTGCACTGAGCCAAGCTCATTACTCTGCATTCACACTGAGCAGCAGCAGCACTCATTCAGAAAAGAGACCCAGCCCAACATAACACCAGGGATAAAGAAAGAGGCTCGTAAGATTAAACATTTTCATGTTGGTGGTTTTAATGCAGTCATTGTCTAGTGAGCACAGTTATTCATTATTCATCGTAATCTGACTTGTTCTGATCTCTGCAAAGTGGAAAAGAGCACAAACACTCCTTCATGTAGGTCAGAGTCTAAGCTTGCGGTTTCAGCCACTATCGACGCACTCAGGTGCTGCACAGGTGAAACAATGGGCTTAGTGTGTCGCTTGCATCTCGCTGATTAATCCATGAGGAGGTGGAGTGCGGCACTCTACTATATTTGCATAGTAGAGGTCAGGTACAACACAGGGCTCACTGTGTTCAGCACGATAACAACAAGGAGCTTAAACAGACAGGAAGGTATTAAAAATCGCACCACTTAGAAACTACAAAGGAGACAAGAAGTGTCATCATTTCCACAACTTTTAACTGGCTTCACAAATAAGGTGTGCTGAAGAGTCACCGTGACATCACAACAGTGGTCACGGTCATGTCATGAATCACAGTCTCCATCTGTGAGGTGCAACACATAAACAGGTCCACATGTTTGTTAGCTGGTCATCTGGAGCCACATTAAAGCCTCCTGGATCCAATGAAAGTGTAACGCTGTGTGAATATGATCTAACTTTTGAAACTTTTCCTGTGTTCACACAAGCGAGCACACATTATCCCGAGACAAAGCCCAGCTTCTTGTATGGGCTCTAACACACCTGTTTAACAATCTGGCGAGCTGGTTTGACTGGAAATTTGATAATCACGTCTATGGAAATCAAGAGAGCAAAGCATGTGACAGTTTAACATTACTAACTGACACTTTTCACACCCTGTGCATTAACTGAGTCAGTCCACACTGGGAGACAGACTCCCAGGAAACACTGTTTGTTTACCTTCCTCTCCTTCTTTTCCCATTCATAAGGCTGTTGCTGTTATGATAAAGAGATGAAAGATGGGTAACAGGTTATCCTGCAGTGTGTATTATCAATCATATTCTGGAAGGAACAAAGTTTTCTTAAACAAAAAATCTAACAAAAGAAGAAGAAGAAGAAGAAGCAATGACTGTGTTCTTTCTTCCCCCACCCTGAATTTATGTGTGACTGCAGCACAATTTGGAGCAGGCCTATTTATAGCCGACTACCGCCACAACCACCCCGCAGCCTGAAAGTCACACCAGGAGATTTTGGGAGGGGAGTCCTTGAGCTCCTCTGTCAATGCAAAGCATTGCAGTGACAAGTTTGCTGATGAGGTTGGTGACTGTGAAGTCGCACTGCACCGGTCCCTCCCCTAAAGCACAAGCCTGCTTTCTATGCATTCTTCCAACACACTGAATCTAAGTCCAGCGCATGTGCATTTACACATAAACCAACCGCACGCACTTACTTGCACACACATGCAGATGGCTTCTAGTATTTGATTAGCTGTAGTGATGAGCTGGTGATGATGGTGTGAGTGTTTACTATAACCGCTGTCACACTGTATCAGTATTTGCTCTGATGTCATATTACAATCGCACGTGTGTGACTTTAGCTCCACTGCCAAGTCCACAGAAAGATAAGCCACTGTCCTACAGCTACTGTTATCAATACAGAGGAGTGACAGACAGAAAAGGGAGGGCAATGTCAGAACTTACTTTAAATCCTTCTCAGAAAGTTCCAGAAAGAGATTATTTGTCCTCTAATCTTCTGTTTCCTCTCTGAGTCCAAATGAAAGATCAAAAACAAACAAAAGTGTATTGTGTGCATCTCACACACCGCAAGTCCCACTCCACTGCTCACTGATGTTCTCTGGAATAAGGAGGGAACTCTGTTGCCAGCTCCCAGGCTTACAGCCAATCCTGTTAAAGTTCTTTCTGACTCTTGGCCAATGGCGTGCGCCTCATTCTCCGGCCCTCCCCGCCCCCCTCCTCTTCCTCCTGCTGCTGAAGCTTCTCATGATTGTGGACAAACTCATAGTTGTGGAGTATGACAGAGTAAGAGGAATTACTGTAGTATTTACAGTGTGAGCAGCGGTGGGGAAGATTTCCATTACGAAAGAGCGGCGAACAAGTGGACAGATAAAGAAGCCAGAGATTAATTATAGTGGTTGGTTTTAATCTGTCAGGATACTTTTCCCTTTTTTTAAAGGGTGATTTATCAGCATGGATTATTAGTTTAAAATAGTACAATCCTGCTCCGTCTTTTTAAACTTAGCTCAGGCGCTGACATGTTTAATTATTACATGATTGTAATAAAAGAATTATGATGGGGGTTGACGGGTCACTCCATCCTCACGATAGATTATCTGCTTATCTTTTTAGCATCTGTTCACATGAAAATAAGGACTGTGACGCAAACAGCGACAAAGACTGAATCGTGTTTGACATGTTTTACTACATAGCTGCAGTTCTACAGATGATGTGACACCCTATTGCTTCAGTGGCCAGAGGGAATATAGCATGCTCCGAAAGACATGAATTGCAAATGCTCCCAACAACACACGGACAGATATGGCTTGTGTTCCAGGGCCAGTGAGCATCTGCTCTGCTTGTATATCACGGAAGCCTCTCTAGCTATCAGTGGTACTGATAACAACTCACTTGATAACATGCACACTCAGACATCTTTCTTTTTGCTCCCGAGGGGCTGGAGCCATGGTGTTTGGTCAAGAGGGATTCTCCCCTCAGTCAAGAGGTGGAATTAGTCAGGTTGCTTTTACTCCAGCAAGTCTTCGGGCAAAAGCATGAGCAGCAGTAGCAGAGAGTCTTTTTTCGAAGGGTAGATAATAACGATGATATTTGAATCAAACTGCGTTTTCAGCCCGTCTCATCCATCTCAGGCGCAAGATGAAAATACTTTATTTATTTATTTTTCAATTTCTAAAAAAAATGCAATTCCAGGAAAATAATGGAAAAGAGGAAGAAAAAGTAAAATCATAAACAAAATGGTATTACATATGAAAGTCGTGCATATTAATTTATTTTCAAACACAGTCTTTTATTTGAGGTTAAACAGGTTTCACCTTCGAGCCTGTGTTCATAAATGAGGATATGACTTTATTAATGATTAAAAGCTACAGTTTGTTTGATGCCTATTAAGACTCTCTATTGACATATGATCTTTATTTAAGGGATTTAAGTGACTTTGAAGGCGTCGTGGTTGTTTGTAACAGACGGGCTGGATTTAATATTTCAGAAACTGCTTATCTACTTGGATTTTCTCATTCAACCGTCTCTAGAGTTTAGAGAATGATCAGGAAAAAAGAAAAATATATTAGGTGAGTGCCAGGTTTCTGTTGATGCCAGAAGTCAGAGGAGAATGGCCAGACAGCTTTGAGCTGATAGGAACAAATGATAATCCACCTTTGGACACTGAGGATAGTCTATAAGACAGAAGTACAGAACATTTGGAAAGAAAAATGTTGCCCAGTCTGATGAGTCTCAGTTTCTATTGTGACATTTGGAATGTGGGATCAGCATTTGGTGTAAACAACATGAAACATGTCCATCTTTTTATGACCACAGTGCAACCATCTTCTAATGGCTGCTTCCAGCAGGATAACACAGCACAGAGCTCAAATCATCTCAAACTCAAACTGAGTGTTCACTGTACCCAAATGGCCTCCAAGGTGACCAGAACTCAAAATCTGCAACTGTGCAACGCGAACTTGTTTCCAGTACCTTGTTGAATCTGTGGCATGGAGAATTAAAGCAGTTCTGTAGGCAAAAGGGGAGATCAACACATCACTAGCAAGCTGTAAGCAACAAAGTTGCTGATGATACTTTTATTTATCCTGTTGAGTAGATATGAACTCGTATTCCTTCTCGTGTTTCTCCATGTTCATATTTCCTCCTATTTCCTTGTTTCTTGCGTTGCTCACCTTTGCCTTCCTTTGTTTAAAATTTGTATTCTGTGTCCCTGTGGTTTATCCCGCCCAGTATTTTAGTCGTAATTTTCCTGGTTTGTCTCTTGTTATGTTGCATCCTTTGATTTCCTTCCTTTGTGGCCATCTACCCCACCCTTAGCAGGTTCATTGTGTTCAACAGTTATCACCTGTGTCCAATCAGCCGTGTGTGTATAACAGTGTCACTCCCAGTGTCAGTTTATGTATTTTCCCCCCTTTCCTCTGTTTAACCTTCTCAGTGGATTTCTCTTTTGTTATGCCAGTTATGTGAACTGTTTTTTCTTTTTCCTTGTTTCTTAGCTGCAGCTTATTCTGGTGTTTGCATTGCATTTTTTGGTAATACATAAAATCTATGTATTACCTTAAAAGTAAAATTGTCTTTCGGGAGTAACTTTGTGGTAAATATCACAATGGTGGTTCAGTTTTATGACAAGCATGCAAAAAGGCAGGCAGGGATACATGCAGCAGAGCTGGGAAGCCCTCAGAGAACAGCCAGGCATTCAGGTTGGGCTTCAGCAAAGAAAGCAGAGTCCTACTACACAAAGCTGTCTGGCCCCAAGGTTTGTCAAACTCACAGGAGTGGAAGGGTTATGCTAATACTGTGCAAAGGGTGAACATTTTGTTCTTCTTTTGCATTGTGGCATTAAAACATCATACACAGAGTAAACAGCAGGAAATGAACACAAACTTACAAATGCAATTTGTCGGAGGAAAGGGAAATTGTTTTGAGTTTAACCTGTAAAAGCCAAAGAGCGGGAATTCCTTGAAGACATGAGAAAGTGGGAAAAAAGCACCCATTCTCTGCTGCCTCTCCCTGAGCAGACATGACAGGTTTACAAGCACAGAGGAAGCAGCTGACAAACACACACACAGTGTGCCGGACTCCGCCTGCAGAAGCCTTATTGAAAGACAAAACGGCAATCGATAAGTCTGCTTTGGGACGGGTAATACACCGCTGCAGATACATAACTGCATAACATCCCCCTCGCCAAAACGCACCACATTTGTTCCACTGCAGTGAACGGAGAAGTACCGCAAAAGCTGTTGACAGGAACCATCTCTGTGGGGGAAAGGTGCTCTTCATGGTGTGAGTTATGGAGACTCAGTACTGTGTAAAAAATAAAAAATAAAAAGTTCCCAAAGGGACAAACACACGGAGGAAAGTAAAGAAAGTAAGCACTGTGTTCCAGTGTTTTCCTAAAAGCAAGCATGAGATCATTCCATGATTTCAGCTGTCATTTTTCTCCAATTCTTGGACAAAGATGAGTAACAAAGGATCCGGACATAAATAAACGTAGTGTTTGGCTTTGAAGAGACGGCTCATCGCAGCAGATTATCTTTGCGGTGAGTGACGTTAAAAACATAACGTGATTACAAGGTGTCGAAAACCACGTCTTCCTGTAGAGCATCACCTCTGTCAGCTCCGTCAGTTACAAACCTCCCCCCCCACCAGGCTTCATTTTTAATGAGCATATCAGTTTGAAAACATTACAAATGAAACCTGTAAAGGTGGGAGCACTTTATATCTGTTATTTAAATTTTGATCAGCCAAATCGTAACTATCTTTGGCCTAAAGGGAGCGTAGGATGATGAGAAAAGAGGGCAGAGAAGATTTTGTTGTAATTAGTAAAAAAAAAGAAGAAAAAAAACCCAAAACACTAATAACTGACAGAGAACCATCTGCTCTCAGCTGACAGACCCAGCAGTAGACACACAAGCATGCACAAGCACACACATTTGTCCCGGTCACATCACTCAGTTTGATTCACCTTCATTAAACTGCACTGTGCATAAACTTCTCGTGTCACAGAAGTTTATGTCAAAGAGTGGCTTTTTTTTTGCCTCATCTCTTCTGTTCATCCTCTTGTTCTTTCTCTGGTCACTCCTCCCCTCCAGCAGCGTCTGTTCTCCCCGATACAGCCACGATTTTTTATTTTTTATTTGTTCATTGTTGTCCTCTGGAAAGTTTCCAAGGTGCTGTCACTCCTGAAGAAGACAGGTTATATGCTTTCCAAACAGTGGTCAGGACTAGTATTAAAAAAACAGACATGCTCAGATCTTGTTGCTGTTCCACATGATGCCTGGAAGCATCCTGATCTGGTGAATTATAGAGCCCACAAAGAAAACAGTTACCATTACTGTCTCTGCCTTTATAAAAGTCTAGTTATTCTCCTGACAGTCACCACCGCAGTGGGCAGGACCACATTGTGTCATCCAAGGTGGCTGTCTCCATCTTTTATGTACATGGATATATCCCCCACAGCCACGCCTGGTGGTTTCAAAAATCCTTCCTCTCAAATCACCTCATGTTCATATGAGGTCAGCTGAATTTATTTGAAACTGGAGAACTTACAGCTTAACATTTCTGAATTGTAGCTGTTTATAAGGTTTTTGGCTACTTCTACGTGACCTTATTTGATGGCTGAACTCACAACAGAGCAAAAAAAGGATACCAACCTTCTTGCAACAAGAAAAAAATCGGTGGTTGCCGGCTGCATTCAATTTTTCCGCAACCTGTCTCCAAACAGATGTGGGTCCAGTTCAGACTGACAGACGTCACTCTCAGACAGATTGCCAAGAAATTGCAATCAGTTGCAATCAGTCTGCACAACGAGTGGACACACCTACTTTGCAGTAGGAGACTTGACTCAAGTGGTTGCCAGCTGGTGTTCTGGTTGTATATTTATATATAAAAGCAAGCTTGCTCACCGCCTGTGAGGTTTTGCAGTTAAATCGCTATCCTGCAACATCTATGACACTATTTAGGCAAGAATATCTGAATTTCAGGTTCGGATCTATGAGGTTCTGGCTGGACTCTGAATTTAAGTAGTCAATGTGAATTTCTCTGTATAAGTAGTATCCGTAGTAGCCATTCACCTTTTCACAATTATTTATCTCTTTTGATCACTTAAATAAAAAAATAAAGAGTTATCTTTATCTTTAAGCATTTCTCAGTCGTTTTAGATATCTCTTAATCTTTCTTCTCAAACTTGCTCAGACCCACTTAGTTCTTATATATTTATTTGACTTCATGTTTTCACGTACTCCAACGATGTGCAGAAATCCTGATTAGGATGCTTCTTGGACACCTCTTAGGTGAGGTGTTTCAGGCATGTCAGATTGGGATGAGACCCTGGCACTAACCTGCAATGTGCTGGAGAGATTATGCCTTTCTGCTGCCATGGGAACACCTTGGTATCCACCCAGAATAGCTGGAGGTGGTGGCTGGGGAGAGGGAGGCATCGGTGCCTCTGCTTAGACTGCTGCACCCAGAAAAGATGACCAGGAAAAGTGGTGGAAAATGTTGCATGAATGCATCTTTAAAAAATAATAATGGTTAAACTATTCAGAGTTTGTGTGTCCTCATCAGGACTGTAAGAGCCCAGTAAAGGAAAAACACACTATGACTTCAAGACAAGTAATGCGCTAATCTAATTTCTAAAATCAGTCTTCACAAATATTTTATAACATCGGAACTACTTAGTTAATATGTATTGCTTAGGCCTACTGTACATCAATGTGATTAACAGGGACAGAAATGCTACAAACCGATGGACTGTAATAGCATATTCAACGATCCATTTAAAATGTAATACTATTAAAATAAGTGGCACTGCACAGATGCAATTAGAGCTTCTGGAACTCATATATTAAACCACTGTGGCACAAAAACTGTTGTTGGGAAGAGTGCTTATTTCCATTATCAGGCCTAACTGACAGTTATGTCCGTTTAATTGGGCATATCAGGATTTTGTTTGTTTTATTCCTAATGTTTAAAATGCAGAGACGGCCGTAGCCGACACTATCCGTACATCTGATTCAATTTTTTCCACTTCTGTTGTTCCTCATTAAGAAAATATGAGTATGAGTGTTTCAATGCAACAGTAAACATGACAACACTAATTAAACCAATTAACAATTTGAATTGTTCGTGCATGTATCTTGCAGTGAAAGACGGGAATAACTCACGCTTGATTTATTTTATTTCTTTTTCACATATTTCCAGTGATAAGCCATTTTACATAGTCATCCTCTATCACAGCGTCTCCTACACTGAAACTAGGGAAGGACCTGTGAGGGTGGCTTGGAGACAGACAGGGGTTGTTGGAAATCGTCACAGAGCAGAGCAATCATGCATGGCCTTCCAGCGTCGGTCTGTCCTGCTGCTTTTTCCTCATTTTCTCCATTCAACCGGGTCGTTTCAGCACTCGTATGCCACAGTTTTAAACATATTTGTGGGAAGCACAGCAGACTTTATTTTTTTCCATCCATAGCTTGCTTCTTAAAAATCTGACAGGCTGGATTGAGATACTGAATGAATTCTTTTTGAAGTGCAGCCATAATTTGAGCTGCAGCACATTAATATCTTTTTTTTGGTCAGTTAGCGGAAGAAAAAAAAATCTGTTCCTGTTTTAGAAACACACTTTATAGAACTGAGTCCTTCACCCAGCACAGTTTGTTATCCTGCATGGACTCACACAGAGGCACAAGCAAGGATCTGAGTAAAATGTTAAAAATACAATCTTAAGTCACCCTTTACTTTTTTATTTTTAGCGTCCAAGGAGTTGGACTCTGTTGGATTTTTAAAGCGGTCTTGAGCAATAGTTCCTCAGGCTATTTAATGGTATTTCGAAGTTTTTCTTTGGACATCAGTTGCTTTTACACTTATTTTCAGTCCAGGCTTTGTACCTGACCATTTCAGAGGAATGTTTTTTTTGTTAACACTGACCTATGAACTATTAAATCATTAAAAAGGCACCCAAATCACAGGAGTAACCAGTGTCTACACATAACCTTTGAGTTTAATCTACAGTTTGAAAGGCACCAAGATGATTTTTGGAGAACTATTAGCTGAAAACTTGGCATATCTTTGCACGGTGCGCAGTATGTCTTTAAAACTAAGAGGAAACTAGGCAAGGCAAATTTATTTGTATAGCACAATTCAACAAGGTGATTCAAAGTGCTAGATAAGTTCAGATGAGAAGTATCTAAATGTCATGCCCTTAAGTAAAGAGAAAAAAAGAGAAAAGAAACCCCAGCAAAGACCAGACACAGGTCCAGGCTGACAGATGCATCTGGCCCTGCAGTTAATTCTACAGTTCACTGACACTTCATCAGAAATGATCGGCGGCAGGATGGCTGTCAAGTCATTTTTAAGGAAGGGAAGCAGAGAAAAGGCTGAAGTGTGACAAATTAAACAAACATGAACTGAAAATGTCCACAGGTTCAAATCGCCATCAGTATGCATGGAGGTCAGGAGAGAAGTACAACATTAAGAGTGCATTTTAGTCAGATGTGATAAATCTTGTCAAAACTGATCAAAAGTACCATAAAAATACTGTCAGATTTTGACCCATTATCTACCAACACCATCTGGAAAGCATCTCATTAGCAATAATTTCATTTTTCAGCATGACAATGAGCTCAAACACCCCATCGGTGCAGTAAAAGAATACCAAGATATAATAAAATCGATCAGATTGTCCTTGAAGTAGTTGAAGTAGTGACAAAAAGCAACCAGCATCCAAAGAAGAGCTTTAAAACCTGGTAAACTGTCTCTGAAAACGACTCCTAGAAATCACAAGAAAGCTTTGAGAGTGCTCAGGCTGAGTAAAAGAGTAAAGGCGGCCAAACCAATTACTGACTTTCAAGCTTATTAGCTTTGTGCAACAGTTTTTGCCTTATTTGTGCCTTTTCTTTGTACCTCTGTCAGTGCGCCCCAGGGTGGCCGTGGCTACAATGTAGCTTGCCATCACCAGTGTGTGAATGGGTGGATGACTGGTTGTGTAAAGCGCTTTGGGGTCCTTAGGGACTAGTAGTGCGCTATACAAATACAGGCCATTTACTTACCATTTTCCATGCATGTAGTAAATGTTTGATGCAAAACAGAAATTATGAGTGTCTCAACTTTACCACTGTATTGTTCAGAGACTTTTAGGAGTGCCTGTCAATCTGTCTGAATTATAAATTTGTGGTGGTCAGTTTTGTAATTAGATTAAAAAGATTTAAAAAACTGTGGAGCAACGAGGCTGTGGAGGAGCTTCGCACGTGTTTGGAGACCACAGACTGGGACACATTGAAGGCTGCTTCTAACAGCTTGGACGAGTTTACGGACACTGTCACCTCCTATATCCACTTCTGTGAGGACAGCATTGTGCCATCACGCACCAGGGTGAGTTATAACAATGACAAACCCTGGTTTACTCCTAAACTCAAAAAGCTGTGGCTGGAAAAGAGAAAGGCGTTCAGAAGCGGAGACAGGGACTGCTACAGAGAGGCCAAGTACAGGTTCACTAAAGAAGTGGACATTGCTAAACATCAGCACTCTGAGAAGATGCAGCAGCAGATCTCAGAGAATGACTCGGCCTCTGTGTGGAAAGGTTTTAGGAATATCACAAACTACAAGCCTAAAACCCCCCACTCCACTGATGACTTGCTCTTAGCCAACACCCTTAACGACTTCTACTGCCGTTTTGACGAGCCATCAGGCAGCCTTCACACCTCCAACGCCCCCAACAATAGAGGCACTTTGGACACTCATTCCCCCACCTCTCCCCCCTCCATAGAGCCATCACCACCTTCAAACTGTTCACCTACAACACCCCCCTCCTCACCCCACACAAAAGAGGATTTCACACCACCTCCTCCCACCACAACTCTTCATATTCATGAAGCAGATGTGAGGAAGCAGTTTAAGAACCTGAATGCTCGGAAAGCTCCCGGCCCAGACGGTGTGTCTCCTGCCACCCTCAGACACTATGCAAACGAGCTGGCCCCAGTGTTTTCTGGCATTTTCAACTCCTCACTGCAGGCATGTCATGTGCCTGCCTGCTTCAAGTCCTCCACCATAATCCCTGTCCCCAAGAAACCTAGGATCACTGGACCAAATGACTACAGACCCGTGGCTCTGACATCTGTGGTCATGAAGTCTTTAGAGCGCCTAGTTCTCTCCCATCTCAGGACCCTCACGGCCCCCCTCCTGGACCCCCTGCAGTTTGCATACAGAGCCAACAGGTCTGTAGATGACGCCATCAACATGGCCCTACACTTCATCCTGCAGCATCTGGACTCCCCAGGAACCTACGCCAGGATCCTGTTTGTGGACTTCAGCTCTGCCTTCAACACCATCTCCGAGGCAAGCTTTCCCAGATGAATGTGCCTGATCCCATCTGCCGGTGGATCACTGACTTCCTGATGGACAGGAAGCAGCATGTGAGGCTGGGAAAGAATGTCTCGGACTCCCGGACCATCAGCACCGGCTCCCCTCAGGGCTGTGTTCTTTCTCCTCTGCTCTTCTCCCTGTACACCTCCACCCACCAGTCTGTCAAGCTAATCAAGTTTGCAGATGACACCACCGTTATTGGGCTCATCTCTGACGGGGATGAGTCTGCCTACAGGAGGGAGGTTGAACGTCTGGTGTCCTGGTGCAGCCACAACAACCTGGTGCTGAATGCCCAGAAGACAGTGGAGATTATTGTGGACTTCAGGAAGCACACAGCCCCACTCCCCCCCATCATCCTGACTGACACCCCCATCACCTCTGTGGACTCATTCCGCTTCCTGGGTACCACCATCACCCAGGACCTGAAGTGGGAGCCCACCATCACCTCCGTCATCAAGAAAGCCCAGCAGAGGATGTACTTCCTGAGGCAGCTGAAGAAATTCAACCTGCCAACACGGACGATGATGCAGTTCTACGCTGCAATCATCGAGTCCATCCTCACCTCCTCCATCACCGTGTGGTACGCTGGAGCCACTATCAGGGACAAACAGAGACTGCAGCGTGTTGTGCGCTCTGCTGAGAAGGTGATTGGCTGCAGACTCCCATCTTTGCAGGACCTGTACACCTCCAGTACACTGCGGCGTGCAGCTCGGATCTCAGCTGACCCTTCTCACCCTGGACACAGTCTGTTTGACCTGCTCCCCTCAGGCAGGAGGCTCCGGTCCATTCGCACCAGAACCTCTCGCCATAAGAACAGTTTCTTCCCCTCTGCTGTTGGACACATGAACAATAACCATATGACTGTTCCCGCCACTAACACATGACCCTACGCTGTGTCACTGCATCATTCCATGTTTGGCACTGATCACCACCTGCACTCATGTATATATCTTTCAACGTAGCACTCTTAATTCTTATTCTCATGTATATATCTCATGTATATCTCATGCACATATCTTTCTACATAGCACTTTTAATTCTTATCCCTACTTTTATTTTTTTTCATGTCTATTTAAGTACTATTTATGACACTATGTTTACACTGAAGCACCGCAGCAATTTCCTAATGTTGTAAACCTGCTCAACATTTGGCAATAAACCCCTTTCTGATTCTGATTAAAACAAACAGGCCATGAGCAACGTCAGTTAAACAGCACTCCCTGCTGGTGACAACTGCTCATTACAATCTGGTCAAAGCAATTTCACAGTCAGTGTGGAGAGAATCTACACTGGGGTTTGTCCTTAAAACAATGCTTAATAACTGTAAATGCAGTCTTGTCTCGATGGCATCCATCTACCTAATTAAGGCCAACTCGCTCATCTGAAACAGTCAAACGGGACATTAGCCTGTTAATGGCGTTGCATCTATGAAGTTGTCAAAAGTATCAAATATCCAGAGTTGAAATAACAGGCCGAAAGCAAGATTACATTTTCTGAAGTCCATCATTTATTTATATAAATACATATAAAATACAATATAAACATTTCATTTTTTGTTGCATTTTTCTCCATTAATACAAGGCGGGGTCTGGGGAAAAAGCCATTACATATCTGTAAATATTTTGTGTTGTGCATTTGCAAATGGGGAAAAAAAAGAATTAAAACAAAACAAACAAACAAACAAACAAACAAACAGGAAAAAAAACAAAACAAGTGTAAATCTTTCCACACAAATCTCAATCCTGTGTCCTCAGTCACCAGAGACGCAGAGTGTTATATTCACTTAAGGTTAAAAGGTCATCATAACATACAAAAACTATTCAAGAATTACATCCAAAAAAAGCTAACTCCAGCTATGTGAAGACCCCGTTAGCTTAACAGAATTTCAACACATGAAGCGTAGCAGTCAAGCAAAGCTGCTCATATCTTCCAACTGAATGGCTAAGTTGTGCATATTGTGCAAGTCTTGTAATAGTCTTAATTTTTGCATTATGTCTCTGCAAGGAAGCAGCAAAAACTCACTAGAGCTCTGCTCTGGATCCTACAAGAACTTAGTCTGCCCTCCCCGGCATGTGTCACAGCAACGGTTCATAGGAGACTCAAGTCAGAAGTGAAAACTGATGCCGTTTAAAGACTGCATTTTCAATGAATGTCTACACCACGAGCAGCAGCTGTGAATCAAGCAGCAAAGGAGTGGACGTGCGCTCTCAAACACCTAAACCCGGTTGTGCTTGCTTGTAGCCCTTTGAACAAAGACCTGAAAAACAGGACGCGTGGCTTCTAAACAGTTGTTCTTTTAGGTAGAGTGAAATAAACAACCCTTGATTTCAGTGCACAGTCTTTAAATAATAATAAAAAAAGTATATTGAGAAGTAAGATCAAATCTGAATAAAAAGGGTAAAAAAAGAGAAAAAAAAGATCTGTTTTAGAAGCTTTGTGAGGAAGCCAGTATTCCTGTACAGCTCAGGCTCTCACTGGAAGAGCCCTGTAGAGCAGGTGGTCAGTTTCTAAGACTTTATTTTATTAATTTCTTAAGTGTCGACATCTGTGGGAGAACTTTGGCCTTACCTTAAGTAGAAATCAGAAAAGCTAAACCTTTTGGTTTGGTTCAGTAACCTTAAATATAGTTTCGCTTATAATTTAAAGATTGTCTTTTGCAGTTTGTAGTAAAGGAGTTATCAAAAAATATATATAAAGTCCAGACGAACTGGGTTTGCATCTCAGACTACCACAGTAGTTTCCTTATTTTACTCAACCCCAAACCCCTGAGAAGCTGCTGCGTCACTCATCCTTGTCATGATTGGCATTTCCATTCATGACGCCGTTGGTGTGGTGCGACCATGTCTGAGCCTGAAGGACCTTTGGCAGTCTCTTGCCCTTGGTGTAGGCATGGTACCAGAAGTTGAGGAAGAGAAACAAGAAAATCAGCCCGTACAGGCCGATGATGTAGACGAAGATTGGGAACTGGTATGGGCAGTCCTTTATGAAGAAATACTGGGAGATGTGGCTGGTCACCATAACAAACTGAATCTACAAAGCAAATAAAGAATATAGTGGTTGACTTATAGTGCCAAAGTTTAACCCAGGTCTTTGTAAAGAAGAGCAAAAATAAATATAAAAAGCCATTTGACATACCAGCTGGATGGTTGTGAGGTACTTCTTCCACCACAGGTACTTCTGGTATTTGGGTCCCATGGCAGTCAGCCCATAGTATGTGTACATGATCACGTGAACGACACAATTTAGCAGGGCGTGGAATGTTCCCAGTCCACCTGTAACAGGGAGTGGATGAGGCATTGCGAAAGAAAATGTCAAGGAGTTCATATACTGTCATGAATGAAGGTTGCTTGTACATCGAAGAAGAGGAGATGGTGGTTTTTACCTGCAGAAAAGCGGACACCAAACCACCAGGTGAATGGCATGATGGAGTGATGGTAGACATGAAGGAAAGTCACCTGGCTGTTCTTTTTCCTCAGCACAAAGAAAATCTGAAAAGAGACGCAGTGCTTTAAAATAAACTGGGTGAGGCCTGGGTGGATATTACAAAGACATAGGTATGCAACTTTCCCCCCCCACTTACTGTGTCTAACATCTCAATGAACTTTGAGAAGTAGTAAAGCCAGCACGTTGCTGCCATCTGGAGGAGAAGTGAGAAAACTTTAGCGCCAGACCCACATACGTCAAAACCTTGAACTACTCGTTTGTAATCAGCTCATCTGAACTTAATAGTGACTTACCCTCAGGCCTTGTGGCGAGTCAGAGTAGTCCACCAAGTCGCAGCGGAAGGAATATCCGGTTCCCCATCCTGACATCACAAACTATGACACAAATGGTGGAAGTTTCGGTTACATGAACAAACAAGACAAGCAGGAAAGTTCCATGTATCAGCTTCTCACGTCATTCACTTTCCACCACCTTTTCATTTAAAAACAGATTTTTCATACAAATAGAAACAAAAGCAGTTCTGCTAGTGTACACCACCCAAACCAAACCCTATTCCAGGACATGCAGTTGGAATTTCTAATTCTGCCAAACCATTTCATCCACTTATTTCTCATCTCTTCTTACTTCCTTTTCACCTTCACTGTAACTCAAATCATGCTGCTGAATCGCATGTCTGCAGGTTAATATCTTGACTTGCATCACCTGCTCCACCCAAACGGCACACCACATGTCTACAATTAAATCTAGCTGCAAATCACAGCTTTCCAAACAGACATGAACACAAACCGCAGCGCGTCTGTGGCTGAACATTCAGTGCAAGTAATTTACAAATTAGAGGTTGTCCTCCATCAACCCAATGCTGTAATGTTTTCCTTCAAGTTTACCTGAATATATCCAATCTCTGGTGTAAAAATAAATTCTGTCACTCAGGTTCATTCATGGCTCATTGGAAAGCAGTGAAACCAAAGTTATGTGGGACCAGAGAAGCATTTGCTGAATACAAAGCATTTTAATAAGGAAATGACACCTGCTGATCTGGTTTAACCTCAAATAACCAGTCCATGAAGGGGAGAAGAAAAAAAAAAAAAAAGTGTATTTCACAAGAGGGCATGTGTCATAGCAATTTGAAACAATGCAAGACGTTCACTCTCTGTACGGTATGGAGTGCAAAACCTTCCAGGAAAGGATTTCACTTTTAAAATACCCGTCAGCACCAACTGAAGTAAAAAAACAAAACAAAACAATAGTATGTGGACTCACCTCATAGCACATGTAGAGTGACAGGGCCACCACGCTGAAATTGTAGACTACAAGAACTCCTTTGAGGTCAAAGGCTTTGCGATTCTCCATGATTCGAGGCCCCAGTGATGTCACAAAGTAAATGTATGCTGTGATGATGATGGTTTGGGGGATAGGAGACGACATGAGCAGCCAATTCTCCGTCCGTGTATCTGCAAAAAAAAAAAACATGTAGAGGGGTTTGAAAAAAATATGCAGACAGAAAACCAAAAGTGATAGCACAGAGTTAGTTTTGGGCAAAGACTCACCTGCATTTTGCATGAACTCATCATAAATCAGCCCAACAGTGGACTTTATGCTTCCAAACTCCATTTTCAGACAAGCTGCTTGTACTTCACCTAGAAGGAGCAGAGGCAAAGGTCACAGTGTCAGTTTAGACTACAAGTTCAGTGGTATTTGGATGAAAAGCAGAGCACAGAAGCAGGCTCGGTGATATTTGTATCTAGCAACTTCAACCCATGTATGTAGGGGCTTTTGAATATGTATGAAGACTTTACTAAACAAAAATAATAAAATAATTGTAAAACAGATATTTTTTTAATTTAAAAAAAAAAAAGAAAGAGCCATTAATGGTGGCAATTGTTACTACCTCTTGAATGTTTTATACAAAAAGCACAGAGGAGGAACTGGAACGGTTTGTCTAGGGGGAGGGAGAAGGAAAAACAAGTGCAACAGGACTGCTCACTGAGACAAATTCCTCAAGATGCATTATCGCAGGATGAAACTTTAACGCATGTTCAAAATCAAAAATCATGAACCATGTTGCCGTTACAGTTCGGGTTAGGGCACACTGAACTACAGTCAACTACAAAGTCTCAAAGACTGGACTGTTTGAGGGAGGAAAGAAAAAGAAAAAAGAAAAAGGCCACTCAGCTATTCTTGGCTGCCCTTCTGAGGCAGACAAAGCGAGAGTGTGATGGGAGTACAATGAGTAGCAGCCCCTCTCTCTCGTCAAAAAACAAGCCACTGTGTGACCAGAATTCATTCAGTAATGAATCAAAACCCAACTTCAACATAGTCCACGTCACACAGACTCTTAGTAGGCTTTGTTGACAGTAATCTACATGCAGATACTGGGCGCTGTTGCTTTTATGACACTGAACCTTATTTAAAAACTGTTCCTGATGAGTGAAAACACCCCATCTATACAATGGATTCAGGACTAGTGCTGAACCAAGTGAAGGTAAGCAGTGAGTGATCAGACAGGTTTTAACCTCTGTGATACTATATAAAGTTTGCCAAAGGGAAATGCTCAATCTGTCATGCAGACAAAGCAGAAGTGAAGCAACTGTAGAGCACAAACCAACAGGTTAGCCTACAGTATTGTTGTAGTTTGTGAAGAAAGAGCAATACATTTGCGAAAGCAACACGTAAAACACATCATCCCTCGTCTGCTGTGGAACCTAACCCTACATGACAGGTTTTCGAGGTGTGTCTACCTGTGTGACACAGGAGCCTAACTGGCTAAAGTGATAAAAGGCATGGCCGTCTGGATTCTCCTCACTAATCAAGACACGGCAAGCCTTGACACGCCAATTAACGTTATAGTCAGAGATGAAGATGTGAAAGCTGCTACTCCCATGGCGTGGCTCCTCATTTGTGCAACGTCAACTTCCGCAGGTTACTAAGACAGAAATGTACTTTCAGGTGAGAGGTGGCTACCACCCTCAATTATTAGCTTTTTATAGACCACGAAATAAAATATTTAATATTCATATTATGTGCCACAGAGTGAGCGACAGTACTAAACCCAGACTGGGATTTAGTTGTCAATTAAGAAAAAACAAACAAAAACTTAAGATGAACTTAGTAGACAGCCACTTCGTTTTAAGCATCACAGCAAGTTTAAAATGTGCTGTATAAAAACGTTCATCAATGTATGGCCTATACTTAACATTCTATATCTATAAGCTGAAGATTTACAGTATCCAGGTGGAAAGTTTAGGTTTTCTCGTCTTTTTTCAGAAAACAAAAGCAGCCATCATGCGTGTCACAGTGACCAGAAATGTTTCAGTAATCACGGGCAGGTTTATGGTCGTTGCGCCGGTGTTTTTACATCCTTCCCGTCTTTGTATTTTTACCCCCATTAGAAAGAAAACTCACCAGCCCTCAGCGCCACGGCAGCTGAAACTCAACGACAATCCCCCTTCAACCGCCGAATCGTTGCTATCCAAATTCCCGTTTCCACCTGCAGCCCTCCTACAGGTGTACGCTTCGCTCTCCTGTCACTCGCTAACAGCGCACGCGCTGCTCGCTCCCTTATGCCGGCGAGCCGGAGGCGGGGTTCTGCCTCACGCCACGCCCCCCGCGCTCGCTGATTGGAGCAGTTGTGGTTCAACTGGACCCAGTTTAATTCTTGAGCAATGGCTCATCCGAAGCGACGTGACATTTTTTAACAATGATACATGTCTATCTTGACACGTAATTAATCATTTGTTTCAGTTGGAAAACTGCTAAATTGTAATTTTCCACTATAATCACAATAACAGTGGCATTTCCTCTGATTTTAATAAAGCAGACGGACAATTATCCCTAATGTTTATGACAGTGATGTCTTAAATGTTTATATGTCAATAAAACCAATGTGTAAAACTTGTAGGGGGTGTGTCCAACAAAGGTTTCGCCATCGCTTCTTTACTAAGCCCTGACGGCACAACAAATGCAAATTTTTTTAGTAATGACAACAGGACAATCTGTGTTTTTGAATGCCACCTGGTTACTCCCATGTAAGCAATATGGGTAAAGTCTTTTAAAAATCAGGTGTAGACTGAAACCACACCTTTTTAAATGGCCTGCAGATGTCTAGGTAAAGGTTTCATTTCAATAATGTAAATGTAGTATCAGCATTGTGACAGTAAGTATTTATTCAGCTTCCTTTAACAATAGCAGATACTGCCTAAGACTAAAAGAGACTTACTGAAAATACTAATTAAGGACCATTTTGGTTTTACATGTTTAAATAAAAAAAAAAAAGTAACAATGATTTATCAAACGTACAAAAACATTTACAAAGTCATACCGTTGTTAACACGTTTAAGTTTTAAGGCTTTTGGAGCATTTGTTTTACAGTAATTGTGAATAATCAGACATTAAATGTTGTCCACATGCTCAAAACAAATCCAGCGTTAGTCTTCATCACTGCTCCACGCATCCTGAAAGGCAGGGTTCACCGAAGACTGGCCAGCAGCACCCTGTGAGAGACCAAAACATTTAACTCAGTTTGCACAATAAAGAAAGCTCACTTCTGTGAAAGTACATAATATATATGCACGTGTCACATGTATGATTATATAACTAAGAAAAAATACAAGTATCTGCAGTTCCCATCAAGTGTGATAGACAACTATGTAAACATTATTTATTAACATGAAGATAACACTGAAGTTTCATAAGTTAAATTCTTCAGATGACACGTGCTTATCTATGATCTCGTTTCTGGAAGGAAAAACAAAAAATCCAGAAAGGTCCAAATCAGAGGACGTTCATTTATAGTAAATGACCACAATTATTGAAGATTAGCTTAAAAACATATATATTTATATATATGAAGATTAAAAGAGGTTTGCAGACTATAATCATTATTGTTTGCACTGGGTATGATGATGTAACATTCATGGCCTTTCTGTACAAAAAACAACCCTACAAAAGCAAAAAGAAGAAAGATCAAATCTGTTATATCATCAAGGGCACTTTATGGAAGCTCTTCTTCACCACTGAAAAACAAGGCAGGTAGAGCCACGACAAAATTTTGAATTATCTCCAAATATTTTGGGTTGTTATGTCAAAATTTCAACTTTTGTCTCAAAGTTGAAACTCTGGAATATCTAAACTGAAATTTTGAAACACTAAAAAATTTTGACTCATGCATAGCAGTTATTATTGTTGTTATTATAATTATATTGTTTTATTTTTTTTCAGTGGTGGAAGCAAAGTTCAACAGCATTTGGATTCCACAATTTTTCAGATTCTTCCATCTACTATTGTTTCCTGTTGTTATGACCTTTACCTTTACTTCATGGTCTGAGTCTTCCTCCACATCTGAGGGACGGAGGACAGGGACCCATGCTAGAATGTTACAGTCTTTACCTCCACTGTACACCTCCTACATACAGCACAAACAACAGGGACAATAATGTACACATCGACCTTTTCAGCAAACCTCAAAGTACTTCCAATGACATCAGTGCGGGGAGAAAACCAGTGTCAACAAGCATAACTGGTACCAAAAGCAAAGTAATGAACACACTTAAAACTGTCCATGTACAACAGGTGATGTCACAGGGGACAGTTTAATGACTGCGGGTCATTATATCATACAGGAAGCATAAAACGTTTTCAGAACAAGGTGTCCCTTCCTGTGACTCTTCAGAGTGACAAGCTGCCAAACTGCATTCTTATAACTGTCAAACACAGAAAATCGATGTCACCGGATGCAGCAACTCCTAATAAGGAGTGCACGGGTTAGACGGCCTTCTCCATTTGTGCCGATACATAATAGGCTGTTTCTCAGCACAAAGGACTGGCTAAATAAACATAACTAGGATTTAAATTAATTAAGGAACACTGGAGTAGAAATACATAACTGAAGTACTAAACAAAAAAACACCATCTTGAATGAAAACAAGCACTGTTTTCACTAAAATATTACTCTTAAAATAAAATGAATACAACCTATCTGAAGAATAATCTTGCAATTAATACTTATTTAATAAAAATAGAATATAGTTACTGGAATCACAAAGAATAGGCAGGGAAACCAGTGGCTCTAGATTATTGCATCCACGCTTTCATGTTGTTAAACCAAGTTGTGATCCTACAATCCAAATATCACAAAGAAGTCATTAGTACAGACAGCATTTTCAAGTCTTCCATTGTCCAAGTTTGATGAGCCTGCATGAACTTTGACACATATTACACCTATTCTTATCAATATTATATTGAAACGTATCATATAATTGTATATTGTTCACATGTTGAAATAAATTACCAATCAATCAATCAATCAATCAATCAAAATAATCAATAACTGTACATTTATTCTCCCATTTACATGTTTCGTCTCAGGCACAGTGTACAGAAAAGATGACAATAGCCACCATGACTTCACCCATTGATTATGAAGTCCCATTTTGACTTGAGCGGGAGAGTGAATTTATCTGAGAAAGCGACAACGTTGCATGCTAACAAGGAAGTGACTCGTCAGTCACAACATAGGCCTACACTAGAGTGTACACTGCTTTAATAGCACTGTAAAGAGAGGAGAGAACAACTGCACCACCACTGCAAGATAGGAGTATGGTTGTTTTCTTCTGGCAACCAGCGGTGTCACTTCCTGCTTGCCTTAAGAAAAAAGTAATGGGTTCACTTTTTAAGATGCATAACTTTTCTGTATATACAGTCGATGATTCTATCACATTTTGGACTTGTGACACCTGTGAAGTAATCCTGAATCACCTGTTGCCTGTCGGTTAGCACATATGTCCATATACACAGATTTTAACATGACTCATTCACTCATTGCCTCGATTAGGTAATTCATTGAGGCACAAATGAAAGAAAAAGCTTTTGCAACATATCTGGTAGCACTGACGACTAAAGAGTCAAGAATTTATTTAGTCGAAATGGCTGTGATAAAGCACAAATGTCACATGGAACTAACTGCTTCCAATTCTGTCAACACAAGCAGAGCGTTTTACAAGGCAACAGCAAAACAACAGTAAGACAGACTGCACTGTTTTGCTCCTAGATCTGATAAAGCAGAGATAAATGTGATGGCATTAATTTTCACACATGGTAAAGAGGCTATGAGCACAAACCTGAGTTTCACATAAGAAGCACCTGCATTTGCATTTATGGAAGTCAGTATTGACTCTACCCTGTTATCTATCCGCAGGAAGTAACTCATTTGAGAGTACCATGGTGACTGCAGATTACTTACAGGTACTACTGCAGAGCTGATGAAATAAAACAAAAAGATGAGGAACAGAGAGAATCCAGCAGGGTTACTGTAAGCATGCGGGGGACAAACCACTCTTGACTGTGAGGTGATAAATCAGATGGACTCACCTGGTAGTCTGGGTGGAACTCACAACAGTCCACACTGTTATAGTGACCCCTAAGCATGGTGACCAGCTCTCCCGTGTGAAGGGTGTACACTGCAACAGAGCTGCCGCATGGCACAAACACAAACTCTGGGCTGCAGCCACGTGACACTGTGAACTGTAGCCTTTTCCGACTCTCGTTGCAGACCTTCCCATAATTTACCTGAGGGATAACGAGTGAAGGGGCACACGGTTCAGATGACATCCGAATAAAAAGTCCAAACATAAACCTCAGGCATTTTCTGCATAAGGATTAAGCCATTTTTAATCGAATGCCAAGATGTTGCAAAACATTCTGGAAGATTAGAAATTTTCTGCACTTTCATTTGACAAAAAAAAACTTCAATTAATTCATGAAAATGAAAATAAGATTATCCAAAGAGCCCATTAAAAGACACTAATATTTAAAGGCTTCTAAAGCTTAACTGTGGACATAAAACTTGGACACAATTCCTTTAAAGGCTTTATATATCATGGCATTTCCAGCAGACTCTTCTGTATTGCTTTTTGGTCTAAATTATTTAACTATTTCATTTATCAGTATAAAACTCACTCATATCGTGAGGCTTTTATAACTGATCGCATTTTATTTCAATTATTTGACACTGTTTTTGTTTGATATCCTTGTTCTTGCAAAAGATGCTAGATTTTTTTTTTTTTTTAAGTGTGTCACTATTTTTCAAGACTTGGTAGAGTTTCCAAAATGAAGACAAACAGAACTTTAAATAGGGCAGCTATGTGAACTTGAAGGCAGAGAATAACTTGTATTTTTCCTATGCATCTGTGAAACAGGCTGAATGAGGTAACACATTCCAAGGCTCGCAAAATTTCTAAATCCCTGGAAGCCCTTCGGGCCGGCACTCTACAGTTTTTGGTAGCCCAAAATAAATTTAAGTAGCCCGAATAAAAAAGGGAGCAATTTTTTTATGTTTTGTTTCCGTTACAATATTATGCTTTAATGTTTAATATTGTAACGGAAACAAAAATTAATCAAAAAATTTTTAAAATACAAATCACAACAACTGTATAAAGATTCCAATCATCAACTCAAATACTTGGTTCTCATTGAACAGAAATTTCTATGAACTTGTAAGAACTGTGTAGAACATGAATCAGTCTGTGTCAGATCCTGAATCTGACATTTCCACTGGAGTCACTGGTAAGAGGTAAGTGGAACCAAGATCTAGGACATTTGCTTTTTGAAGTTTGCAAAGACTGCTAAATTTTGCCAAAGGTAGTTCACTCTTTGCAACATAGTACGCTGTTCTAAACAGCTTTTTCAGGACTTCTTCTCGTGCTTGGTTCATTTTTAGTATGTTTTTTGCAATTGCTGTTTGTTCTGGGAAAGATATTGCAGACTGGGAAATAATGCATTCCTTGCATTTCTCATGGGTTCTGATGGGGTCTTTCTTAAAATTACTGGTCCCAGTAACAAAGGCGCTTGTCGACTCAGAAATTGAATGAAACTCACAACACACCTGGCAGAACATCATGTTATTTAGTTCGTCATATTCCAGCCACAGAAATTCTTTTGTCCATGAAACCAAAAAAGCTACGCTTTTTTTTGCCTCATAGTCTGATTTGTCATAACTTTTCCGTTTTGTGGTAAGCTTTTCTTTGGCTGTCCCTTCTTCACCCTGTCTTATTTGGCTGAGCAGAACCCCCCCCCCCCCCCCCCCTTCCTGACACCATGACACCCCCCTCCTCCAATCCCTCTCTCAGCAGCAAGACAGCTCCCCCCCTCCCCTCCTCCCAAACATCTCCCAGTGTCACAGTGGATCAGGTCAGGAGGCAACTGAGGAAGCTTCGCCCCAGAAAGGCAGCAGGCCCAGACAAGGTGTGTCCTAGGATGCTAAAGGCGTGTGCTGCTGAACTTGGGGAGCCGCTACAACGAGTCTTCAACCTCAGTCTGCGACTGGGGAGAGTGCCCGCCCTATGGAAGACATCCTGCATCGTCCCGGTCCCCAAAAAGAACCGGCCCAATGAGCTGAATGACTTCCGACCGGTGGCACTGACGTCACATCTTATGAAGACTCTAGAGCGGCTCTTCCTCAACTTCCTCCGACCACAGGTACAACATGCCCAGGACTCACTACAGTTTGCATACAAGGCGGGTGTCGGAGTGGAGGATGCCATCCTGTACCTCCTACACAGAGCCCACTCACACCTGGATGGGGGAAAAGGCACGGTCAGGATCCTGTTTCTTGACTTTTCCAGTGCCTTTAATACCATCCGGCCCTGTATGCTTCAAGAAAAACTGAACAGGATGGAGGTGGACCCCTGCCTGGTGGCTTGGATCTCCGACTACCTCACCGACAGACCACAGTACGTCAGGCTGAAGGACATCACGTCTGACACAGTGGTCAGCAGCACAGGAGCACCACAGGGAACTGTGCTGTCCCCTCTTCTCTTCACCCTGTACACCTCTGACTTCTGCTACAACTCTGAATTATGCCATATTCAGAAGTTTGCAGATGACACGGCCATCATGGGGTGTATCTGGGATGATCAGGAAGAGGAGTACAGAAGTCTGGTGAGGAACTTTGTCACATGGAGTCACACAAACCACCTGCAACTCAACACCTCAAAGACTAAGGAACTGGTTGTGGACTTCGGGAGGTCCAGAGAAGGTCCACTGCCGGTTCAGATAGAGGGGGAGGAGGTGGAGGTGGTCAACAAGTACAAGTACCTCGGGCTGTGGGTGGACAATAAACTGGACTGGTCATGCAACACAGAGCACCTGTATAAAAAAGCCCAAAGCCGACTGTACTTCCTCAGGAGGCTGAGGTCTTTTAACATCTGCAGGAAGCTCCTGAGGATGTTTTACCAGTCGGTGGTTGCTGGAGTACTTTTCTATGCTGTGGTGTGCTGGGGGAGCAGCACAGCAAAGAAGGACTCATGCAGGCTGGAGAAACTGATCAGGAGGGCTAGCTCTGTGGTCGGCATGAAGCTGGACACTCTGGTGACAGTGGCAGAGAAAAGGACATTAAAGAAACTGATGGACATTATGAACAATGCTGGGCATCCTCTGCACACGGCCATAAACAATCAGAAGAGTCTGTTCAGTGACAGGTTGCTTCTCCCAAAGACAAGAACTAACAGACTTAAAAACTCCTTTGTCCCACACGCCATCAAACTGTTTAACTCCTCTCTGGAGGGGAGAGGGAGGGGAAACAGGAGGACAAAGGAGGGGGGAACAACTAAGCTGTAGTGCCTCTTCACCTCACTGTACAATACCTTGTGCAATACTTTTTGTAAATAGTCAACAGTGCAATAGACTCAATACTTGAAATGTGCAATTCACTTGTATTTTTATTTTTTATTCCTATTTATTCTATTTATCCCCTTTGTATATTTTATTTATATTTGTCTCTGTATTTATATATGTGTGTGTGTGTGTGTGTGTATATATATATATAAAACAATTCTGTAACTGTAACTTCGGTCGTTGCTGTGCTTTTTGGAAGTCGAATTTCCCAGAGGAACCCACCCGAGGGATTAATAAAGTTCTATCTTATCTTATCTTATCTCTCTAAAATACCGGCTTAAATCCTGCTGCTTTTACACATGTAACGCTCAGCGATTCTCTGCGCAATCAACCTCTCACATGTTTAAGCTTGCTGTGGGAGATTTCACTTGTCATGTTTGAATAGTAAGCTAATGAGTGATAAGACGATGTCAGAGGAATTGGTGTGCAAGTAATCATCACTCACCAATCAGTGCTGCCGCTCTCTACACACAGTTCGCGCAATCGCAAAGTGAAAGCAAAAAACAAGCGGAAATTCAAACGCGATTTCAATATGTCACATATTGACAGTGGCTCATCGATGCCAATGACATAATTACTCAGCTACATTTTCGAAAGAATGCAAAAGCATTGACATATATTTTCCTATGATAGCCCGATGGGCAGGGCTGAGATAGATTTTGGTAGCCCGACTGGAAAAACCTTTTGCGAGCCCTGCATTCCTTTCACATGTCACTCATGTGCAACACAAGTTTTGCATGGAAGCACACTTTTTTTAAGTACCCAATTTTCTGGTATCCATGTTATCTCAGTCTAGACAAAAAAAAAAAAAAGAAAAGAAAAGAAAAAAACAAAACAAAAAACAATCCGCCTTTTTTATTTTATGCTATTTCTTTGCTCTGATTTCTCTAACTTCTGGGCAAAACTAAAAGCAAAAGTCGAATATTCAATCTTTGAGGCTGTGAGATCTAACACGTAAACCTGGTTTTTACAACCACTAACATTTTCTGATCGTTGGTAACCAGTTAGGGATTGTCAACTTGTTTTACCTGTTTAAAAATCTGATGGCACAAGTTCATTGTTCCTGGCAGATCAATTATTTTGGGTAAAACAGAACAAAAAAGGCAAATTATTCAAAAACAGATTTTTTTCAGAAGTACATTATGTGAATTTTAGTAGCTTATAAAAAACGAACATTTATAATACTTACAATAAGAAAATGTTTAATCTGTTTGTTTGCCTGGGTGCCTGGGTTTCACTATATTGTATTTTGATGCTTCGGCAATATTCTTTTTAGAATTTAAGCATTGAAGCATCTACGAATCTGAATTTTAGTAAAACTAAGTCTGAGTCTCACCGGGATAACGTACACTAAGAAAGCCTGTGAAGTGCGTCTGTTATAAAGCCTGTGTAGCAGCATTCTTGCTCAGGTAGTTCAAGCCCTGAAGAGAAGGCACCATAGTAACCTAACTCACACCCTTCTAGGATTGAAATTCTAAAAATCTGTTAACTCCTTTCATGTTTCTAACTGTTTAAATGGTGTAACTACAACTGGCCAAGAACCAAGAACACTTGTAATAGTCATCAATATTGATTTCATCAATTCTCACACCTATTCTTATCAGTATTATACTGATATAACATATAATCAGATAATCAGCACCCAGCCTGCAGATATACTATTTGTTGTGTTATTTAGCTCACTGATAGGATTTCAGGCTTCATGTATGCGGCCTTTTGTAGCTAAAACTGAGCATAGTATTACTTCTATCAAGCTCAGCTGCAATTTCAACAGCTCAGTTGATATCAGCATCATCAAAGAACTGCAGGGCAGCACGGTGGTGCAGTCACTGTCTGCAGGAAGGATCTGGGTTCAAATCTACTGACCAGTTTGAGCCTCTGTGTTTGCTGTGTGTGTTCTCTACAGGTACTTGAGCTTCTTCCCACAGTTCAAAAACATGCTAAATTGGTCTGGATGTGCAAGTACATGAATGTCTGTCTCACTATGTTGCTAAGCTGGGACAGGCCTCAGGCCCCTTCATGGCCATAAACTGGATAAGCCCTTAAGGAACTGGTTGGAAGGATATAGTTGTAGGATAGTCCTGACTAGATTATGACTGAGCCTCTGTTCAGCAAAAGACAAACTGGTTTGTTGTAACAACATTACATGAAGTGCTTTTTTACACAGGCTGTGAGGACAAAGCCTTCATACACCTTACCAGTGTATTCTCCCCGGTGGCACTATTCCATAGCCTCATACGGTCATCGGTTCCAGTAGTGAGCAGGTAGAGGCCATCACCAGTGAAGCACAGGCCATTCACTCTGCCGTTATGGGCGGTGTTTACTGGTTAAAGACAGATTAGATATGGTAGCAGTGTATTTGTCACCTAAAGACTTTAAGAAATATTTGTCTTATACAGTGACAATCCATCAATGATAAGTTTTTAGTGTCCATCAAAACCATATGTCTCCCAGAAAAACTGGTTTAATTGTAATCGGCTGTTCTCTGAACTTCTGACCCCCTGGTTTGAATGCAAAGGCACTTCAAACAGGAAAAACAGATACCATTTATGCAGAATGTTGACCTTTTCCCAAGTGAGCCAAACTCAGCACTACCCTGAATATCTTGGAAGTCATTAGACATGACAATTCAGAGGAAAACAAAGCTGTCGTGGTTCATATAAATTAGAAATGTATTTTTAATTTAAAGCATCAGCAATCGGATTGGTTCATGTTGATGCTCTGAGGTCTCCCATCCAAAAGACTTCCGCTGAACTATTTTGGTGACAGGACACACCTCAGCTCCCATTTATCTACTGCATGTAAACTGTATATACAGCACCACTGTACAATAAATACTACATTATGGGGCAAAAGATGGATAAATGGGGTATTGAGGTACTGAACTAGAACTGTTTCTCTGTCAATGACATAATAACACAACAAGATCTCCTTGAAGTCAGCTCCACTCAGGAAAAATGAGACAAAAAATTTAATGAAAAGAAAAATGCCAACAATACCTGCCTCAGAGGAGGCTTTCGACTTGTCTCCATTGTGTTGGTCCAGAGTGAAGAGACTACCTGAAGCACGGCGCACATCCCATACTTTCACCTTGCTGTCTGCACTTAAGAAGGAAAACCAGGGAAATGACTTGTTTACTTTCTATGCTCCCTAAAAATTCAGGTACTTAACAAAAACATGATTTGTGTTTAAATATTCCATTAACAGGATACAAGCTGAGGCTGATGCACTACAGACGAGCTGGTTTGTGTACCCTAGTGTTTGTTTTTAAAGGTCAGTTTTCTGTAGGGAATTAAAACGCTGCTCCATATTAGAATATCATACACGTGTGTGTGTGTGTGTCTCTGTGCCAGTTGTTTTCAAAATCACTTACACTCTTTGGGGACAGAAGCACAGTGATCCCAGTGGGTTAATTAGCAGGTCTAATGTGGCATAAAACAGGTGGGGACAGTATCTACCATATGCTAAACTGGCAGGCCTGCTAGAGCGCCACGGTGCTATCTAGTAGTGTTCTGGTGCCATTATCCTTGATGCAGGGTTGTGATGTAGCCAGATGGCTGGGAAGTGAGATGACAAGAACTGCTGGGAAATTACATAGAGGGGATTGTCCTGTAGCTGGCGTTTCACTTTGATGTGGCTCTGAGGGCAAACTAGGGTAGCCAAGAATGGCAAAGAGAGCTTACCTGGCAGTGGCTAAGATATGCTCGTATCTGGGTGACCACCGCACAGACAGGACCTCTGCTCTGTGACCTGCAATGGCAAATACGTTACTTTCTTTCTTCTGCGTGGGTGGATGAAAAGAACAGAAAGAACAGAGTAAAAGCACTGTGATCAACTAACCCTGAAGAATATGAATCCGTGAACCGGACTTGAGGTCACACAGTTGGATTTTAGGATTTGTGGTGCCCACTGGAAACACAGAGACACAGACATAGTTCAAAGATTAGACTTACAAGGATGATGTAAATAGTGAATAGGGGCACTCCTTCTAAAATGTAAAATCCCCAATTATCGTTATCAATGTGTAAAAGGTGTGTTATCAGGGTAAAAACAGGAATTTGAGGTTCTAAGAGAACGAGTATGATACTGTAAATATTGCTGTTTAGGAACAGATTCCCTTAAAACAGTTTCCCTTGTGTTAGTGTCTTTCTAGAAAAAACCGAAGGTATTGGGGGAGGGGGAGGGGATTCACTCAAAACTAGTTTGACGAGAATCTGTAAAACTTCTAACGAGGAATGAATTGTTTAGGAACCAAAGAAAATAAAAGAGATTGACACTGTGATTATCTCTGAACTAGAAACAGGTGTGTCAAGGGACTGGTTATGTAAAGGACATAGAACACATTCTCCAGTAGGTATTAACAACCTGTTGGTCCAGCTCAGTGAAACAAGAACACTTCTGCTGACCGAATTATGCACCCCAACCCCACCCCTTCATACATGTAAAGCACTTAGCACCTTGCTTAGTATGACAAAGCAGTGACAGGATAAGTATTGTGATTTTTGTTCAATGAGTTTGAAAACACAATGACAGAAATGCAAGCAGCTAGTGCAGCTTGTTTACTCTGTGTCACTGAGATCAGCAAAAACTCACTGGGATCATGCACGCACCTGCAATGAGACTGTGCTTCCTGGCGATTGGGGACAGGTGGTGACAGTAGACGTTGCCTTCAAACTGAAACACTTCAGCAGGCTGCATAATCAAAGAAGGAGACGGAGAGAAAGAAAAATGTTACTTATGGTAGAAATACAGCAATCTCCATATTTAGACCTGTGTGTATTTGCTTATGTTTGCCTCAGTGACAATCTATAGAAATATACAAGCACAGTTTTAACATTTAACAGTGTTAGAAAGTCACTCTGTGAAGGGAAAGAGCTCCCAGCTTTAAGTAAAAATAAAAGGGCAATGCAGATCAGAGCTCAGAAGGCAGATCGCCTGAGCACCAGTGGCGGTTACAATGCAAATTCTTCAGCAAACATAAAAAGCCTCTCTGTGCTCCATCTGTAAGTGTGCACCAGCACCCACGTGGCCTTAACCACTGGCTGCACACACAGAGGAAGCTCTGTTTGCATAAAAATGCATCCACAATAATGCAAAACACACACTAATGGACAAACAGCCATGAGCAATTAGGAATTTAATAGATGCAACTGTGTGTGTGTTTGTGCGAGAGACAGAAACACACAGGTTAAACCGAGTGAAAGGTTGACAGGTTCTTTTCTGTCCCTTCCCTGACCTTTTAAAGCAACTGCGGTGCCAGTGTAACTCTAGCACAGTTCAGAGCCTGCCATATGGGACAATGTGGCATAGAAAGGTAGAAAGCATGAAGCAGAAAATAAGAAAGCGAGGGGAAGAGAAAATGAAAAGAACAAAAGGCGGGGGTGGGGGTGGAGAAGCCATAAATTAGAATTTGATAATGAAATGCAACACACTCTCTGTGAGCTCTACAATAAATCCCACCTTTGTGGAGTTTTAATACAACACTCAGTATTTATTGAGGCTGCACAGAGAGGTGTTGATTTAGCTCTGGTATTACTGAGTTTATGTTGGGTGGCACTGTAACGCTTCCAGTATCTCTATCTTTGTTCATGCCACTTCACACACATTTTGCAGGTGTGCCTGACAAAACTAAGCTAGGTAATAAACTTGTTAGGCATTAAGCCTCTCTGCAACCCCTACTGGCTTTGCAGTGCCAGTACAAGAGCCTTTAGCTGGCAGATGTGTTTAACTGTTCGCTGTCCACAGCTGTTACCTTATGTATAAAAGCATGACTGATTTAGCTTAGGGAAGGCCACAACTCCTTGCAAGACCTCCTCTTGCTCATCTGGCTGACCTTAAACAATCATTTTTCTAACCTCTGCTGTCAGTCTCCATTTCACCTAGTGGCTTGATTACCAGATGATACAGTAGTTGACATGCCTTACCTTTAATGTCTCTGTGTCCCAGACTTTCATGGTCTTGTCAAAGGAACTGGATACAAACATTCCTGTGTCATAAGGATACCACTGGACTGTCTCTACACTAAATTTATGGACATAGCGGCTAGACCTAAAAACAAGAACAAAAAAAATAAAAATAAAACATGGGGTGAAAGCCATGTGTCATGTTTTTGATTTGGGATTGACAAAACCAGATAGCGCAGGATGTTTTCTGTAAGAAATGAGAAAAAACTCTCATGTACAGTTAGTTCTATAAATGTTTGGACGCTGATACAATTTTCACATTTTTGGCTCTTAACTCTGACAGCTGAAACTGAAATAAAATAATCAAGATGAACCTGAAATGCAGACTTTAAACCTTAAACTGAAGCGGATGAATAAAAATACTGAACTGAAGAATTAGAGACATTTTTACACACACAACTAAACAAGTTGCTTAAAACCTGTATCATGGATGGCTGTAGGCTGTCTTTATTTCCTAATCAGTTATGCAGGCAAAAGATGGGAAGTTGACTCCAAGGCTTTCTGTGAAGCCTCAATAGTTTTCAGTGAAAGTGAAGCCAGCCATGCTCATTATGCAAATGAGCATGGCCCTGAGTTTCATGCTCATGACCAGAGCATGAAACTCAGATTAACCTGTTCCAAAATGCAAGAAGAACGTTCTGTAGGTCCAGCATTTGAAGCGTAGAACAACTTCTGCAGTGTGATCCATGGGAATAGATGGTTTCCAATAGCACTGGGTATTGGTGTTTATTGAAGACAGAAGCAGATTGATAAAATTTTGAATGGTATTGCACAGATGTGATTTCTTTTCAGATTTAATCAAATGCAGCAACGCTAAGTCAATGATACTTCACGTTACAGATGCGCAGTTCCCAAAAAACTATTAAAACAAGCTGGAAGTTTATTTATAAGAGTGGTATTCTGTAGTAGCAACGTGAATCCCCTAATCTCAACACAATTAAAGATGCGTTTTATTTGATAAAGACAAAACAACTGTAGACAGCTGTTGTAAAAGCCTGGCAAAACTTCACAAAAGGAAACTATTCTCAAACCCATTCAACACTCATTCGTTTTAGTAAAAAGATTACGCTAATTTATCCAAATCCATTTGAGCTCGTAAAATTATGGGAAGGTATTAAACAACAGCTGTAATTTCTCAGTGGTTAATGGGTGAAGGTCTGCGTTTTGATTGCATCTTGATTATTTAATTTCAGATTTACTGTGGTAGATCTCTTCTAGTTTCTGTGTATATTTTATAGCCAAAACAAAAAGCTGTAGGTAGCTGGGGACAGCACTGTGTGTACAGCCCGCAATAAAATGCTACTCTCTAGTGGATGGAATTAGTAAATGGGCTAACATTTACCTTCCTACTGTGCAGACTGCCTTGCAGCTGTACTGTAGTTTCCCACTGAAGTTCTCCAGGTCATAGATGACGATTACTCCGTCTGCACCTCCAGACAGCATGCTGAACAGCAGAAAAAATGTCATCTGAAATACTTTTTTTTACTTTGTCTTACAAACCTTGTAAAATATACACACATAGATTCAATCATCAGGCTCACCCTCTGAAACCAGACTTCTGCCTTCATATTCACTATACTAACTAACAAAGATTGGGGTTACTTGATAAAAATATGAATTTCCAGAGCAGTCAAGTCACAGTGCAGGAACGTTTCAATACTATGAATAATTGTTCTTTCATCTAAGGGTTAAATGAGTGTTTAATGTGACGTAAATATACTTACATTGTTATCTTTACTTCTACTTTATTGGGTTTTGCTTTGTTGTCATTGCTTTTATATGTTAATCTGTCTTGCTGAAATAAATTGCCCCTTTGGGATCTTAAGACTTATTTCCTATATTTTTACAGCTGCAAAGGTCTTAAACAGATTAAAAAAACATCAAGCACTTGGGTAATGTTTTTGTATTGTTTTTACTTTATTCTGGTCTGTATTTTGACCATCTTTTGTAATGCCTCTGTAAAGTACTATAGTTCTCGGATTGGTTCTTGTCTTAAAAAGCGCCAAAATAAATTAATTTTACTTATTTACATACTTATCATTGAACCACTGACAGTGATTCTGCAGCATTTCAAAACTATACAGTAGAGATGGACCGATCTGATATTACGTATCGGTCTGATCCTCAATAGTTACCCACAATAATAATAATATGAATAATAATAATAATAAACTCTCAGACCTTTACAGAGAACCCAAGGTTGCTTTACACATAAAGGTTTAAGGTCAAAGCCTCAGTGAGTAGTTGGCATTTCAACTATTTTATGAAAATGTCCAGAGACAGCTTATGGTGGATCTCAAGCGGGATCAGCAGCAGTGAAGGTTGTCCTCCGAAAGATCGCAATGTAGTGTGTGTAGAAATTAAATATTACAACTTTCACAGCCTATGGTTAAGATATTTATCTCTGTGTCAGGACAGCAAGTTATTTAGTCAGATAAATTTTACTTTTCTGCATGATTTTTCCAATAGAGCTTATTTTTTGTTGTTTTTATGCAACATCCCAATCACTGCAATATTGCAAGAATTAACATTCCAAGGGGGGATATTAATGAATTATTTTATGAACCTGTATGGGACATGGGAATGGCACAGTCTGGGTTCAAATCCACTGGCCGAACGGGGGTCTTTCTGTCTGGAGTTTGTATGAAAGAACTGAATAAGTGATTAAGAAAATGGATAGATTAAGCTTTGTTTACTATGTTACTCAGACTTACTATCTTCCCTCAACTGCTTCAATGTCAATGGTATTAATGCCATTTCCATGGATTCGGTCCACATCTCTGTCCGGATTCAACTGCAGACCGAGGACCCTTTGGAAAGAGAGAGATCGCTGGGTTTCTTAAGTGAGTCACACATATTATAATGTAAAAATGTATGAAGGCAAACTGAAACCTAAGTAGTTAACTAACTCTAAAACGTTAGAGATGAATTAACAAACAATGGCCCAGACTAAGGCGCTTAAATCTAGAGTTAGTGTTTCTTTCTTTTGTTAAAATAAATAACTTTTCAGTTTGTGGGAATTTCCAAAACATAATAAGTCTGGCACATATTCGAGAGTCGTATGTAATACAGCAATGATGCTAACAATAGTTAAGAACTATTTATAAACAAAACCTCATGTATGTGTATTAACTAAGATGCTTGTTATGTTACATAATGTTCATATAGTACCGGTATAATTTCGATTTCATAGTTTTATTAGTCCAAAGCTTGCTGTGGACTTCTTCTTGCTAGTTATGTTTATAAGAGCTTCTCTCTCACCTTCTCGTTGATTCCGCTCGTCTCAGTCTCAGAGGGTCATCCAGACCAGCCCGCCTGGCTGTCAGAAAGCCCAACATAGCTTCAACATGAAGACAACTTTTTTCTGTTTTAACAGTTAGCCAGTATTTAAACCGCGTTACAGTTCAAAAGCTAACATGTTACCCACAATGTAGTGACGTTTTAATCCAAAGTAAGTCTCGGGACGTCCTGTAAAACATTACACGATATGAAATAGAAAAATACCCAACTTAAATACTTCCATCGTGATATTTTTACAATTCATTGCTTATAATTCAAAGAAATTTAAGTGGCCTCTCAAGAATTCAAAACAAGTCGCCGCCATGTTGGATTCTAAAGCATTCAACTACAGATGCGATGATTGGTGGGTCTGATACCGTCACCCAATCACAAACTAGTTTGTTCATTCTGTTCCCAACCCATGAACCCTTGCATAAACGATCACCGTGAGAGGACAAACAGCGGATAGAGCTGCATTAAACTATATTTATATATACATATTCACACACAGGGGCTTTGGGTAACCCTATAAGATGAGCAGGATTGCTGCAATCCTACGGCGTGGCTTCGGAGTAGTACGCGAGCACGTCGGGACCGATCATTTGGGGAACAAATATTACTTAATCCCAGAGCAGAAGACATGGACAGGTAAACTAACATGTGTGCTAACATTAGCATCTACAGCTTTAACTACTGTTTAACTACTGCTTCTTTCACTTTTAAATAGTTATTAATGCTAGTTCAGTGCCAATGCATGTGACATGTCTTCTTTCTCTGTATTGAGTTTTTCATATGCACGTTAGCCTTGTAGTGTCATAAGATTGCCACTAGATGGCGTATTAGTCTTAATAACAACATTGTCGTATTGGATGGAAGATTTAATGCATATAGTGAAGGAGGACCTGCACAAAGATGTGTTGACAGTGGAGGATAGTTACGGATTGGGTGAGATGCAGGCAGATGATTCGCTGTGATGACCCCTGAAGAGAGCAGCTGAAAGAAGCAGAAGAAAAAGAAGACGTCCATGCTGCAGTAACTGCATTTAAGGTTTTTTGGCAGTGAAGTTTTCTGTGATGAGGTTTAAATACCTGGATTAGTTTAAATACCTGCGGTCAACCATGCAAAGCAATGGACAGTGGACAAGACAGGTGAAGAAGGGAATGCAGGCAGGGTGGAGTGGGTGCAGGCATCTGTCAAGGGTTGATTTGTGATAGAAGGATAGCAGCAAGCGTGAAAGGAAAGGTTTACAAGATGGTGTAGTGAGATCTCATTTGAGGGGTGGTGTGACAGAGGAGATTACTAGGCAAAGAGTGAAATGGAGGTGACCCCTGAAGGGAGCGGCCGAAAGAAGACATAAAAGGTCATATATCCCTTCTGAGACGTGGCAGTTCTACGGTATGTAATGCTCAAGCCAAGCAGTAGAACTGTGTCAGGCCTGTGGGATGCCAGTGGTGTCCTTCACACCCTCTCTGACTGACTTAAAAGGGCAACAACATGCCTTGCAGGTCACAGAGCAGGACCTTTGTCTCCCTTGGACTGATATTGCTTAGAAAACATCAGAGACATCTGGCTTATTGATTCCAAAGGATTTTTCCAGAATCACTGCATGTGAGCAGGATTTGCTCTCCTACACAAGCTTGTGTTTGTCTCCCTCTCTTGGTCCCACATTTTACAGGCTAGATAAAGTTTTTCTTTCACTTGCAGCGGGTGAATAGTCATTACACACCGAGGTGCTGTAAAAACAAAACAAAAAACCCCGAACTGCTTGTTTGTCTGCGTTTTTTTGGTTTGCTGAAGAGGAGCGAATACCTGGCAGGTTGCAAGCCTGCTTTCTTTTTCGACTGAACTTGACTTTGTGCTTCACCTTTTCTCAGCAGTTTGCGGGGAAACCTGCACCCACCTTGTATTTATAATTCATTACAAGGCCGCTTCTCTACCCCTGGCTGTCAGACTATTCAAATGAGACATCACAGCAGCCCATTTTTTGGCACGCTACAGGAAAAAGTGTTCACTGTCCCATCACAATGACTGACAGAGTAGAGAGGCTAGTTGGCTTATAGGAAAACTGGTACCTAGCAGACACCATCATGACTGTCAGACAGGCACGTATACAGTCTCATATATACATTCATAATAAACATAAAGGAATATATGGCAGACACATTTGCTTCCTTTTATTTCTGGCACTCAGCCTGTCCAGCCTTGTGGAACTAAAGCAGATACATTATTCAGTCCATATGTCTCGCTAAAGCGAGCTCTTTTTGATCTTAAACTGATAGGCCAAGAAGGGGCTTTAGGTTCTTTAGGCATGGACCGCAGGGCTTTCCACTGCAGCACATGAGTAGCAGTCGATGCAGGTGAGGCGGTCATCCTCCGGCATTATCTTCACTTCATTTTGTTCACCCCTAGTGCTCCTTCCATCCACCTCTACCTTTATCCATGCTTTCCTGGTTCCATTTTCTACCTCTCTCTCAGTCTGTTATCTTTAGAAATCTGGGGCATAAGCAATCCTGACAGCCAGGGGTGGTCTTTTTTGTGTGCATCTGTCCTATCTGATTTCAACAACTTCTTCTTAGGTTGCCCTTCTTATTTGCGTTCACGTAGCCCTTCCTTCCCTCGCCCCTCCCTTTCATCGCTGCCACTGGATTTTTCCTCCTTTGAAGTATTTCCAGTGAAGATTTCTATTCAAAACACTGGAGTATTTCAGCAGTGAGGAGGGCTAGACCCAGCAGAGAGCTTTCTAACCCCTTCTCCTCAGATGCTGCTCTTCATCAAAATGAAAGAGCCTGGGTCTGAAGCACTTGCCTTGAGAGAGAAAGAGCGAGAGTCTCTGTCTTTATAAAAAAGGTTGGGCTATAAAGGCCTACCGTGTGCTGCTGCTTCATAGAAAGAAATGCGCTATAGGCCCAGCGATTGTTGTCTGTGGCAGAGCTACTAGAGAGCCACTGGCAATCTGGCCATTGGTCTTAGAAGGTCTTTGCTTCGGTGTTGTCTCCACAGAGCTAAATAGAGAATCTATATTCTTTCTTTCTGTGTGCATCTCTCCCCCGGGCCCGGCTCTTCCTCACGCTGCATGGGGCTCCATGTCATGCTGCCCAGATGAAAGCAAAGCATTCTGTGGATGGGCTCATTTGTCTTCGGCAGTGGGCCTGCAGCTTTGACGCCTGCCTTCCCTCCCTTTATTTAGTAAGAGAGGCGCACTGACATTATCGGCCGCTGCAGGCACATTTGAAAATAATTGCCTGTATGATTGCTATTTTTCTTACCTCTTTGAGGAGGTGTAGCCTTTGTCTTGGAATCAATGGCTGCTCAATACTGGACAGGGGAAAGGCAGTTTCCTTTCATGTCTCAGTGAAAAGGATGTATTTTTAGCGCTATTCATTTTCGCAGTGTGTGCCATGCAGTTTTAATCTATTGGTCCTCTACGCTGCACGGAGAATGGAAGAGATTCAGAGGTGCACCACGCTGTTGCAGAGAAAAGATGCATTGACTTGTCGTCCTATCACTATCCCTCTTTCTTTGTCTATTATTTATTTGATTCCCCAGCTCTGTTCTATGAAGTGAAAAACTGAAAAGGCCTCAGTTCTGCTATTTCAGGATGGGCGACTCTGGGGACCGAGGGAGGAGGTGTGCGCTTTTTGCACTGGCGTACGCGTATTTGATTGTGTGTGGATGTCTTTAAGTGAAATGACAGCTACACACTTTGTGTACTATCAGCTTTGTATTTTAAAAAAAAAAAGGAAGAAGAAGAAGATCTGCCATTGTGTGTTTTCTCTCCACTTCATGCCCTAACACACTTAAGACAACAACAGATGGCTGTGTGTCATCAGAGCGTTGATTCAAGCCGCATATTTCCACGGAAAGGAGTCACAGCGGAGAGCGACGAGGGTCCAAATGGCTGTTTATTCTGCCATGACTCATCCCCAGGGTGTGATGAAGGAAGGTCTACCCTAGAGTAGGACACCAAGTCGGCGTTTGCCACGGTGCAGCTACGTCCAGAGACGCCACAGTAAATCACGCTAATTGATGAGCAGCTTTGCAATGCTTGCAGTTTAAATGAAGGTTGTTTAATCATTATAGGCTTTAGCTCATCTTGGTGTATACTGGCAGGGTCCTTCTAGGCATTTTAATGTCTCTAAAAATGGCTGCCAAGTGTGTATTTGTATGTGTATCTGGTTGTACATCATGGAGTGGCTTAACTACTTCATTAAAAAGGCATTTGAAAGGATAGAGGCTGAAAATGAGAGATGGGAACATTTATTTTCTATGGCGGAACATTTCAAGTGGGCCTCCATCCAATATTAGGGGTTTAAGTGGCATTTCGCAGGTCCATTAACCACTGCCTATCTGCAGTAGGACTGTATCTGTAATACATTAAGTCTGAATGTCAGTTGCATTGTTTTCACATCTTCCAAACGGACATCTTGCCAACAGAAGAAAGACAGCAAAATGGATTTAAAGAAATGTTGCCAGATGACCCAGATGTGATTCACATCCAGCACGGTCACAGCTCTGCGCGGTAAGATAGCCAGCGAGGTGTTTTGACACCTCGGGGGTCTTTGTCGGTCAGAAACTCAACCAAGAAGGCTGACAGACAGGCCAGCGCACGAGCAGCCTGCCACTGCTCATTCAATTCAGAATATTTTAATAAAGCAGACAGGCAGAGAGAAATAAGGTGAGGAGTATGGGAGAAAAGATAAGGGCGAGGGAGACTCGCGGAGGGTGGAGAAGAAGGTGGGTAACGGGAAAGTGAGTGACGAAGAACAAAGGGAAAGCTGACATATGGGGTGAAATTATAGAGTGTGGGGAGAATGGAGAGAGTAAAAGTGAAAGAAGGGTATCCTGACAGAAAGAGGGTGAAATGAGTGGGTGGAACAGGCGGGCAGATAGAGGGGGAGAGAGGGGAGGTGGGGATAGGTTAACGCGGAGAAACAGTGGGGGGACTCAAGGTGCAATGGAGGGAAAAGGAAGAGGGCTGGATGGGAGTGATGCGGGTGAATAGAAAGGGGTGGACAGCTTGGTGTATGGACATCACACAGATGGGCCTCTTAGGAGCCGCTGAGGTAGCAAGGGGCTCCATGCCGCTCCACAGCCTTACAAAGGACGCTGACTTCCTGGCTCACTACATTCCTTTTTTATAACCACTGGGCAGGAAGGAAACTTGAATTTGGGTGGTCTTGGGCAGACGGGGCCACGGTATCTCCACTAGCCTTAAGCTTTTAGTTAAAAGTAAAAACACAGGGGAAATCCAAGTATTCCTCTTAAAGCGCTACTACTTCGATATGAGTTGTTCTCCCCTGTTCCTGCAGTGAGGCGCTCCAAGCCTCAGCGGGATCGACGGCAACAGGGACAAACAGAACGAGGGCTGAATGGAACTGAAAGCAGCGGCAGGAAGCCTACTTTAGACCTAAGCTCCTCCTCCCAGCTGAACTGATGCAAAACAGCGACTGGCCTTTTCCCTCTAAACCGCATCCTGCATCACTTGGCTCTGGGCTAATGGGTAACCATGGTTACAGGCCTCACACATCCCCTCCATCTTTTTTTCCCAGGGAAAGAAATTGGAGTGAGGGAGTTGTGGGGGCTGTCCATATTGTTACCTGCTTGCCCTTGTATCCCTGAAGCTTATCGGATCACTCCATCTTCATAAAGCTGTCCATTACGATGCACGTACTGGTCCCCCATTCCTCTCCAGTAGCACGGAGAGGAATAAACGAAGCTCAAATACTGCTCGCTGCTTCAGGGTGGCTTTTTTTGTTTCTGCACTGAACCAGGCCTAAAAATCTCTGGTTCGCCTCCCACAAGCACAAGGAGTGGAAGGAGAAAAAACAAAAAAAACAAGCCTCTTTCTGCTGAGATGTTGTTGCAGTTTTTTTTAAAGTCTGCAGTTTTTTTAAAGTCTGCATTACAATTCAGACCCACAAAGCTGGGGTCAGATGCAGAGAGCTCATTCAGCTGCATCCTGTCTACGTTAAAGGACTCTCATTACCCGGATGTTGCAAATCGAAGTGCGTTCCCTTGACATCCGCGTCTGTAATGAAAAACGGAGTGCGGGAGAAAAGTGTGCAGTGGAGGCGACAGCGCAAGATGCCTGGAATGACATTGTGGAGGTGAAAAACCTCTCAGGTCGCCCTCAGCGGTACTCACCTGGGAGCTGATGTGTGAAGTTGGGTGTGTGCGTGTGTGTGTGTGTTGAAGCAGGTGATGGAGTTTAGCGGGGTGTGTTCGGGGTTCAAAGAGCAGCCCTCGGAGCGCATCATGTCTTATTTTAACGAGTGGGAAGGATTGAAGTGTGGCTGCCACAGCAACCCCCCTCTGTCACCTCCCTTCCTTCTTTCCTTCCTTCCTTTTCCTCTCCCATCCCTCCCCCACAGGTTCCACAGCTAGGCTCACAGATGAGTTGCGTTCAGACAGGTGAGATGGCTCATGAATATTTATGCAGTGGGATTTCATTCCTGTTGCCGGTGGCCCCTCCCCTTCTCCAACGCAGCACTGCGTTTGTCCTTCACAGTAAGAGGCAGCGTCCTCGCTCCTGTCCCTCAGGTTAATCTGCCTGCTCTCCAGCCAGTTGTGCGTACGCGCGCGCGTCCGTGGTTGTGCGCATTTGACTGGTAAGTAGGTTTCCCCTAGTGAGTGATGAGAAGGCAGACCTGTCACAAGGGGGCCCACCGAGATGGAGAGCTCCCAACACCCTTCATACCTCACTTTCTCTCTCCCACCGCTCTCTTGCTCTCTCTAAAGGTGGGGGAGTAGGTGTGTGCAAGGCTGAAGTGCGAAGCAGAAAGATGGCTTACACCTGGTCTGATGACTGTATGTGTCAGGAATCCTAAAGTCTGTAGACTCCAGTAAAGCTCACACTAACGATATATAACTGAGATATTTTAGGTACAAACGCAGACGAATATGAATGATATGAAAAGAGATGATTTGTAAATATAGTCATTTTTATTGTTGTTGGCAGTTTGGTTATGATACATTAATTAAAAAGTAAGGCTGTATGCACTAATTGTAGTTCTAATACTGCGTTCTTATATCAGCTGTTGTAGAACTATGACTATGGCCCGTGTCTCTGTGTTTGTGCATGTTTCATTTCATAGCCGTACAAGAACAGCGATTACCTACAGAGGGAGATTCACCATATCAGACTGACACACCTCCACCCAACACGTATGTGATGGGAGGATCGGTCGTGTTTCATAAATATATGTACATACTGTATTTGTTATTTAAATGCGGGGATAAAGGCTGTGGTGGAAGGGCTGCAAAAAGCAACAAGACAAGAGGACAGCCATGTTGGAGTGTGACGGAGAGTAAAGGGGGAGGATGCAACCCAGTGAAGAGCGATGGAGACAGAGAGAGACAAAGTGGGTGCCTCTCTTTATGCTTATTAGCCAGGCATTAGCTGCAGCTAAGCACATTGCTTGTGGGGACTGTAATATAATTGTACCATTTTTGTCTGCTGCCACCCACACCCGATGCAAATATGGATATGATCTGTTCATAATTAGCATACCTGTTAAATGCATTTGTCAGTATTGCCCGGAGAGCACAGCATTTTTGCTTGCTGGCAGTTGTTTTTGTGTGTGTGTGTGTGGGGGGGGTTTCGAGGAAAGTATTTCTCAGAAGACATTTTAAGGCATGAATGTAAATAAGTGACAATGTTTTTTTGCACATTGCCGGGCCTATTTTGCAGTTTTGGGGTGTTTAAAGTATGCAGTGTTTTGTCAGACCTGGATACCACTAAAATAAGGCTGCAAAACTGGAGCCTGTGGGGCCCTATAGTGACAATCTAGTGGGAACCAAGGCAGAACCAACGCAATAGTAGCCTAATTAGATGACCTGATTACTATATAGGCTGGATAAAGTATGGAAAGGAATCATCCTCATAAGAAGTAATTACAGAAGGGAACATGGATGAAAAATGCTTTTGTCTTCCCCAAAACAAACTTGAGCGGGACAAATACATTTCAGTGACACAAGTGAAGCAAAAACAAAGTCGACACTTTCTTCTTCTTCTTCTCTTTTTTTTATTTCCAGGATGTCATCATTTATCCATCCCAGTGCCATAGCTATCTGTTATGGCTGAAGTAAACATTAAGGCCATCAGTCTGCAGTGTGCATGGAGGTGGTTGCCTCCATTTGTCCATGTCCAGTCAGCTGCGGAGAAACTGTGATGGATTCCTGACAGATTGTCTGTGTTTTGGAGCGTGTTGTTTTTCCTTGCCCATCCATTTCTCTCCTTCTAGCCATGTTTGCCATGCATCATCACTCTCCCTCCTTCCACCTCCTCTTTCTTTTGCCTCATCATTTCTCAGAGGGATGGAAGCGATAGGATAGACACCCGGCTACCTGTGAGGAGAAACTATGGAAACACAGCGCTTGTTATTAGTGAACACTGTGTGACACTCTGTAGCACCACCCAAAGACATACACAACTGGGTCTTTTTTTTTTTTTTAATTCTCTTGCTCTCTCTCTCTCTCTTATTCTGCCTATATCACTCTCCGTTGCTCCTGCCACCATCTCCGTGTCATTGTGTGCCAGCCCGACTTGTCTAATCAGCAGATTTGTCCAAAATAATTGGCGGTGGCCTTGCTGCTAGCGAGCGTTGTGCTGTATACAGATAGGGAAAGGAGCACTTAATATTCCACACAGCTCGTGCCTCTCCTGTTCTCTGTCATATCTGACCTCTTTTGTCTCCCGCTCGGCTTGATGTTGATTTTGGAGGGCATTGTTAGCCGGAGAGCTGTGATTGGAAGAGGTTGTCAGTGAGGAGGGCTGTGGTTGGTTGGTTTAAAGGAAGGCTGATTTGCATAAAGGCTTAGCCCAGATTTAGAGCCACTCAGCAAGATCTGAGGAGAAGGGCCCGAGGGCCGCGAGGTAATCATCCATGGCCTGTCACGGCGCTGTCATCCCTCTGCGTATTTGTGTGTCTGTCTGTATCTGTGCGTCTGCGTGAGCAGGAGACTGAGAGCATTGTGTCTGCACTTTGTGTTTGTCCTGTTTCGCGTTTTGTATGCATCGTTGTTGGGCGTCTCTATCTCACTCTTGTTTCCTCATGCTGTCTTTTTTTTTTTTCTTTGCTTTTGTTTTTTTTTCCAGGAAGGATTGTCCGTGCCAAGCGGATAGTAGAAGCAGCCAATGCTAAAGAATATGAATATATGGAAGGCAGCATTCCGATGGAGTGGGACGGTAAGTCTGGGCAGTAGCATCACTGTTACATATTTTAACTATCACTAACATGGATAAATGGCAGTGTTTACAAAAAGAGCTATCCGGGAGAGTTTATTTAAAAGGAAAAAAAAAGTGCTGCACAAATAAACTGGAGTGACATATTCATGGTTGCATCTTTTGGGGCCTCAGCTAATCCACTGATTTGTTTTTTTTCTTTTCCCCCAAACTGCAAGATGGAGTTGGGGGGCGGGGTTGTGAAAAGGGTATTCATGAGTTTATCAAAGATGCCTTCTGCTAGTGTTATACAACCGTACCATAAAATAGTGTTTCAAATTTCTTACAACTGGATACAAACTGTTCCCTCTGTCTCAGACTGGCTTTATCCACCTTAAACCCCTCATCCTGCTTCGCCCCATCCCTCATGCATTTTCATCAGGATGCAAATAAGAAAGGGATAAAAGAGGCCCAGAATCCCCGTGCTAGCTGGAGGAAGAGTTACAAAATCTCTCTCGCTCTTTCTTGCTGGCTCCCTTTACCCTTCTGTGCTGTGCAGCCAGCTCAGCCAAAATAGAGCTTCTTAAAAAGAAGAAGTGTGTGGGGGGGGACAGACAGACACAGTTCTGCTCGGGAGGAAGAAGAAGGACAGAGGTATTGATGAAGAATGACAGAGTGTGTGCTTTCAAATTCAAAGATCAGAGCAGATCCCCTCTTTCCCCTCTGAGATGCAGAGCCCGATGGCCCTGTTCTGCCTACACTAAAGCAGTATTAGTGTTTTGAGTTTGCCATGTGTATAACTCTGGATGTTTTCCCTATAGAGTGCTAAGTAAAATGAAACAAAACAAACCAAAAAAAACCCCCGCATACAGTCCCCGAGCTAGTTTGGTTACCCGGTAGTTACGCTGAGCTACTGAAGTGCCCCCGAAACTCTGTGATGCTATAGTTGCAGCTTTTAAATATGACTGCAGGTTGTGTTTGTGCAGCATATGTTTGTGTGGGTGTTCTCACTCGTCTTATTTCTGCTCTCTCCTCCTCCTGCTTCTCCTCCAGCTTGGATCCGAGGCAGACGGAAGGAGCCCCCCTCCATCGAGGTACGTCTCCACCCAGCCTCCCCACTGTGCTGATGGTTGGACTCTGGGGGACTGGTTACAAGGGAGGGAAAGAAGCAAAGATGGGAAGGAGAAAGGCTTTGATTTGTTTTATCTTACAGTCTCGAACTGAATCCGGGAACTTTGGGGGACAGGTGTTAAAATAAACAGCAGCTGAAGTGCATTGATGGTGAGGCTGAGAGCAAAATCAGCCTCTGAACAAGGGGCTCACTGACACCATGTCCTAGTTTACTTTCTTTCTCCTTTTTTTTCCAGCAGAAGCCTGCATCTCGCCTTTTTTGTGTTTTATTTCTGGCAGCCTGTGATATGGGAATGGTGAGGGAGTGCAGTTTTTCCCCCTTGTGTACCTCTCACTGGGTTTATTGCTCTTTAAATGTGAGAATGCTGGAAATTATTTGGCCTGTGAAATGTAGGTCTATAGGAAATCCCTTGGAAGGCCAATACCCAGGCACTCTTTCTATCTCTCTGTCCACTCTGCCTGCCAGTAGCCAATGCCATCCCCTGCCTCTACTGCCAGAACATTCTCTTCCAATTTTCTGCCTCGCGTCTGCCCAATAGCTGCCATCGACAGCTGGACAGTGTTGATGTGGCCAAGGCTTCACTCCCCGCACATTACCCTACCCCTTGTCACGCTCCCTCTTTTCCCGGTCCAAGCCGACATAAATTGATTGGATTAAATCCTGTCATTAACAGGCTGGAAAAGCAGCTCAGTATGTTTGTCTCCCTCCCCAAAGCAGGGCTTTTTGGCCACAGCTCTCCCCTCTCTTTTCCAGTCCTTCATTTCAGCCAGCACACAACAGCATTATGCCCATTCCTCCCTTCCTTTCTGGCTCCTTGAGCTAGGGCGAGGCTAACATCACTGGACACTAACAGTGGCTCAAGTGGGTAACTATTCCACCAGTGGACTGTGACCAGTTTATAACTGTTTCCATGGAGTGGTTTATATTGCGAATGTCTCCTGTCATGTTAGCTTACCGATGTGTTCCAAGTACTACATTTTTAACCAGGTTTAATTGGACCAATCCAGGTTAACTGAACACGTTTGTTATTCTTCTGTTGAATGCCCTACTTCATACTGGACACGTGCACACATTTGTTCCTGGAAGCTTCCCAGTGCAGCTTAATTTCTCCTTTAACTTTGACTGGTGAGCAGCTGACGCTCTAAGACGAAACAGAGATAGTCGATTAAGGAGTGGAAATTATCACCGCTTGAGTTTTGCAGGAGAGTTTGTAGTTTCCAGCAAGTAGGACATACTCAGATTTTCCTATCTTCACGAAACTGCCAGCTCAAGATTTCCAACACCACAATCAGATAATGTCCAGCTGGGTGGGTGATGCAAATGGATAGAGTGTCAGAGATGTTGCGTGCCCTCGTGATCTCAGGAGCTCATTGTAACTTATTGTTAAGAGGTTCCAAAGAGTGCAGTGTTATACATTCACAAAGCAGAAGTGGTCTATTTTTAATCTTCTCTTTCTCTGTTGAGTTTCACTGAGCTGAAACCTGCAGAAAACACTGCTAGTCAGCTAGTCCTGAAAATGTTGACTGAAGTTAATCTATTTCCTTTGTTAAAGCCAGCTTTCCTCTGATTGGTTGCTGCTTGCAAACAAGTAAACGTTAAAAGTGTTTGGGGCTTCTGGGGCTTAAAGAGAGAGCTGTTTGCCTAAACTCACTGCATCCAGGATACCTGCTCTCGCTGACATCATAGAGAGCTGAGAATTTAAAAAAAACTGTAAGAAACAGAGACATAAGTGCAGTCTGAAGTCTGAGCTTGACCCCCAGACTTCAGACTGCTTATCCATATACAAAACCTGGAGCCTCAGCCTCTCTAAAAGCATAATAGGGTAAATTATTATATAATAAATGAATAAGCTTATGACATTTATCTGAGTCCTGGTCAGGGGAATTATTGCTTCTAATTATTATTGTTATAGTCTATATCTAGAAACCACTGATACAAGTATTATTTGAATTATTATTATTATTATTATTATTATTATTAGTCAGAAATATCCTCATGGGATTTCCATTATTCTGTGACATTTAAAATGGTGTTCAGCTGCACTGTGTGCAGTATTGAAAATGTCTTAGAATTTGACGATGGCTGCAGAAACCCTGAGTATCCACGTATGTTTGTGCATTTTATAGGAGCTGCTGAAGAACGAATCCAACAGGGAGCAGATAAAAACAAAAGCCAAGGAGGTGGAGGAGAAAGATCGGGCTCTGCTGGCTAAAGAGTACAAGGAGGGTCTGGTGGCGACTCCAGCAAGGACTGTGGCCAAGGGCCACGCAGCTGCCACCAGCTTCGACAAGCAAGAATTCAACGAGGAACCAACCAGCACTGCAAACACGTTCCAGCCTGGCTCCTGGATGCCCACTTCCAAGAAAGACTAATCCAATCAACAAAAAGGGGCCCTACAATAAAATTACTTGAGATTTAATATTGGAAATTCCTTCCAGTACAATGTCGTCAACGTCCCCATAAATTTTGGGTGTTTACGTTACCAGGAAAGTGAAATAAGTATAATTATTAAATGTGGTTACATTAAATGAACTGTTGTCTCTTTGTTACAGAATATTGATTTGAAGATCACAAATAATAATAATAATGTTGCAGTTTATGGATTTAAAGACATTCTTCTCTCACTTATGTTGACAGTATATGTTGGGCAGACACGGTTCTGTGTAAAGTCTTGAGCTACTCCTGATTTCTTTATTTTGCTGGGAAACTGGGAAATAGATGCAGCAATTTATCTGAAATGTGCAAACCTATAAAAATACAGTAAACTAGGCAAAAAAGTCGATATTTGGTATTCCTGCCTTTATTCTTCAGAACAGCCTGAACTCTTTTAGGCAGGTTTTCCTTGTAATTTCTACAGGAATACTTCTTGAAGGACATTTAAAGCTCTTCTTTGGATTTTGGCTGCTTTTTGCTCTGTTTTCTGTCCCGATGATCCCACCCTGCTTCAGTAATATTGAGGTTTGGGCTCTGGGGAGACCAATCCATGACTGATAGTGTTCCATTGTGTTTTTTCTATCCACGTATATTTTTTACTGCATTTGAAATGCATTTGGGATGATTTTCATGCTGAACAACGGTATTGCATGGAGGATCATAATCTGATGTTCGTAATTCCATCAGTTTTATTAAGATCTCCAACATCAGTGGTTGAAACGCAGCTCCAAACCATGACAGAGCCTGTGCTGTGTTTTGCAGATGGCTGTAGATGTTCACTGTTGTATCTCTCTCCTGACCTCCTCTGTACAATGCTCATGACGATTTAACCCAAAAATGTCAAATTTGCATTCATCACTGAATTTTCAGTCTAGTTCTTGTAGAATAACTCAGCCTTTTCTTCCTGTTTCTCTTTAAGCATAGATTCCTCACAGCCACCCTTCCACTGAGACCATTTATGATGAGACTTTTGCATCTGTGTCAGATCTTTGCTGCATTTTTTTCCCCCATTTCTTAAGGACATAACTTTCAGATACCGATCATCTTCGATAGATAGTTTTGTTTAAGGCTGTCACTTCTTCGTTTGTCCAGATTCTTTAAGGGCAAACTGCTCAGCATGCCAAAATATTCCTATTTGTCACCCTGTTGTTGCAAAAATACTATTTTACACCTCTACAAACCATGTTGTCTTTGGCAGTTTTCATAGATTCTACTACAGAAATGGTAATGATGTATTTTTGTGACAGGCTGCTAGTAATAAAGTGCCTAGAGGTACAATTTGAAATTGTTTTTTTTTTCTTTGTTATGTGTAGACACAACAGTGGTTCATCCCTAAAGTTATAGGAGTCTTTTAATGCTTGGATGATTCATTGTAAAGTTAGTGGTTAGTGGCTTACCAAATTTTTTAAAAATCCTCTGAAATGGTCAAAGATATACTTTTGCTCTTTTTATTGGATACTAAGTAGAGATGGACAGGAAATTGGGGAGAGAGAGAGGGGAAGACTGTTAGCTTAAAACAGTCTTCCTTCTCATGTCTGTCATTCTAAAAGCAGTCATGAGACATCAGTTCTCTGAACGCAGGGAAGTAAAACTAAGAAATAGAAAACAGTTACACTAAACTGCTTTGACTGCCTCTTTATTGGCTCACGAGTACTCAAAGCCAGTCGCCACCCATAAAAATACCAACCCCTGTGGACTTTTGAATGTTTTATTTTACAACACTGAATCAAAGCGAAGGTTCACTTTCTACTTATAAACAAAAATAAAAAATGTCTAATAAAATGAGCAAAGGTCTGCATCCAAATTAAAAGCATACAGTACATGAAACACGAGTTGTTTAATATGTAATCCTGGTTTACTATTTTTAAATTGATATTTAATAAAGGCACACCTGTTAAATATTACTTTTCACCTTCCTGTACCGCAGATCATGCTGATTTGTTTGATGCTTTTATATTTTAGAACTCCATAATCAACAATAAGACCTTGCACATACAGGAGTATTACCCTTAAATGCACTTGCTGTCACCTTACTGAACATTGCGAGCCTACTTTTTTGAATTTGTGGTAGTGTATTTTATTACCAGCCCTCTGATTCAGTGTTTATGGGTAAATAAGTACACAGCATAATATTAAATCCAAAAAAAGGAAGCTTTCTTACCAACCATGAAAATTTTATTGATCATAAAGTAATCATTTGGATAGCTTGCAAGTTATCAAGCTTAAAAAGTTCCATTATTCTCATTATGTCATCATTTCAGCAAAACGGGGATGCCAACAATGGAATGCAAGGTGTTGCAACAGCTGCACGATATAACAGCAGGTCACTGTATAAAAACGTTATACAGATGACTACTGTGCTGTTGCTGACCAAAGTCCCACTGAGACAAGCTTCCTCAGGGCAGTACTGTCCATCAGCACTGTTAAGTCTGTGGGGCCAGCGTCCCTCCTCCTACCCTGGACATGAGGCATAGTGGCCCTGTGCTGAGAGTAGGTCTGGGAGAAGGAAGGGCACCGTGTCATTGTTTAGAAAAGGAGGCCTGCGAGCGTGATGGTTTGCTCGTCCTTTGCAATGCCCCTATCCTAGCCCTCGCCAGCTCAGTCTTTCTTGGTCCTCTTGGCTTTGGCTATGTTTTCCTGACGTTTCTGCTTCTTCTTCTGTTCGCGGTCACGTGCCTCGATCATCTTGGCCAGCTTCCAGGACAGCAGAGCGCTGGCAATGAAGAGAGGGGTGAGAGCCAGTATGATAGTTGTGAGAAAACCATAGGGGTCTTTGGCAGCCCACTCCACCACATACTCTGCCCATGCTTGCACGTCGATCATCCTGTTCAGGAACGATGAGGCTCAGACCTGAGAAAGATGGCCACGAGAGAAAGCTGTGAATATGTGCGACATGTCATACTCAAAACATGTGTATATTCAAATATTACAAAAGGGGGAGTATGCTTTATGGACAACTTTCAGAATGAACTTAAAGGAAAGTTAAATATAAAGTTGTTTATAGGTTATAGTCTTAGTTGCTCTTTTATATCATCATATATCTTTGGTTTGTAAACTGTTGGTTCCCCAAAGAGTAACTTGGCAGCATTACAATCAACTCTCAAATCAACACAGATATCATCTCATTTTTCTGAAAGGTAAGATTAACCAATTGTTGTATTAACTAGTAAATACACTGATCAAGGATACCATTATGACCACTAGCAGGTAAAGTGAATAAAACTGATTACATCTTCATCATGGCACGTGTTGTTGGTCGTGATACATTAGGGAATAAATGAACATCGTCTCCTCGTGGTCGATGTGTTAGTAGCAGGTAAAATGGGCGGGTGTTAGGATTTGAGCGAGTTCTTTTTCCAAGGGCCAAACTGTGACAGCTAGACGACCGGGTCAGTTCATCTCCAAAACTGCAGCTCTTGTGAGGAGTTCCTGGTCTGCATTGGTCAGTATCTATCAAAAGTGGTTCAAGGAAGGAACGGTGGTGAACCAGTGGTCGGGAATGTTCTGCTGGGAAACATTGGGTGGATGTTACTTTGGCACCTACCTAAGCATTGTTGCAGACCATGCACACTATTTCATGGTAATGTTATTCTCTGACAGCTGTGGCCTCTTTCAGCAGGATAATGTGCAGTGCCACAAAGCAAAAATGCTGCTTGAAAAATGTAATGAGGAGCACACCAACGAGTTTGAGGTGTTGACTTGGCCTGTGGATTCTCCAGATCTCAGTCCAATCGACCATCTGTTGGATGTGCTGGACAAACAAGTCCAATCCATGCCCCACCTCGCAATTTACGGGACCTAAAAGATCTGTTGTTAACATCTTAATGCCAGATACCACAGCACAGGGGTCTCAACAGGTCAGGACTGTTTTGGCAACAAAAGGGTGCTCAACACAATATTAGGTGGTCATAATGTTATGTCTGATCAGTGTATATCACCTAACAATGTGAGGTACTTTTTAAAATTGTAGCAAGAAAAAAAATCTAGAACTGAATAAATGGAGAGAAACCTGGGAGGTGTTCAAGCAGCAACTGCATTATAACACAAAAACATGTCTCACTCTCCTGTCATATACCAAACACAACCTCCCAGCATCCACCTGCAGGCTCCCAGAGGATGTGTACACACCACACATATTTGCAGGGAGTGATAAGTCTTACCGGATACGACAGCAAGACATTAATGAGTTAAGTAAAGACATTTAAACAGAAATAAAGAGATCCAATGCTGGTGAGACAAATGCAAGTTCTAGAATTAAATATTTCTAACACACTGATAAGGAGGAAAGTCTAATTCTGTTACTTTAGCAATCCTAAGCTTGATATCAGATCAAACTGGAACCATACAGTCTCATGGACCATACAGTCGCTGATCCTCACAAGCATGTCCGATCTTGGTGGAAGAACACCTCACTTACACATTTGTTTAACATAATATTGCCAAAACATCTGAAAGATCCATCTGGACACTGTTGAACTGCTGTCCTCAGATGTTTAAGTACATTTAAAACAAGAACAAACATGTAGAAAAAAGCTTTTACCCAAAAGCTACAACAGCACTAAACACTGCTGAAACCGAACCTTGTAAGATAATTGTTTTGCATGTGTGATATGTGTGTTTTACCTTCTTTTTTATGATTACTTTTAGAAATTTCTGTGTGTATTTATAGACTTTTTTTTAAATAAATAATTACAATGGGAATACTTTCAAGCCTTTTTTCCCAGACCTTTGCACTGCACCCGATTTCGTTGTACATGTGCAATGACAACATTATTATTAGTTTAACTGCGGTCCTTTTACCCAAACACAGTCACTAACTTTGTCCAAGTGCCATGAATAAGAGGACAACAGAGGCGCACTTCTTTCATTGCACACGGACCAGCTGGGCTGTAGTTAGCCCCAAAGGATCATTCAGAGCAAGGAAGTATAGCGAAGTCTTTTTTTTATGTTTGATTACAGTTAAAAACGTCAAATGGACTTAGATGATCTGTTAGATAACTGAAGTTACCCCCAAAGACTTCCGTTCCCACAGTTTTCGTGTATCGTCCCTACGACAGTGAAAAGATTTAGGGCGCCATTCAACAGGAGTCATTTGTAAAGCGCTCCGACCAGCGGCACACAAGCAGCTAATGACCAACGACTAACTAACTAGCTAACCAACTAACCACAGTCTCTAGCTACAACCTTAAGACATCAAGTTATGCGAGCGATTTTAATGTGTATGCATATAGGAACAGATATGCATTTCTTAGACGCGGATGAAACATTTAGTTTCATTTCTACTGCCGCTAGCTAGCCCACCCGTGCATTAAGGCCTGACTTTTCGATACAAGAGCACTTACTCTCGGTTAAACAGTAAAACGACCGTCTAAATGAACGCAACAAACCGCCTAATTTATGTTTTCAAAACAGTTAGTCCTGATAAAACTCAGAGTGGCACAAAATACACCAACTTACCAAAAGGAACGGAGATTTGTGTTTGTATCCGCGATAAACTACCCAGCTCCTCCTTGTTCCGGGAAGTGGAACTGGTGTGGCAATGAGGCATTCAGGTGATATCGGCAAAATGTAAAAATAAGAAAAAAACATTGGTTTTTGTTTGTATTCATGAATTATTCTAAATGTGTAACACTTTCACTAATATTAGATGCCAAATATAAATAAATATCTAAATATAGATAAGATAAATACCCTTCTGTGTTGCATTTGCAGACCGTCAATACCAAAAATGCACCGGTATAACTTATGTAGAACAAGCCAAATCGTTCAAATATAATTCAGAACGTAATTGTAATTCCAGCTTAATATGTTTTTTTTATCTTTACTTAAAAGGGTATGAAATTGTCTGAAATTTGTAATTTTTTCTGTTTCCCCGCTAGAAGTTTTCGAAATTACACTTAATCAGTATTATTTGAATGCACCATGAGTTCTCGCTTGTGGTTGGACATGATGAGATTCCTTGGTTATTGGGATATGTAGTCCTCTGTACCATCAAGCTATAGGAATGACTCTAAAATCTAAATATATTTAATACATTTATTTGCCAGTTGCTCTCAAGAAAATTAAGGAACATTTAGTTTAGATTACCTTATTTATACTCTAGTTGGAGGTTGCCTGTTATGTCCATCAGTATCAAATTGCTCAAAAGAAACACGGAAACGCAGCAGACTATGCAATAAAGACATATAGAACAATTTATAAACATATATATATATATATATATATATATATATATATATATAAATAAAGCTGAAATGTCTGATTGTGTGTGGAGCTGTTCTGTCTGGAGAATAAAGCAAATGATAACTGTGTTAAAATAAAATAGAATAAAAAGGCTTCATTGACCCTCTGAGAAAGATGACTAACATAACAAAGGAGGACCTGCTGGCTTTGTGAACTTCCTGTGGGGAAGTATTGAAACCAAATCAGGTTAGGCCACATCTGCTCCGTCCATACGGCATGGATCACTTTCAGAGCAGTTCAAAGGCCAGCCTTTTAGACTTACTCACAGAGCAATGAGAGGGGCAGCTGGGAACACATGCGGCAGGCAGACACATTGCAAACACACATTCTGGTATACCAGTGTAGTTTTGAGCCAACTTTTATAGACAATTTAGAAAAACATACCCCAACCTGGCAGCTTTTCTTTGTTACTTGCTTATAACAATTAACTTCTGTAGTGGCTCATCATACAGGAAAAACCAGGGGGCAACAGCAGCCACACCCTAACCCCTGATGAGTATTCTACCCCTATAAAATTGGGGGGGCCCTTTCATGACACACAGACATGGAACTAGCATTATCAACAGACAGGGTGGGGGCCAGTAAAAATGAGTGTACCACAGTTTGTGGTTAACTGGCTACACTAATCCATGTGTCATAAGTGTTTCAAGAAAGAAACACACTAGGTCTGGCTCTCCTATGAGAATTTTCTAGCATTTCTTTTCCTTTTTTTGTTTGGCAGAATGATAGACTGAAATACAGGAAAGAGTAAAAAGAAGATAACGTGATGGCTATGAGAACTTTAAAAAAACACACAAAAGCCTAAAAGTTATACCTATAGCTATCTAGAACTACAGTTGTGGCCGGTGCTGTCTTGGTAATGTGAGGCTTTCAATGACTTCTTTGGACTGTATTTTTTTTCCCAGGGTGGAATAAAAAACAAGAACTGAGTGCATAAGTTTGAAATTATTTAGAATTGTTACTAATCCACACAGGGCCAAACCCCTTAATGGATTAATGCCATTAACATTTTGTGAAATGCCCCTCAACGCCTTCCACAGATGTTTCTGGTAGCTGTTAACAAGCTTCTGGTATAATTCTTTATGGATATCTCACAACTCTTCTTGGAAGAATTTGTAGAGGCCATTCCAGAGTTTGATTTATCTACTCCAAAACCAGTTTTGATTTATTTGGGATCATTGTCCTGTTGGAACACCCAATTCTATGCAAGTTTTAACTGTCCAGCTGGTGATTTGAGGTGAATTTCAAGAATTTGGAAGTTGCACTCCTTAATTACTCTACTCCACTTTGTGCAATGTACTAGTGTCACCTTCAGCATCCCCAGAACATGATGCTACCACCACCATGCTTGGGAGAGTGAATAGGTTTGAAAGCTTCACCTTTACTCTGCCAAACCTACCTTTTGTAATTGTGGCCTAATTGCTCAATCTTTATTTATTCTGACCATCAAACTTTTCTTCGGAAGGTATCTTGCTTTTTCATGTAGGCAGCTGCAAATTTCAGTCTATAGATTTTGGAACAGGGAGTTCTTTCTTTGTCAGTGCATTCGTGGTCCATGGTGATGTAAAACTGGCTTCACTTTGGGCAGTGATGCTGGTATTCCAGCAGTTTCCAGTTCATGGCAGGTTTGAGCCTCGGATGGTTCCTGGGTTGTTTCTGAACATCCTAACAAATTTCCTGCCATCTGAGGGTGGCGGTTTGGGTCTTTCCAGTCCTCGACAAAGTGTTGACATGTCTGAATAATTTGTGCTTATGTACAGTTGTTGGAATTGATGATCTTGGATCATCATTGGATCATCTGCAGTTGTTTAGAAATTCCCCTATGAGACCTTCCCAACTTGTTTAAATTAGATCTTCACTGAGGACCTTGGACTTTCCTATAGTTTTGAGTACTGCTGTGTCAAACAAATCCTTTTGATACAGACAAAGAAAGTCAATAGGGCTTGGAATCGTCAAGTTAAAAGGCACTGTAGAACCTTCAGAACCACTTATTAAAATATTGATGTGAGTGTATGAATATATTTGAACCTGTATGTTTACTTTGACCCTGTGTGGATTAGAGAAAACTCAAAACAAACTGAAACTTGAGCAAACAATTTTTGTCGTTTTGAAGTCTTCAAAGATTCATGCAGTGCAATCATTCCACCCTGGAAAAAAGAAAAGTTCAAAGAAATTGTTAAAAGCCCCAAATTACCACTACATCGGTGCCCAGGATAAAACTTCTACTTCGAACTAGAACTCTAAAAAACACTACCTTGATAGCATCATTGACCCGTATACCTGGTAGTATCTTAAGTTACCGCAACCAAACTTTTGGACTTATTTTCTCAGACTTTATGTATCCAAGCAACAATTATACTGATCTCCAAGTAAAAAATCAATAGAGTCGCCCCTTAAAATAAATAATATAGGCAAAAAGCTTGTCTTTCATGAGTGCATATGATTACTTGTCAATTGGCTGCACCATATAAGAGCTGATGTGACTACAGAGGACAGGCATGTCCACCTTCATATGTTCTTACCCTCTGCGGCCTGACAGCTGAAACCACTTTTGGACTAAAAAGCCGCAAAAACAACGATCAAGTTGTTATTGAAGAAGCTGGAGCCCGGGGTGGTAGCTGAGGCTCCAAAGGAAAAAAAAGTCAGTTTTCTTGCCCCCTTTTACCCCTGTGGGAAACTGCGAGGCCGCCCCTGGATTAAGTCCCCGCCTTTAAACTCAAATAAGAAGGAAACTTCAAAGGCCGTCGGCCGCCGGGGCTCCACCCTCGCGCTCCCGAAAAGCTTCACAAAGGATTTGCCGACGTTCGGGAATTCCGCCTCCAGTTCCTTTTATAGCGCCACTCGTGCGCTGGCAGCTCTCCAGGATCCCGCCCATCCGGTTACTTTGACAACACAAAGGACTTCACTGAACTCACAAGCTCCGCCCACTTTTCCAAATAAGGGCAGTCTCTCCATGTACGGCAAACAATCGGTGCGAGATTGCCCTTTTCTCTTCCTTATCCCGTTTATATGATCGGAGAGGAACTGCGCTTCAGGTTGGAAGCGGTGCGAACATGGCCGAGCGAGTCCAGCAGCCCCCAGCCAAGAGGCTCTGCTGCCGGCCCGGCTACAACCCGGCGTGCAGGCAGGGGCAGCGGGCTGGAGGTGTCCTGTGTGGCGGCGCGGGGTCCGCTCCGGGAGGGTCGGGAAATGGGAAAACGCACAACCCCGAGTCGTTGCTCGATATCGCGGCTCGCAGAGTCGCGGAGAAGTGGCCGTTCCAGAGGGTGGAGGAGCGGTTCGAAAGGATCCCGGAGCCCGTCCAGCGGAGGATCGTATATTGGTCTTTCCCGAGAAGCGAGAAGGAAATCTGTATGTATTCCTCTTTCAACGCTGGAGGAGAGGAAAGTGGAACTAGCGGGGACAATAATGACGAGACCCAGCTGCCTTTCCTACGGGGTGTCACTCTGTTGGAGGGTGGCTGGGTGGACAACGTATTGCAAGTCGGTGAGTGGACCATAGCGTTAGAGTAACGCAGGGAAACAGCATATAACCAACAAAACACCCAACTAGCACGGTTTGCCTTTTCCATTGGAGCCATGCCAGACTTTTAAAGGGCTCGTGTTTGCCTCCCTTAGTCTCGTCTATTATAAACAATGCAGGGTATTTCCACACCAGTCTACCCTATAGCTGTGTGTGAGAGCAGCCTATTTTCAGACAAGCCCGTAATAGTAGCCCACTTCTTCTTGTTTTTACCCACTGAGCTGCGCGCATTGAATGGCCCACAGCCATCCCAATTGGAAGCTTAGCACTTTGTTCCTATTTTTGTGTCTTTCTAGCTCTCCATGCCCCCACCGATGGGTACGCAGACAAAAGCCCCCTATATCTTTTCACCGCTGGCTAAATAGACGATATTTAGAAAGGGTGGGAGGGACGGTGATTTAAAGCCACAGTGCTTCTGTTTTGTTTGCCAAACACCTTTGTGAGACGGACTGAAGTCTTTCTTTCTGCCTTTCCAATATTCACTTAAAGCCCAAGCTATATGCACGGGGTAATGACAAATATGTTTTTTCCCCTTGGCGGCATTATTTTTGGTAAAGCTCGGGGTAATTAGAGGTGCTATAGGCTCAGCAACCCCCTGGCTGGCTGGCTGGCTGCCTTTGCCAGAGCCACAATATTTCACTGCAATCGTCAGTGCAATAGACTCAGCTGTCAATCCGACTCCCCACCCTTGGAAACGGTTCAGGATTCTAATCCCATTACCCTCCCCAGTTCATCTGAATCTTAATGCATTCTGCAAACAAGATTTTATGCATGATCTTCTTCCTCCTCCCTCCCTCCCTATCTCTCTCTCTCTTCCCCCTCCTTGTTCCCTCTTCCTCTCTCACTTCTTGGCTTACTATCCCTCCAAAGAATCTGTGTGGAGATGGCTTCAGCTCTTGTGGGCTCAGAGAATGTGCAGTGCACAATAGTAGCCATGGAGTAGGCAGACAGGAAGGCAGCTCTCCCTCCCTCTCTCTGGCCTGTTTACCAGATTCCCCAGCATTAGTCTCATTTATGGGCTCGGTCATTTGGGGCTTTAGGAAGCAAAGCACTCAGCTTAGGGTTAAATAAAAAGTGTGAGGCGTCAGCGAGGTATATGTAAGCAGTGTGTGTGTGTGCTTTGGGAAATAGTGACAGGCAGGGTAACGAGGTCATTTACTGTGGCCATGCATGTGCTTCTGTCTGCTTTAAAGAGATGGAAAAGTGTGTCAGAGTGTGTGTGTGGGCTTGATAAACACAGAGGAAAATTGCACATGCATCTCTCTCCCTCTGTGTGTGTGTGTGTGTGTCTGTGTGTCTGAGTCTGCATGGGCTGTCAGTCTCATCCCGCATGCTCACAGAGAGTGGAGAATGACAGGCGAGTACACAGCAGGAGGAGGGCATGTTATGCTGATTGCAATTTTCACCCCAGAATTTTTTATTTTTTTAAAGCTTGGGAAGATAAAGCCAGGAAGAGAAAATGATAAATAAAAGATGCAATCTACTCCAGGGGACAGGCAGCCACTGGAGGATGAGGGCTTAAAAGCAGGGCAGCGTGGGAGGGAGGAGGCTGTCAGCCACATCACACACCACATGTATTGGCCCATCAAACACATACAGTGGGTCTGGCCTGGAAAACAGTGCAGGGTGGCTGTTAGGGCGTGTATGTGTGCGCACACAAGCGTATATGCATGCATGACTTTGTGTGGCTTCTTGTGTGCAAATGTGTGTGCTGTCAGTGGGATGGGATTCAGTGTTGATGATGAAAGACAGTAGAGCAGTAGAATAGATGCAGAGGTTATTGTGTATGGGGGTTGGGGGGAGCTAATATACTTGAATGGATCTGCTGTCGCTGTATTCCACTCCTTCCCCTCCCATCCCGTCCTCTACCTCCCTCTCTCCCAAGTGAGCAGCTATAAAACTCTCCATATTTACTCCCCTAAGGCCAACTACCAGCCCCCAGTCTCCTGTGATTATTTATCTTTTTCTCAAAGACATTAATCACAAGCCTTTTTCCTTTTTTTTTGGGTCCCTCCATCTCTTTCCATACATCAGTGCTATGGAGAGAATGGATAGGGGGATGGCGCTTAAGGGGAAGAGCAATAGATCGGGTGATATCAAGAAAAAGAGGGGAAGCCTAGAGGGAAAATGTGGGTGGAAAATGCAAAAGAGGAAAGAAGCATTGAAATGGTGATTGCAAGAGAAGGGAGATGCATGAAAGTAAAGAATGAAGTGCGGAAAAAGGGGGAGAGAGTGAGATGGATGGCTCGCTCTCTCTCCCATGCGGGCTCATCTGTTCCAATGCCAGCCTCTGAGATAAATTTTCATATACGAAATTCAGGCGTTATCTTAGCGGTCCACTGCTCCTCGGTTATAGCGGCGTTATAACAACCCGGCTTCGGTATTTTTGCGCTCCTCACTGATGTTCCGGTCAGCCACAGAGCAGGTGTCGGACCACATACCTAACCTTAACCTCTAAAGGCTTCTGTGTGTAATAATACATGAAAAACTGCAAACGAACAGCATTAAATATGCATCTTGCTTTGGAAAGCAGTCCCCCTAACAGCAGCTGTCTGTCATAAAAAATTACATTGTCATGAGGTGATCACAGAAACATCAGTAAATCTCACCAGTGGTGCCAAATTTTGAATCTTTTTTTAGCTTGTCAATCACACTGTACCGTGTGGCAACTGAGCATCATTTACCGGTATAGAAAACTTCTAGACCAGCCTGTTCTGATCACAGCATCTGTTCTCTGGTCCCCTTGTGTAATTTAGACTCAGCGGCTCATCTTCCTGAAAAGGAAGGCTAGTGTTATTGTGCCCCATCCTCTAATTATAGAATTCTAATCCTATGGCTGTAACATGGCATGACAAAGCATGTTTGCACTTCATTACCCTCCTTCCTGTTTTAGTCCTCCAGCATGGGTCAAGTTCATCTCCGCTGCTGTCATTTATTCAAGACTTGTACCTTTCCCTTGAACTCTCATCCCTGTGTTTCTAAACCCTCCCACCCCCCGTCTGCCTCCAGGGCTTTGTACTAAGAGTTAAAAAGGAAAAACCCCATAACTCACCACCGTACACACCACCACCTTCCTATCCTGTTACCGTAAGCCACCATGTCCCCGAGGAGTGACATACTGATGCCTGGCATATGTCGCTCTCTGCGTCGTCATTAGCATAGTCTACGCGGGACAGCCTGTTTATCCAGCTCCGCTTGTTAGGCTAATTTTTTTTTTTTCTTCCACATGAAGCTACATGTCATTTTTATCATCCTTACTGCCCCAAATCTGAGTGATGAGGCGGACACTTTGAGGGCGCTTTAAATTAAACTTGAATGAAAGTAGATACGCCATAACCTGTGGACCATTTTGCTGTGTTTTCCATGGTGGTGTTATCGGACTAAATGGCCTGTAATATTTTGCCTCGGCCCTGCCAAAAATATCACTGAGTGTCCATGGCAGTCATGCCGGTGTAAGTGTGAATGTCATCCTCCCCGACTCCACCTATTCCAGAGATAAACTGTTAGGTGTGTGTGTGTCTGTGGGTATGTTTGCATATATGTGTGTCTTGTCTTTTGCTTCTGCATGCTCATAACTCAGGTTAATTTGTTCACGCTCTGGAGAATCTTAATTAGGTTTCTGCGTCATCTGCTCTCACCAACTCTCAGTTTTCTTCCTTCTTTTAGAAGAAAAATAAAAAATAAGTCATGATGTCAATGAAACAGTGAAATAACAACCAGGCGAACCACCCGCCTGGTTGTTATTTCACCTGTTTTTTGATTGTTTGTTTTTTTTTAAACCTCTTCCTATTTGTCACATGGAGAAAATCATAACACAGACTCTGCTTAAATTGTCTGTGTGGCTCCATTATTGTGCACCATGGGTGTGTTAGTGGAGATGCTGCACAAAAACTTTTATTTAACATTCGGCCAATATGAGACGACAATACAACATACAGAGAACAGCATTTAAACAAAAGGCTTGGTAAAAACAATGAAGGTTTGCACACATTGTTAAGTTATTGCTGGTATGACAATGCCAAAGAGAAATATTTTACAAAGTTGAAGGAACACAAACTTGTTTGTGCAAGAACAGACTCATGGATCCACATCCTTTTTTTTTTTTTTCTTTTCCCCTATGCACTTCTTTTGAGCTAAGGATTCATAAGGCTTTTTAAAAGAGCTTCTTCGGGGCCCACATCGACAAGCATTCAAACATTCTGTCCACAAAGGTGCAGAATTTAAGATGCGCAACGCAAATCTTGCAGGAGCATGTCGTCTGCGAGACGCTATCGGGCTGAGCGTTAAGGCTGTTTTTGTTGGGTGAGGGCTTATTCTTTTTGTTTGTGTGTGGGCTGTTTCTTTTCATGTGGGTGGATCTGGTTTTATTTTCCTGTTAGGTTAGAGAGTTCCTTTATCTTTTTTACAATGCCCGTCGAGAATGAGCCCACATGCCCACCGCTGAAGACAGGGAGAGCTAGAGAGAGAGACTGAGCATTATTCGAATATTCTGGGAGGCCATACTGCTGTAAAGAGGCAGAAATTGTGATGCCGGACTTAAAGAAATGCTGTCACAATAGAATTCAGAGGCTTTTCAAAATTATTCCCCATGAAGGTTTTGTGCTTTCCTATAAAGCAAAAGTTCTTTTAGAGGATTCTGTGAAAGTCAGGGTTATCAGATGTCTGTAGATCAAGCTTGAAGGTGATAGCGACGAGGGAGCAGTGATCCAGGATCCGGTGCATCAGGTCTACCCCTAGGCATATGACTAACCCTGGGCTTGTATCGTCATGGAAACATGCCTGAGCCTAGAGCTAGTGTAAACATCTGGCTGTCCAAGAGGGAGCGAGAGGGGCAGCAACTGCGTCCATGTGAAGAGAAGTGGAGTCTTTAAAGAGAGCGCTCTCTCTCTCCGTCTGGCTTTGTGTATCTGAGCCTGGGAGAAGGAGATTCCAGGGCCTTGTCTCATTATGTTGGCCGAATGGAAAGAAGATAGGATACCTTTCAGCTGTCGTGTAATGGAAACACGTTAGCTTAGTACCTCCGCGTGTGTGTGTGCGAGTGTGTGCACATGCAAATGCGGCTTTGCAGTCGTTTGGTTAGAGACAACAGATTGTGTTTTGTGTTTATCTTTTGATCTCGCTATTGTTTATTTCATAATATTACTTGATGAGAGATAATGCCTAGATTGGCAAAGCATCCAGGAAAATTATTATTATTTTTTGTATGTTTCCAGCTGAGCAGAATATTTTCCATCTAAAGCAAAAGTTGCGTAAGCGTCACAGTAAATCCAAAATGTGTTTGCATGATAATTACTTTAATTCTGCAATAATAAGTTTCAGCTCGATCTCAGTTTCCGCTTTCTATCGCTTGAAAGCAATGTGGGTGGCCTCCTTAAGGATATACCCTATAAAGAAACAATGCCATGCTGCAGCCACTAAGTGATAGATGACCACTGGTTCCTCTGCTAGCTGTGCCTCGATCCCATCATGTCAGAATTTTCCAGAAGGTCCCTAATGCTTGTCACAGCCTTAGCTCCAAACTCTAACCAACCCCGTTCCCAGATGTGCCTTTAGATAGATTTTTCCCACCACAGACCATAACTTCCTGTAGCCAGCCATGTTCCATCTCCTAAACTTGGCTTTAACTGTCCCCTGCTCCTCCCATTTCCAATGCCTATACCTGTAGACAGTCCTGTCATTTCAAGCTCGGACTAATGTCTGTGTGCCCTGTTTCCAGTCTTTCTACCTGACTGGAGCCAGCCTCTGTCTCATTCTCAGTCCCAGACATAGCCGTTTCCTCCCTACCCCTCTTAAATGAACGTTCCCAGTTCCAACCATAGCTTCACTATATCTGCCACACTGCCAGACCTATCGCAAGTAGACCAAAGACCTCTTTTCAAAATGACCCTGCACACTAATAGAAGCATATATTCAGAGATGCTCAGCGTTTAAGATCAGCGTGTGTTGGTGCTTGTTAAAATAAACCAGCTAAAGTAATAAAGTTCCAGCATGAGCTCTGTAACGTCTGCCCCAGTCCCTGTTCCAGCTTGACTTGTCTCCTGTCCCAGACTGTGGCTGCTGTGTGTGCGTCAGCACAGCTCCTCGGCTGGCTGACTCTGTCTAGGAATCCAGTCCTTCCTCCACACAGCTCCTGCCCCTCTCTTCTCTGTCAGCAGAGGGAATGAAGCACAGGGAGCAGGCGATAGAAAGGGTACTAAATCCACAATGACAAGGCCCTATTAAAAGACGTTTTTTCTATTTCATTTAATGACTTTTATTACCAGCCACCCCTCTCACTTCGATTTGGCAATAATAACAACAGGGGAATGCAGCACTCAGCGTTATCCTATCTGATTCTCCCTTTCACTTTTTTTTCTTTTTAATGAATTCCACTTTGCACCAATGTGCTGCTGAAATAAGCACAAAAGCAGTCCAAGTCTGTGCTTACTGCAGCGGAGAGCTAAATGTGTATATATTTATTGTGGATGGATGCCTGTCTTTGTGCCTTGCATGCATGCTTGCATGTACATCTGTAGTAAAGACTTTGCACACGTCTTCACTGTTACCACAATCCAAAGCTTCTCCATGTGGTTTGGTCAACAGCTGTTGTCACCTCAGAAGCCAAACGTTTTGCGGTTTTGTGTGTGTCTGTGTGCGTACATAATCACTGTGTGCTTTGCTCAGAAAGTAGAAAGCTACCTGCCGTGGTCCAATATTAAGAACAATTACTTTGGTCTATCCTAAACAAATACACAGCATAATGATAATAATAATAATAACACAACTTTCCCTTGTAGTGAGTGTATAATTCTTGTATCATGTTCGTCTATATCAAACGAACAGCCCAGGGCTTTCTAATAAGAAGGCAGTCAAGGCCATAAAGATTTGGACTTGGACTTTAACTCGGGTGGATCTGCCTTGTAAAGCTACTTCTGAGACACAGCTCGCCCAAATTCCTGCACAGCTTATAAGTAAAGGCAGGATTCTTTCAGTCTATTTAACTTTGTGTGAATAGGCGAATGTACGTGTGTGACTTTGTGTGTTAATGGCTCGCTGAGCGTGTTTATGGCTGTGTGTGTCAGGCTGAATAAAGGTGAGGCATGTTAATGATAAGAGGGTGGATGACATTCCCGTCTGTCATCATTCCCACCCTATCTCGTTTCCACTCTTGCATGTACACACACACACACACACATTTACCTCACAGTGCCGGGGTGCCGGTGACTAGGCGCCTTTGAATAAACAACAGCAGAGGATGAGGGTTTACCTGCCACTGACCCCTGTTGCTCGCACACATACATACTGATAGAGGTGTTCACTCATTGACTGGTCCCTCCCCCATCACTAAGCTGGCCCAGTGTTGACCTCTTCATCTGATCTCCAGGGATTTACCGAAGTCAAAGGTCAATCTGGTCAGACTGTCCCTCCAGTGGCTGACTGCCTTCCTTGAAAGACAGGCCCCTGCTCGCATTATTGTTTTCCAATAAGTAGCACCTGACCAAAGGAAAAGGCTGCTTGCTTGATTGAATGTGTGCATGCGTCTTTACACGTCCCAATAAGCAATTTCTCACCCGAGAGAACGGTCCAGGAGGAGACAAAGAGTATGCCCACTTTTGTTGTCCCTTTTGTGGAACAATCGGGAATCTGAGCCAGATTGAGACGAGGGGGGTTATCCCCTTCTCTCTTCTTGCCTGGCAGGCTCAAGTGCCGTGTGAGCTATGTAGAGGAGGAGGCTTTGAGAGTGCAAGGTGCCTCTGGCTGTGCCTGGTCCAACGATGTCGTGGCGGTGTGGCATGTGAGACATGCATTCATTGCTTTGTGGCAGAGCAGGGCTGAATAGAGCTGGAAAGGCTCTCCAGGCATGAGAGACAGAGAGACAAAGAAAGAGAATGAGAGAGATTCAGAGGGAAGGAGTAGAAGGCTTTCAAATGACTATGGAATTTAGTTTGCCCTTCTAAAGAGGTTTTTTTCTTTCTTTCTTTTCTCTCACTTCTATGCTCTTTTTTTTTGTTTTGTTTTTTTGCTTGCTTAGTTTTTTTTTTCATATTTCATTCCTGTTTTCCTTGTTCTTGCCAGCCTGTTTTCTTGGTCTTACCATACCTCCATACTTGCACTCCCTCTCTGTGCTTCTAAGCTCCCATTGTCTCTGTTTCTCTACTTCCTGATTTTCAAGTTTCAATTCCCAAGCCAGGCTAAAGACACCCATATTGTATTTTACACGGCTCCTGTCTAGATACAGCATGTTTCCATCAAGCTTCCTGTGTCTAAAGTCCCAAAAGAAGGCTAACAAGCTTTCTAATTCCTCCTCTCTGTGCTTTGCTAGAACTACCAGTCTGTGTCCAGGTCTCAGGGGCAGTCGCTCTTTCTACATTCACAAGCTCTCTGTTTACTACAGGATTTATGAGAGAAACAAGACTTGGCCTACTTGCTGTGACGTGTATTTGTCTGAAGTTTTTAAATGATCCTCAATCTGATGTTGTTGTTTTTTTAGGCATTGCAGACCATCCTGGAACCTTTTTAGGTCGACACTGATGAATTACACTTGTTTATTGCCCTGATCACAACACTTCTGCCAGGCCACAAACATAAACCTAACTAAAAATCCTGACTGATCGGCTGATCTGAATGCTAGCCCACAATAGCAGATAAACTTCTACACATCAAAATGGCAAATGTCATACACGGTGTGCTGTTTAAGATGCTTTACACAACCCACAGTGACTTCTGCAGGCATCTGCAAGCTGCTTTGCAACCCGCCTCCACTGAAGTTCCTCTTTTCACTGCTGTTTCTCAATCAAATCTGCTGTGATGATGCCTGCTCTGTTCTCTGCTGGGGGTTTTGCTGCTTCTCTCCCCTCTTCCCACTTTCCATGTCTGAACATGAAATGGGATGCAGGTTCCCAAGCAGAGCGAAATGTGGAAATAATCTTATTTTGACTGAAACCGGTCTATGCCTGTCCCACGCTCTGCTCGTTGAACGGCATGGGTATAGTGTGGGTGAAGTATTGACGCTAGCATTATTGCCTGGCATTGTTGAGGATGATTGTATGCCATTGTGTGTCACTGCCAACCTGTCTGTCTGCATTCTAGCTGAGACTGGCTTGCTGCTAGCAGGCTAGCTGTCCCTCCTGGGTGGCTACATCACCTCATCCTATACCCTCCTCACAGCCAGTGACAGCCCAGCCCAGGGAGACATAGGTAATGGTCCTCTCTGATGTACACCCCGACTCAATTGAACTGGATGGCAGACACACGCCTAAAATAACAAAAGGAGGGGAGCGAAAGAGAGGGGGTGGAAAGGAGAGAAGGGGAGGGAAGGAGCGAAGCGATCGATAAAGCAGGGACACATTGCCTAATAAAGATTTATTCCTTTCCCCCCCCTCGCCATCCGCCTTGGCAGGGCAGACGAGGAGGGGGGGAGGAGAGAATGTGATTAGTGGACTTCTTCTCCCAGGGTGCTTCTGATAGCATGTGTGTATGCGTGCATGGCGGTGCACTTGGCCCCATGCGTTGTGTGTATTTTTGCATCTCGGTGTGTTTATCGCATGTGTTTGTCTCTCTCCCAAGAGCAATAGGGGTTAAAAACGGTCTCTGTCGTTTGTTCTGCCAGCAGCGGCACTAGCAGCTGCAGCTGTGTCCCTGCCTCTCTCTTCCTGTCAGCTAATATTTAGTTAATCTTTGGTCTGGGACCTACGGGACTGGCCGGAGCTCCTGGTGCCCCATCCATCTCGCACTGATCTATATTCCACGCTGGATCCCTGTGCCATTAACCACTACCAAGGGGAGGAGAGCAGGGGATGGAGCGGCGCAGAGGTAGAACTAAGAGGAAAGGGCAGATGGGTGGAGGTAGAGCTGTAGAGAGACAAGAGAGTGATGGAGAGGAAGCGATAGAGGGAGGAGGAGGAGGGGTAGCTGTCTACCGTATCAGCGCTAAATAAGAGGGAAAAGACAGGCAAGGAGGTGGGTCAGCTATTCCATACATGGCAGAAATTGCTCCTAATAATTTAGGGGAAAGTGCAGCAAAAGAAATATGCACAGATTTATTTATTTATTTTGAACTCTGCAGCTCCATTTATTTCCTGCTTTATTGGATGCCGTCCCGATTTAAGTCTTTCATATAGAGGAGCAGGTGGAATTACTTCAATCCGACAATAAACAACAGAGAGGTAGAGTGTTTCCACAAGGAGGTGTGAAAGGTTGAGGAGGAAAAGGCCGACGTAGGTGGTGGAGGAGGATGGGCAAAAAAGAGAGAGGCAGAGGCGTGGGAGTGAGCGATCCATATGCAGTGAGTGGGCCACTTCATTGATATGCATTGTGTAGTTATGAGGGGGTCCACCTGTGAAGGCTCCAAGTGCTGAGTCACTCAGTAACGCACAGACTAAATGCTTTTATCCCAGACGCCTCGTCCATCTGAATGGAATATAATAGGCCGTAAAGTGCTTTGCTAGCAGCGGCTGCTTGCCCCATGGCAAACCCTTGCCCCTCGCTCTCACTCACCCTTCTCCAAATCTCATTTCGCCACTTTCATGGAAACAAAGTGTGCTTAGCTTTAATTACATTGTTGTTTTTTCTATATATTTTTGTTGTTCTTTCCATCTTTCCATGTTGTTCCTCCTGCAGTGCTTTTCTGGCAGCAACACTGAGCTTTCTCTCTCTCCCCGCTACAGCCCTTCTGTCCACACTCCCTGCATATCTTCCCCCTACAGTTAAGTGTGATCCCTCTGCTGCTGCCGCTGCCGATGCTGTGTGTCTGCGTGTGTGTATTTTGTGTGTGGGGCACCTGTTTGGGATCTCGGTGTGTGTTCAGGGTCACGCCTGCAGGTCGTGCGTAATGAATAGCAGAGCTGTTGGCGAAGCACAACTGGTCGGGGAAGGAGGTGGCCAGAGAATAGCTCACCAGTGACGGAAGGAGAGGAGGAGGATGGACGGATAGATGGAGGGAGGGAGGAAGGAAAGAAAGAAAGGGATGATGGAGCGAGAGGACCAGTAAGGGAGGAAGTGAAGAGTGGTTGCGAAGCCAGTGAGCCTTAACCACCTTCTGTCAGTCTGTCTGGTCTTGGTGCTGTTTTCTCTCTCCTCGGAATCTAATGGCTTTTCCACTGTCCTCTTTCCAAACCTCCACACCTCCCCTCCTCACCCCCTTCTCTCTACTCTTACCTCTCTCTCTCTCGCTCTCTCTCTCTCTCTCTCTCTCTCTCTCTCTCTCTCTCTCTCTCTCTCTCTCTCTCTCTCTCTCTCTCTCTCTCTCTCCCTCCATTTTTTTTCTTTCTAATTCCTCTCCATCTCTCACTTTCCCAGTTAAAATTCTCCAACGAAGTCCCTGTGCTGTCTTCCCTTGCTACCTCCCCTCCCTCACTCTCCCTATGTACTTCCAGCTGCTGGCCAGGGGAACAGCTGACTAAATCTAAAGCTGGGGCCCCTGGCTCTGGCTCTGGCTCTGGCCCCAGCTCCAGCTCTGCCATAGCCTCCTCCTATTCTCAGCCCCCCTTTTCCCTTCCTCCAGCTCTCCCTCTTCTCTCTGGCCTCTAGCCCTGGCTCCTCTCTCAGCAGCCCCAGCTCAGCCCTGGCCCTGCCTCTGAACCTGGGCTCCAGTTTTGCCTGACTCTCAGTGGTTCCTTCCAACCATCCCCCTCCATCCCACTTTGGAGCTGAAAAGCCTCAAAACCCTTCGCTCTCTCTCTCTTTCTCTCTGTTTTGCCTATAAGCCTTCTGTTTTGCTTTCTCTTTTTCGTGTGGGTGTGTGTGTGTGTGTGTGTGTGTTGGCTTTTTTGTTTTGTTTTTTTTAATTGTGTATTTCTTGCTACTTCATTTGCTCACCCTCCTCCCTGCTCTGACAGGCTGTAGCTGGGCCCCTGGTACTGTCCCAACATATCTGGACTGAGGCCTCATCCAGGTTGGCTGCAGTTCAGTTCTCTGGCTCCTTTGCCCAGCATCCATTGCCAGGCATCTTCCTCTCTCTGGCTATAACGTTAGTCACTGTAACTCAATGTGGCTCGCTTTACTCCAAGCCACACTCGGCTTGTACATTCGGTTGTTTCTGGCTTAACACTTTCCGTGAAGCTCTCAGACTCGTCGCGTGTCTCCTCCGTCTCCTCGACTCCAGTTTCCGTGCGTGTCTTTAAGTTGTGTAGATGGGCTCTGGCTCAGGCAACGGCACAGACACACACGGCAGGCGCATGAAAGCATGCGTCGTGCGAGAGTGTGAGGCATATGACACATGATTGGCAGTAGGGGGAGGATGGGGAAAAGCAGCGAAAGGGGAAGTGGGCCTTGTCACAATTCTAGACAAGCCGAGGGCTCAAGTTTGATCGCTGCCCAGGGAAAGGGAGCCTTTGTTCACTCCCCCCGCCCACCTCCTCCCTAACCTCTGAGGCTGTCAGAGCGAAGGGTGCAGGCTTGTGTGATTAGGTGCAGGCACAGGTTCCATCATCACTCTTTTGAACAGACATTGCCCACAGAAGACACACGCCAATACGCTTCTTCCTTCTTGACACAGAGCAATTCTGAAAGGGCGACTGTAGGGACTGACAGGGTAAAGTTCAGAGAGCAGCCTGCAGCTACACTGGGATACACATTCCCTTTGAGTGGAAGTGGGCCAGTGAAGCCCAGGCAGGAAGAAAAATAGTCTCTCCTGTGGAAAAACTTGCCGTTCTTTGCTTATTATTCAACCCATTCCTGTCTGTCTAATGCCCACAGCAGTCTCTCCCCCCCCCCTCCTCTCTTGTTGCATTTGTTGTCGGCTTTTGTTGTTATGTTTTAATTTTGTATGTATGCGTGGAGAGTGGGTGGGGGTGGAGGGGTGGGAGAGCAGCAAAAGTTTCCTTTGGAGTCACGTTTTCTCTTGCTGACTGACAGACGCGGGATGATGAAAGCGAATCGCAAAGTGCCACAGACATCAAAGGTTCCTGTCTTCCCTCACTTATTGGCATCAGTGCACAACAACCCGGCGTGGATTCCTCAAAACAGGGAGGGAAGCAGGGGCGGGTGGGGCGTGGAAGGAGCTGCAAGACGTGGAGGCATATGACAAAAGAAACTACCGTCCAAACAGCTTGAGGGGGCAGAGTCAGGAGGTGGGGCCGCTAAATAATCAAACCTAAGCGCTGTAACTGAATCGGACTGCTTTTCAAGAGCATTTTCAATCAAAACGGGCTTTTGATGTGCACTGATTCTGATACCAGCAATGTTTGAATAGAGAAATAGTGACAGGCTTGAAGTTATGAAGAACTCTGCTTTGGGCCCTCACTTTGAGGCTGCTTTCTTTTTTTGGTGTGCATGTATTTTTTTGTATGGACCAGTGCAACAGTAATTAACTGAGTGTTAAAGCTGAGATGAAGTAAGCCGCTTGGTTCTGCTCTCCTAACCTTATAGACCCCCGCCCCACCAACCCCTCTTCTGTGTCTATCTCTCACTCCCTCCCTTTTATCCTTTCTCTTGTTCAGGATGGCACCCATTGACTGCCTCTGACCTAATTTGGGCAAATTTCACTGACCTACTTCATGGGTGAATGCTGACTTGCCCACGGGAGGTGATTCTCTCACACACATGCACACATAATCTTTTCTATCCTTACGGTTAACATGCAGGCCCCTCGATGCCCCGTACAGTGGATGTGGTGGCGGGCAAGTGACCCCCCCTCAGCTCACCCCCTCGTTCCCCAATCAAACCCCCTTCTATCCTCTCCTCCTTCAGCAGTCTGGCATCCCAAATGAACATAATGAGGATATCAAAGTGTGAGCGCATAGTAAAATATAAACAAAGCTGTTGGCCTCTGTTTGATGTGGTCTCAGAGGTGACATAGCGCTTCACTTCACTAGTCTCTGAAGAGATGTAATCAGCATAATTGGGTAAGGATACGATTATTCTTCTGTCATTTATGAAAATGCTAATTTGAGGTAATTCGATCAAATAATCTGGAGGTACTTTGGGTGTACTGGCAATCACAGTAATTCATTTTTTAAAGTTTAAAACGATACAGACTATGTGCATGTTGAGCAACCTGAGAATTAGTCTGTTAATGTGCTAAAAATGAATTCAAGCATCATTGCATTCCTCTGGCAGATTAATTCCCAGTCAACTGGACGAGGTCCTCTGGAGGGTTTTGGAAAGGGTGTTGTCATTCTTGGATTAGTTTCCCCCCCCCCCCCCCCCCTTTTTTTTTTTTCTTTTTTAATGTGAGGATGATTAGTAATAGACTTCTCTGCCTACAGGCCTTCACAAGGACATGATGGTTAGAATGAAGTCTAGCTTGAAACTGTGTTTCGGTCACGCTTGTTTTAGTATTCTTTGTAATATTTTGTGCAACCGGTGTTTTGTGTGTTTGACAAAGAAGATACTTGTGTTCATATTTTTATTGTCTGCATATTTTGCACTGTGTGTGTGTGTGCTTGCCCCCTGAATGTACATGCATATAGACCCAACACCAGACAGACACACATTGTCATGGCAACGCACACGGATGTCAACAAAAGAGGCTCCAGGGTGAATATTGTCCCCCCTCTTGTCCAGCAGGGTGCAATTTATCTCAATGTAGCCATGAAAGGCAGCTATTTACATGAAACCAGAGCTGTTTCTGGGAAATAAGGGTCTCTCTGAAGGTTTTGATGTCAGCTGCCTGCTTTTAGTCCAAGAATGGAAACCTTAACCATCCAGAGAGAGAGCGAGCGAGCGAGAGAGGGGAAAGGAGAGGAGTGAGTTGTAAACCTACCGAGAGAGATCTCAGTTCCCCCATGTGTTTCAGGTCCTCACCCTGAAAAGTCTCTCATCCTTTCCCCTTCGACTTGCTTTCTGAAGGCCGAGTGTAGCGTGTGATTTCAGATGCTTACAGTTTGCACAGAGTAAATCTGACTCTCTCCCACCCCCCCACCCCCCTTTGCTTTATAGCTTATCCTTAAGAGAGTGGTGCTAACATCAACGTCAATATTTACAGGAATAGCCCGCAGGCAAGCGAATCGACCACCTCGATTCAGCAGAGACATCAACCTTTCTCGTGCTCCCCCTCCTTCCTGCCCGTTCTCTTCTTTCCCTCACTTGTCTTCATCCCAGCTATTCCCGTTCTCTGCAACAGCCCGTCGATCAAGGCGCCAGGTGGCTGAGTTATTTGTCTATTATTTGTGTGTGTGTGTGTGTGTGTGTGTGTGTGTGTGTGTGTGTGTGTGTGTGTGTGTGTGTGTGTGTGTGTGAGAGCACAAGGTGCGTCCTGTATGCGCAGGATCTTTGACAGGGCCACGGCTTTGACACAGGCTCAGCTACTGTTTGAGAGATGCTGGATGACGCGTGTCAAGCGATATTAAATGTGAGAGAACCTCCCCTCCTTTCTTCCTCCATCCCATCCCCCACACCCCGAACCCCCACTCTGCCCATCCTGCCACCGTGGACTGTGTCTGCTGTGGTTAGTGTGAGCTATGACACTTTCCACTGGGTCTTTTTTTTTTTTGTTTGTCTTTTTAGGGAGGGGGGTAGGCGGCACATCTGATGCATGAAGCCTCACATCACTTCGGGTATAGAGTGGAGAGAAGGTCAGCAGATACACAGAGGAATAGATGCAGTGCACAGACACCTTACCTGTGTCAGGTTTTTCCCTTTTTAATGGTCAAACTGATTATTGTGCAAGCTACATATTTTTCAGTTATGGTGTTTGAAAACTGCTGCTGTAGCTGTTGCACAGTTTTGTCTTATCTGGGGTGTCGCTGATGAAGCCAGGTCACTTTCCAATAGACTGCCCACCTGTTTAATTGTTCCATGTAGATTTGTTTATTTTCTTTGTGCAGGGAGACGATAAATAACTTTTTTGTACATTTCACTGTGGCACTAACACACATGTGCACCTGCTTCCATCTCTGCCAGGTAAGGCAGAAGCACAAGTAGCATGCCAGCAGGCCTGATGCTCTAACAGGACGCTCCGAGATGGGGGGGGGGGGCAGAGGCAGCTTTATGGCAGGATGTAGCACGCGCCGGCGAACAGAGAACAGCCAGTGTGACCTCAGTGACTCCAGGAAAGAAGGGGTTAAAAAAAGCCAGCATGGCTACATTGGCTGCGTTACGCAAACTGGCGGCTGGCTGGAGCTGAAAGGGGAAGTGCTGAGCTCAGAGGAACACTGGCTCAGAGCCATCGCTCCCTCCTCCCTCCTCTGAAACCCCCCCCCCCCCCCCCCCCCCCCCCTACCCGCCATCCTCCCCCTCCTCCCCGCTACAGCTGAGTGCTCCCCATGCTTCCCACCGCCAGGCGTGGTGATGTGTGTTTGTGTGTCTGTGGGCCTGTGCTGGAATGCAGCTTCCCCCTCGGCTGGGGCCTGTGTGTGTGTGCGCACGTGTTCGTGTCTGTCTGGAATGATGCCTCTCCTTGTCTATAGTGTGACGTCAGTACACACACAGCAGGTCAGCTTAGGGCTAGGCAACATTCTGCATGTGTGTGTGTGTGTGTGTGAGTGTGCGAGTGTGCGTGTCATGGGAGGGGGAACAGGGGAGGAGTCAGTTATTGGAGAGAGAAAAAGGAAAGAGGAGGGGCTGTTTGTGAGCAGAAGGAGGTTGACTGCAGGGAGTCACTGAAGCCAGTATGCGTGCATGCATGAAGGAATCATGAGTGTGTGTCAAGGGGTGGGGTTTTGTGTGTGTGTGTGTGTGTGTGTGTGTGTGTGTGTGTGTGTGTGTGTGTGTGTGTGTGTGTGTGTGTGTGTGTGAGAGAGTGTGTCGGGTGACTTTCCAAATGAAATGGGAAGGGTAAAGAGAGTAAGGTTATTTCCTGGCGTGGAGAAGTGAACCTAAAAACACGCACATAACCCACGCATGTGCACTCGCAGTCATGCTGCAGTTTTCAGTCCAGTGCCATTAGTGCCCAGCTATTTTCATATGCAAATAAATTCTGTTCACTTTCAGCAGCATTAACTTTCACAGTGGCTTTTTGTCTGTGCGCTGTGCTGCATTTACAGAATCTTTTTTATTTAAACCACACTTGCTCTTTTTTTTTCTTTTTTTTTTCTATTATCGATTTTAATATTTGAGCTTTAGTGGCTCGACAAACTTCTAAAAGCTGCATTATCGCCAAAGAATTTCTGGGTCAAAGTTCAGATTAAGTGAACGAAACGCATCTACAATCTATTTTGCATGTCAGTCTGGGAGTTTCTGCATGCAGATTTTGCATAAAAGCTGAAAAACACACTTTTCAATAATCCCCATTTATTCCTTTTACTTTGTCTACTGAACAGACCAGCTCATTTTGAACAAGGCTAGTGCTTTACTGTCTCAACTTACTCTATAGGTTTCCCACCAGAAAGTTACTCAAGTGCTGTAGTAGCAAACAATGGCTTTTCAATGGATCCCTTTACCTTCATCTATAGCTTGCGTGGGTCTTCTGGGACAGACTTCTGCTAATTACACGCATTCATTTCCAGCCATCTGTAATTTCATTCACACTAATGAACCTTGCACATGGATTGGGATAATGTATAGTTAATTTACAGATGGGAGGCAGAATTAGCAGGCTGCTAACTTATCAAGTGACAGAAATTTGTTGGATACCAACTAAAGGAACAGTTCACCCAATACCACACAGGTGAAATTACACCTAATAGTAATTTTAGACTTAAGCGTTAAATACTTAAATACAACTAACATAGCACGTTTTGTTAGACCCCAATTTTAGTTTCTCACAGTCACACAGGTCTGAATGCCAGCCATGTTCACCGGGCAATTACTGGTTGTAAGGAAAAAATGTAGATTTCCCTAACCAGTTGGTGAGTGATTGCAGGATGTTGATGGTAGTCACTATGAAACTGATTACTAAAATCCTAGTCACCCTGGCCTAGAGACTGGTCAGTGACCTCCTGGCAACCACAGGTCATTAGGGATAAATATGTATTTCCTGACCAGGTTGTTTGTAGTCAGAAGATGAAATTGGTTGCAAAGAAGTGTACAGTTATGATTGCTTTGATTATAAGCAGTTTGCTTCAGTTGCCCATTTTTGGAACGGGAGACACTAACTCGACTGCAAACACTTGCCATCGAGTCTTCATGCAGTAGTGAAACTGAGAAGTGCAACACAAACCGGAAATTGAAAATGCTTGCCTCAAAGGAACATTTGTGGCTTTTGAAATGTGTTAGCTGCAACTTTTGTGCTCAGTACACACTGTAGATGATCTGCTCGTCAGCTATAGGTTTGCAGCTGACTGCTGGTCACTTGCCTCCATTCCAGGCTCTGGTCGCCTAAGCAGCCTTCTAATATATTTACTATCTGATCATATGTCAGTCGGCTGTATTCTTCTTATAAGTGATTATTTCAGTCGTTTGCATGGAATTTCAACAATGTTTATGCTGCTCATTTCCCATCACTTGAAGTCGTGGGATGTCATTCACTTTTTATGCTTTCTGGTCTGACTGAAGGCAAAGAACGCCTCAGGATGCCAACAGCTAGTGTTCTCCTAGTGGCCCATCATAAGCCCAGATAAACTGGAGGATTGTGTCACATAAAATCTGTGCCAAATCGATATGTGGATCCATCCACTGTGGGAAGTAGCTGAAAGTATTTGCAGTCAAGCTGGCATCCCTCATGCAAAATACTGGTGACCTTTCAGGGAGGTTTTTCAATCTCAACTGGTGGTTCTCAGATGGCCAATCAGTCTCTAGGCCTGTGTGACTGAGGCCTAATAAACTTTTACAGACTTTTATGTATCTTTTTATATAGAGTCATGCTAGCTGGTTATCCCTGTTCCCCAACATTTTCTAATGAATATCCCTTAAACTGTTTTTTTTTTTTTTGTTTTGTTTTTTTTTCCTCTTGTCTCAAGCCCGTCCATGACGAGAGGCTTCACTGTCTTCCTATACTGGTCATTTTCTTGAACACCAACCTTTGGGATCCGTCAGCAGAGCAGTAACACCATCTCTCTCTGACAGGCCCAATCCAGCAAAATTAGAATCCATTTTGAAAGTGATAGTTAGAAAATTGCAAGTCATTCCTGATGTACCGCGTGGCAACGAAGTGGCAGCAGCCCAGTAGTCGACTGTCATTTCAACCGCCAGCTGATGACAACTCCAATCACCCACACATCCGTCAGCGTGCGCGCACACTCGCACGTAGACACAAACACACAGACATACACGTATACTTTCCCTCCCGTCCCTATGATTAACATTCAGATTTTGCTGTCAGAATCTCAAACGGAAGTAAATGCATTGAAATTCATAGAATATCTCAGAACATTAATTTATGCTTATGTGTGTCTTGTCAGGATAAGCATTCGGACTGGGAGCTTGTGTGTGTGTTTGTGTACAAATATGCATGTGTAAATGTGTGGGTGATGAAAACACACCCGGGGAGGAAAAATACTTTTTTTTTTTTTTTTTTTTTTTGGTGCACCAGTGGGTTTAAGGCATGAATATGGCTGCCCCTGGAGCTCAGTTGTGTTATTCAAGCCTGTCCCATACCTAGGACACACACACACACACACACACACACACACACACACACACACACACACACACACACACACACACACACACACACGCACGCCTGGAGCAAGGTCTCCTGCAGAATAGCTCTGATGTCTGTTTATAGTCTCTGTATGGGTTCTTCCTTATAGGACCACACACGCATGCACTTATTGTTACTCACACAGACCTACCCTTTTAGATGCTGCATAGCCTTGTGTACGTCTTTGTAACCTTATTAATTGGGCCAGTTCAAGGAGCTGCGACGAAGGAAATGCTCCTTTAGCTGTGGGTGGGATGGCGTGTTAGAGGGTGGGGGTTGTTCATCAGTTTATGTCCCTTTTCTAGCCTTGTAGCAGTTCAGATCTCCTTTCAGCAGGGCCTCTCAGTTTAGTCCGACCAAATGGATTGGATTCCAGGCCAATAGCCTTTTCTCTGTTAGGTTTAAGCAGGCTATCTTTGGTCAACATAAAATAGGATCCCATGTTAAAGCTCACACTGCTGCAGGTGGTCCCCTCTGGATCAGAGAAGCTCTAGCAGGGCAGAGTCGGATTTAGGTGTTGCTCTCTCTCTGTCTACAGCCCACGAGGTAATTTGATTAATGTGCAAGGCTAAAGTGAATCTGTGCAGGCGACTGGGCCTTAAATATTTGCTCTGGCTGTTTCTCCCTCTTTGCCTTTGTTAACTTGCTTTCATACCGGCCCATTTGTTTAATCTTGGTTCTTTTTAATTTTTTTTGGTTTTGTTTGTTGTCTTTTGTTTTTTCATTCAAATGCATCATTTTTTCAGAATAAATCACACACAAACAAACTCTCACACACACACACACACACACACACACACACACACACACACAGAAAGGATGAGTGCTGTCTGAACTGCAGGGTGCCATATTAGATTTAGGTGACAGTCACTCATGGACCAATTCAGCCAATAAACTTAATGACCTTCCCACTGCTGGGCCTGAATTTTCTCCATTGACTTGGAATCTTAATTTGATTGCGGAAATATATGTATGTTGCTCAATCTAATTTAGTTCACTGATTTTGGAACACTGGGCACTTTTGTGCTTAGCGAAGCAAACCCCCTCTCCCCACCAACTGCCTTCATGTGGGAAGCTAAATCCTGTTTCATAGGGAGCATATAAAGGTGGCATTCTTCCGTCACAGCAGACGTACGTTGAAGGGGCTGCAGGTCTTAGCCCAGGTCTTTCCTCCCTGAAATAAGAGCACAAATCTGGCATTTCAGGGGGGCCCTTGTTTTTGGAATAAGCAGAAGTGGTCATAGCTGGTCAAGACGTCACATACTGGCTAATCTGCACTTACACAATTTGAGAATGAAAGATCGAAGTACAATATGAAAGAATGCTTTGATGTGGATCACCCAAAGAGTGTGGGTGGTCCACAGACATTTTTGGATATCTGTCTGTCTGTTTAGCTGTCTAGCAAGCTAGCTAGCTTTACACACACACACACACACACACACACACACACACACACACACACACACACACACACACACACACACACACACACACACACTCATTCTCACTCACTCTTTCACACACTGTCATTGCCTGCTTCCTCTGTGTTTTGGGCCAAGTGTGATTTCACCAGGGCGGTCAGAAGGGGTTTCTAGGGCAACCTCACAGAGGCCTTGTTCTAAAAATGGCCGCCATGGTTACTTTGAAAGCCAACACTGGCCTCTTGAACATGCACAGAAAAGAGCCCTGAGTACCACTTGGGGAGGAAAGCTGGGTGGACTGGGTGAGGGGGAAACCAGGCTCTTTAATAGCTAGCACATGAGACATTGAAGGTTTCATACCCACCCAACCAGGAGTCAGGGGAGGTGTGTTTGTGTGTGTGTGTGTGTGTGCTAGTGCGTGTATCTAAACAGTAATATCCCTGTACTCAGCGCTTGGCTAAATTAAAAGGGCATTTTTGGCGTGGGGGGCAGGTTTTGGTGCCCAGACGATTGGACGGGGAAAGGCGAAACTCATTACCTACCCATCTGTCAGAGAGTGAGAGAGAAAGAGCTGTGGGAATGTGGATGGATGAAAAGGGCTTGGAAGGGGAGAGAGTGAGAATGCCTATTAAAGCAAGGGAAACACGACAGAATTTAGCTTTTTAAATACGCAAGTCTTTTATCGCTGTTCAGTGTTTTATACTCCATGTGTTCTGAATCCAAAAAGTATCCCTGTTCATTTTCTCTATGAGAAAGAAAAATAGTTTTGGTTTTTAAAGTGCAGCTGGTTTTACAACCGTGTGTGTGTGTGTGTGTGTGTGTGTGTGTGCAATTGTATCAAAGGTTCATTTTTTTTGGGCTCTCTAAGCCCCACATGTTTTTGATGTTCTCTCTTTCTCCCCCCTCTGTGGACCAGGGGCCACTCTCGAAACACAAGCTTGACATCTGCGTGCACGCACACACACGCACGTACCGACAGACTAAATGTAGCAGCAAGAGTTACAAACAAAATCCTCATTTGTATGTTTTTTTTTGTTTTTACAGCTTAATAAGCTAGCTTTCTGCTCTACAACCAGGTGCACCATGTCAGCATTTTTGTCTAGTTTAAGATTGTCTCAGTGCTGGAGTCTCCCACAGCTGGAGACATATAGGCTTTGATCACTGCAGATGCGAGTGGCTGCCATATTTGATCCACACTCAATCTACTGTGGATATTGTTAACAAACATGTGTTTCCTCTGCCAGCTGGCTTTCAGAATGGAAACGCATATCTCCATGGCAGTGTTGTGCAGTGTTAGGTTTTTGCAGCCAGCATTTCTTAGTTTGCAGATAATGCTAAGCGAAAGGGTAAATATCATAATTCATTGCTCTTTCTGTTTTACAAACTCCAATTACATTCATGCTGAGAGCTTTTTGAATGTTGTATTGATAGATTTATATTAGGCATCCGTCTCATAAAACCGATAGCAACTATTCTCATCCAAGGGAACAAGCATTAAATGGACACAAATGCTCAACTAATCCAAAAGGGGGGGGGGGGAATTCAAAGCAATTTAAGAATGGAGGGGCCTGAAGAGGCTTGAGAAGAAAAGTTAACTGCTAACTGAAGTTAATGGATGTGAAGCAGAAAACAGACAGTCAAAATAAATAGGAACACATAGTTTATTCACAGTTTAGATAAACACGTGAAGTGGTTATCTAAAGTTTACTCAAAGTAAAGCTAGAAGTTAAGTTTGTTAACTAAAAATATAGATAAAGAAATAAAATTGTTAGTTAAGCAACAATAATTTAAATTGGCTTGTAATTTAAATTGTTAGCTAACTGTTAAAATGATTATTTTCACTATTTCAACTGTTAAACTATAACTAAACCGTTTAAAGTGGTTTAAAATGATTACCCAAATGCATGCCTTGTAAGTGAAATTGTTAGCTAACTGTTAAAACAAATAAAAGTCAAAGTATGCTATGCTAAGTATGCTATTCAATGCTAAATTAATAAAAAGTTTGAAATTAATAGTTTAAAAAATTGGTTGAAATTGAAATTGTTTCCTTAATGTATTAACAGCTTAAATATTGAGAAAAGTATCCACAGTTTGTTAGCTAATTGTTAACTAAAAATAATGAATAAACATTTAAATTAGCTCAGTAAAATTTTAAATGAAGACTCTGAAATGAGAAGCTAATGGTATGGCTTGCTACTGAAATATTTAGCCAGATGTATTGATTAACAGTTGAAATGGTGAGATAAAAGTGAAATAAACAAACTAAAATGTCTGGATAAAATGAATTAAGAGTTTTAAATGACTAGCTGAAAGCATACCATGTCATTAAAATAGTAACTATTGAAAGGATATAAATGTATAAATAAATGCTTGAAATTGTTGGCTAAAAAGAAGGAATAAACCAATGAAAGTGGTCACCAAGTATGAAATGCTATTAGATGCAGGACTAACTAAAACTTGTTGGCAAAAACTGTAAGACAACAGCTATTGACAGCCTTGTGATATGCAAGATATTTAAATGAAGTTTCCAACTATGCTTTTCTAGAAGCTGCTTTAGGGACAATGCTGACATTTCACATTATCACTATTTTAGTCACCCGCTTTCTTATTCCACTCATTGAGGACAAAGAAAGAAGGGTGTCTATTTTGACCTCTGTTTAGCTTTCCTGAATAATCCTCCACTCATTTCCATCTATATCCTATAAAATATTCAACTCCTGCCCCTCCCTTCATACCAAATATAGAGCCCCAGAAAACACTTTGATATATGCGTTAATACATGCTTGATATCACATCTATGTACGCGCTCGGTCCTTTGATAAACATATGTATGTCTTTGCATGGTCCACATGAATTTCAGAGTTCTCTCTTGAGCGCATAAATGCATTCATAAGCTACTCCTGGCCTCTGCTAACCACTCCCATTATTAATAAATGCATGATCGCACGCTGTGCCTGAATATGTGTGTGTGTGCCCATATGTGTGTCTCTTTCATATGCTCATAAGTGTGTGTTTTAGGCCACTGCTGGGAACCCCCACCTGGTTCATTCATATGTATTCTCGAATAATGACTAGCCACGCCTCTGGATGGTGCAGTCAGGACAAGATCAAACATTATATTCAAATGAGAGCCTGTATAATTCATACTGGAAAAGTCAAGCACGCTGCTCACTTCCTTATCTCTTTCTCAATTCCTTTTGCCGTGGATCAGCAGTTTCCTGCATCTAGATTTCTGTCAGGCCCTTCTACTCTCACTCACAGTAATGGTAGTAGACTGCAGCTGGTCCTGATCATACTGATAAGAGAACATGGGGCCTTTGGCAGGTGACTGCGGCCGAGTGAGTCTGTTTAACATAACTCCATCCTAAGTTTATTCATTCTTGTAGACAATGTGCACAGTAGTGTCATTTATTAAAGAGCACACTTGGTGAACTAGCTGCTGTAGTACAAAACGTCTTGTTGCCTCTGTGTGTCTGTAGATCTGTAAACCAAGCAGCAACCTTCTTGACTAAAAACTCAATCCAATGCAGAAGCTTCAAACTCTGTACTACCTCATGTGGCTACCTTAGACTAGCCCCTTTTACTCAAGCAAACCACAGTGAGAAGCATTATCCACAAATAGAGAAAACTTGGAATAGTGGTGAACCTATCCAAGAATGGCCATAATGAGCTCTAAGAGTGCATTGATGATTCATCGAGGAGGTCACAAAAGAACCCAGCGTATGATCTAAAGAACTGCAGGCCTTACTTGTCTCAGTTAAGGTCAGCTTTCATGATTCAGCAATACTAACAGTTGTGGTCATTTGTATATTCTTAAATCTGGCTCAAAAGTAACACAGTATTTCATAAAAAGAACAACATACCAACAGTCAAACATGGTGGTGGTAGTGTCATAGTCTGGGACTACAGGACCTGGACCATCTCCAGCTGAGATCTATTAGCATCACCCTAAACAGACCTTTCATGCTTAAAAACCCTCCAAAGTAAACCAATTCTACAAAGAAGAGTGTAAGCACCGTTAACTAGTGGCTGATGGTGGTTATGTCCCTGTATTATATAAGACGTTGCTTAGTTGTCTGCTGTTTCTGTAGCTTGGCTTGTTGTTTTAGTTGCAAAGACAAATGGAAAACAATGAAGGATTTAACAAAAACGTTCCTAAAACAAAGCACGTTCTCTTTTGTTTCTAACATTTTCAGGCTTCCACCTGAGCGGCACAGTGACGGACCCCGCCACCCCCTCGTCACCGGAGCTCGTTTGCAGCGTCAGCGTGAGCTTTGATCGTTGCAAGATCACGGCGGTAACGTGCACTTGTGGAAACAAGGACATCTTCTATTGCGCCCATGTAGTGGCGCTGTCGCTTTACAGAGTACGGAAACCGGAACAGGTCAAGCTGCACCTGCCCATCTCGGAAACCCTCTTCCAGATGAGCAGAGACCAGCTGCAGAAGTTCGTCCAGTATCTGATATCAGTCCACCACACTGAGGTTCTGCCTACTGCGCAGAAACTGGCAGACGAGATTCTGTCACAGAACTCTGAGATCAATCAGGTCCACGGTGAGGAAACCTGTGTGTTAGTGTCTTTGTGAGGTAATGGGCATGTTTAAGATCGCATGTGGGTTTTAACAGCCTCTACGTGCGCACGTATTGACTGCGAGGCGAAGGTGAAGTGTGGCGAGATCAATGTTACTCATTAATAAGAGCCAGACGGCAAGCAGAGATTCTGTGGCTGCAATCAACACTATAGAGCTCTTCTTTACCTCTGAGAGAGAGAGAGAGATATAACAATGCAGAGATACAGATCAAGAGGTTACTAGACAGATTTGTTTATCTCTTGTTATCAATGCTGTACTTACTGCTTACCCAGAAGAGGTAAGCAGCAAGTACAAATAGAAGGGCAAACAACTCGGGAAGAGAAACCAAGGAAACCAAGAAGCACAAAAAGGCATAAAAGAGTCTGGATGCGTTTTTTTTTTTTTGTCTGTGTGTGTTGCTGCTTTGTAACTGGAGAAGTGATGAAGGAAGCAAAAAAGAAGTTATGGGGAGGTGTCCAAAAATAACGGGACACAGGAAACAGACTTGAGCAAAGGAAACTGAGAAGGAGGGCCAAAAAAAGAAGACGGAGAACAGAAGAGACAGAGTCTTTTGAGAATGAAGAGACCTGTCAATGAGCCATCGATAGCTCTAGAAATGTAAACTAACTCTTGCTAGCAGAGTTACTCCTGTTCAGGTTCTCAGTTTGAGCGTCTCCTCAGCGAGTCTTCGGAAAGACATCTTTAAAACTCAATTTGTTATTGCATGCTTTTAACAAAAATCTATCTCAGTGAAACCAGTTAATTTGCTTAATCGGTAATGCAGTTTAATTATTGAGGGCGGCACTGAAATAATGACGTTATGTTATATTAAAATTAGTTTTATTAAAATGCAATGGTGGCAAGTTTGTCTATTGTTAAGATCAAATAGCTAAATGGCTTTGCTGATGTGTGCTTGGTAATGTTATAGAAACAAAACACCACATTGCTGCCTGCAGTACGAGTAGTGCACTTGCAGGTTGCTGTAGTCATAGGACATAAAGGTGTAGAAAGATGAGTTACATTGTCAGTCTTTTTTTTTTTTTTAAATTTCGTGGCTATTTATGGAGATATTTTTGATCTTTTTCTTAAAAGGAAGGGCAAATGAACTTGGAAAGAGATGTTTTTTGGGGGTTTTTTTTGTAGACTTAGCTTTTAACTGTGTTTGCTAAGATCAAAGTGCACTGTTTTTGTGCTTTTCATGAACAAAATTAAACTGACTTTCATCTCATTACCTGGAATATAAAATCTGCACGGGGTTTTATTTGACAAATATATATTCACAAATGTCCTATACCAAAAATGCCATAGTATTAATTAGGATAAGAGATAATGAGGGGAAAAAATGTTATGGCCTTATGCACATTTAAGATTTGAAGTGTGTGTGTGTGTGTGTGTGTGTGTGTGTGTGTGTGTGTGTGTGTGTGTGTGTGTGTAGGGGCCCCGGACCCCACAGCGGGAGCTAGTGTGGATGATGAGAACTGCTGGCACCTGGATGAGGAGCAGGTTCAGGAGCAGGTCAAGCTCTTCCTGTCCCAGGGAGGATACCACGGCTCGGGCAAGCAGCTCAACCTGCTCTTCAGCAAGGTCAAGACCCAGGAACACTCCCACATACACGTACAAAACACACCAGCTCTCATACAGTACATACCAGCCCTGCCAGTCACGGACACGTTCACGTTGCTCTTTTGTCTTTCTCACAAGAACAAACAGCTACTTTGAATAAATATTTTCTCCATAATGTTAGCGCACTTTTATAAGAAGCAGGAGTAAAAACAACATAATACAGAGAGCACATACACTGAACGTCATGCTGGAGCTAATTGCAGGAGGGACAGACACTGTAAGATGAAGAAAGAGAGAGGTATCGGAAGGCGAAAGCTCGCGCTGTATGCTCCTTTGTACCCGTGATTAAATGATTACATGAGAGACGTGCCGTTCGCTCCGTTACCTGGTATTACAGTGGCAGAGCTAGACCAGCATTAATGCGCTGTGTGCTATGTAAAGACTGCAAGCCAAGGCCATTATCATCCAGTCCGCCTGGCTTTTAGAATATCTCTCGGCTTCATGCTCTTTGTTGCCTGTTATATTCATTTCAGTGCGCGCGCACGCCCACTAACAGCCGCGTATATGCTTACACAGACGTGCACGCCCACATCGAGAGTCACGTACGCACTTGCGCTTACGCAGAGCTCCCCTTAAATCTAAAACACACATCCACTGCATTTGAACTTTTGAATCTACTGCAAGTGTCCATGCGTGTGTGTGTGCGTGAGTGTTGTCTCCGCACATGTTGCAAAGTTGAAATTGACTGTTTTTTGTTTTTCTGGTGTTTCACTGAAAAATCCCCTCCCCTGTCTTTAAAGAAGTAGCAAATCAGATTAATATTTGATATTCCTGCACACCCAAGAGTGTTAATGCCTCCTAGAAGAAGTTGCTGACCACCATAGTTTACAATAAACCAGTCCCTCTTGTGATTAGCGCTTCTCACGAAAAGTGAAGTAGAGAAGAGAAAACTATGTTTATGCACAAAGAAACATGTTTACTTTTTTCTTCTAGTAACTGATTTTATTGAAGTTGGATTCGCATTCTTTTTAATTTTTTCAATGATGCCATATTGTATGTAATGTAATGAATGGATTTTCTTTGTGACATCTAGTTTTGCAGAATATTAAAACCCCTAAGTGAAATCGGAGAACTATTTAGAAAACATAAATGATTATTCCGTTTCTGTGTCAAGAACTGGATTTAAAAAGCACAGTAAGTATTTAAAACAGCGTTTTAAGGAAACAAAACACGACGAGAATGAGAGGAATTTTGTCATGCGACCATTAAACCTGATTTGACCGTTGACAAGTGCAGTAGCTGCAAGATTAAAATATAAATGTTTGCTGCCACTGTATTTACCTCTATCACCAAGATCAACAGATTACACACAGTAGATATGAAAACATGCCCGGCCATCTTTAAATGTGCTACATGTGTTTTGCGCCATCCCGAGGCATAAAAGTTGTGTTCTTCATTGATTTAAGCCTGCGTACGTGCCATGAATATTTCAGCGCGCACACGATGTTAGAACAACGTGCCGCTCGTGTTATCGCTGCTCTTTGTTCCTCAGCTGCTGTAAACTACATGTGTGCGCGGGCCTGTCCCTCTTGTGTCCTCCTCTAGGTGAGGGAGATGCTGAAGATGCGTGACTCCAACGGAGCGAGGATGTTAACACTGATCACAGAACAGTTCATGGCAGACCCTCGGCTGGCGCTGTGGAGACAGCAGGGCACCACCATGACCGACAAGTACAGACAGCTCTGGGATGAGCTGGGTGAGAGCGAGAAACACACTGCACACGCACATACTGTCCTATAAATGTGCACACACCTCTTTGCCTAGACGGATTTAGCAAAAATCGACACAAAGGTGTTGTTTTTTTTTTTGTTTTTGTCCCGCACACACTTGTCACTGACAGCCCAGTCACTTTCTCACTGTGACTGGTGGTGTATAAAAGTGTCTTTGTGAATTACAAGCTATTTAATGCATCGTGCTGAAACCCTAAATGTTATAACCTCTGCAGTGTTTTCAGACTCATCTCATTACATATTAAGCTGATGTGACAGAGTGCCGCTCGCCGTGCTCTCGCTCGGCTTGATACATCCTGTAGTTCTCCTGACAGACGTGCTGTACCTACAGCAAAGCACATCCTCACAAGCCGCAAAACCAGCGGGCTCATCACCAGGACAGCAGCCGTGTTGTCTCCGCGTCTTTGTTGTTCTTTCTCTAATGCCTTGGTTGCTGCTGTTGTTGTTGTTTTTGTTGTTGATGATGATGTTCGTTTTCTCCCTTTGGTCTTGTTCTGCACTTTGCGAGGACAGCGCAGTGATCTCATCTGTTTCAATCCCACGTATTTTTGGAAGTGTGTGTGTGTGCACGGTCTCTTTGAAGTCCACACTTCAAAACCTTCTTCCCAAGTCCTTATCACTCCCCCTGATGTGTGGTAAATGCTGCCTCTTGGCGCCGCTCTCTTTTTCCCTCTCTCTCTCTCGCTCTCTCTCCCCCTCGCTCCCTCTTTTGTCTTGCTCCTCTTTGAGTTGCAGCTACTCCTCTCCTCCAGACACAAAGCCTTGCCTCATTCACTTGTCCTCACCCGTGTCTTCTCGTCCACATCATCCGCGCCCCCATTTCATTTTCTCCCCTCACCCCCTCCTTTTTACACTTTCTCTCTGTTCTCCGCCGTGTTTTCTTCTCCCTTCTTATTCTGTCTATGTCCTTGCCTTCGTCCTTCCTCCCAAACTCTGTCTGCACACATATGCATCTGTAGAATACAGTCACACACAGTCTCTCTCTCACTCACACACACACACACACACACACACACACACACACACACACACACACACACACACACACACACACACACACACACACACACACACACAATGTGAGTGTATACATATCTCTTGGAGTCTGGAGAGTAAAATCCCCGATTCTGCTTGTATCCCCAGAGACATAGCCACTTTTCATATTCTGTTTGTTCCAATTTACTCTAAAATGATGTGTGTGCAGTCAGCATTGCCTCGGGACTAGTCAAGTTCTCTGTTTTCACAGAGTTTTGTATTCCAGTGCAAGATGGCGGCAGCACGTAAAATGTGCTCCTAAAAGAACAAGAAACAGTGTTAGGGTGTAAAAACAGCCCCGAGCTTTCAATCTCACATGATATCTGTATTAAAGGTATTTTAAATCTCAAAAGACACACTTTATTGGCTTTTGTATGACTCATTGCTTACATCACTGTTACAAACTGAGAAGTATGGCAGGTAACTGAAGTGTGTGTTTGTGTGTGTGTCCAGGTGCCCTGTGGATGTGCATCGTACTGAACCCCCACTGTAAACCGGAGCAGAAGTCATCATGGCTGCGCCAGCTGCGCAGATGGAACAGTGTGGACGTTTGCCCCTGGGAGGACGGTAACCACGGCAACGAGCTGCCCAACCTCACCCACTCACTGCCTCAGGGCGCCCATGGCAACCAAGGTAAGACATCGACAGGTTTTGTATGTCTGTCAATAACGTATTTATTGGTCGTGACACGTGTCTGGCAGTTGTAGCAGGTGAGAGGTGAGTCTCGTCACAGCTGTGGCACCTCCAAGATCTGTTGTGCAGGAATGAATAGCGAGCAACCAAAGAACTGTTTTGGCAAATTTCTTTCCCATAAATTTAGTCCATTCACGGTGGTGCTGTTAGCAACATCACCTGGTCCAAGGTTTGAGTCCAACCTTTGTGTGTTCTCTCCGTGTCTATGTGGCCTCTCTCTGTTCCCATAGTTCAGAAACATGGGGATGGGGCTAGGTTGCTGATTGCTGATTGACCATAGGTGTGAATATGAGTGCGACTGGATGTCTACCTCTGTATGTTTGCCCGGCGGCCAGCTAATTAATTTTGTTGACCAATAATTACCTTCATTTTTTGTGTAATTCAGACAATAATTACATAGAAATCAAAGCACAAGGACAGAAGATATGCTGAAACACATTGACGAGATCCAATAAGAACTAATTAATTTGTTCAGAAAGGCAGGAATGTGATCTGTGGTGCAGTGAGGTTAGGTGCACACAATTGATCTGTCCATGAGAAACGGTTCTCTGTTTTTCATGAAAAGACAAAATGTCAAAACTTGGAAGGAAGAGAAAAGTAGGCATATGAACACATTCCACATTAGATGTTAAGGCAAATAAGACGCTTTGTTAAATCGTGTGGAGCAACTCTCACTGGTAAAACCACGACAAAAGTCTACACTTTATTTTTTTTACTGAATCATCTCAAGTTTGCTGTCAAAATGAACACGGCCTTGCCTCTCGCCCCTCCGTGACCCTGATTCGGACAAGGAGAAGAAGATGCTTTGGCTACAGGGTGGGCGTATGTGTGTGTTCGCTTATCAGTCTGTCTCTATCCAGTATTTGTCCTAAAAGATAATTTTACACAGGCAGCAATTCCAAGCTAAAAGAGCCACGCATGTGCTGGAGATGAAACAACAGATTTCCATTTTTTTTTTTCTTTTCCTGTTTGTTTTCATACACATTTTATTTTCTTACAAGATGGACAAAACAAAAGAAACCGAGAAAAACCGCGTCGACGATAAATCTCAACTCAACAACGAGAAGTACAATTCCATACATTAACCCAACAACTGCAAAAACACAATAATTTTCCTGCCCCACATAATTGCTGTGTGAATCCGGTCTGCTGGAGTCGAGAGGAGGCCGCTTAGATTGCTGTTTGCTTTCCGGCTTTAAAACACCACAGCAGATTTTCTGTGGTACACAAGCCAGATCAAGCTGCCAATCTTCCGAGTGATGGTTTTTTGTTTTTTTTGGGGCGGAGCAATTATGCTTATGTCAAAAAATTAAGCTATTGAAATGCTAGGGCTGTCTTTTAAGACAAAAAGAAGTCCACAAATTATCGAGCGTTTGGCTGTTATCCATCTTTTTCTCACCTCACCTTTCCTTCTCCTTCAGAGATGCGCCCCCACAGGACTGTGTTCACACGGGCCATCGAGGCCTGCGACCTGCACTGGCAGGACCGACACCTCCAGCACATCATTGCCAGTGACCTCTACGCCAACTACTGTTACCATGACAACCAGGAGGGTTCTCTCTTCGACTCACGTGGTTGGCCCTTATGGCATGGTGAGTGTGTGTGTGGAGGTGTGTGTGTGTGTGTGTGTGTGTGTGGGTGTGTGTGTGTGTGTGTGTGTGTGTGTGTGTGTGGAGGTGTGAGTGAGCACGTGCCAGAAAAGTTATTTATACAGAGTGAGCCGAACTGAGATTGTCCAGGAGGTGAGAGAAAAACGCTGGTTTTAAAACTTCTGTCTTTCCCTCAGAGCATGTCCCAACAGCCTGCGCCAGGGTGGACGCCCTGCGTTCCCACGGTTACCCGAGAGAAGCCCTCCGTCTGGCCATCGCCGTGGTCAATACGTTACGAAGGCAACAGCAGAGGCAACTGGAGCACTTTCGTAGGCACAAGAAAGGTGAAACTAAATTGCAGTATTCAATCCTTATTTATTTTTTTATTCTCAGAATCCAATTTGGCAGCAAACCATTCTTGGAAACTCACTAATTACCTACAAACAACACCAGCTCACTGTGATATCATATATAATGCCTAATAATCTCAAAGGAAAATTTAAAAAGGAACAAGCCAGAAATGCTTTCAGTTCCTGTGAATCCTTTTGCCTCCGTAAAGTGTAACTTCTAAACATCTAATTACTCTTGCCAAACTTCAGAGTAGATGAGCTCTTCATGCAAGGTACTGAAAAATAACAAATACTCATGCCATTGCTGAGATATGGTCTGTATTGATTTTTGGTAGTTTATGGGGCCTATCGCTGCTGTTTCTTAATCAGGTATGGATGACAGCTCTGTGCATATTAGTTTTCATACCCTTGCGCATTTCACTTTAAGGGGTGGAAGAATTAAGATGAGGTCTTGCTGGGACAGACAGTGGTTATTTGTGTGTATATGTGTTAATATGCTGTTCAGCTTGCAGAGGCTAATGATGTGCATTATTACTTTAAGATGTTGTCAGTTTTTGCACTGAGACGTGTCCCCGTTTGCTTTGTCCTTTTCTAGAGTTGCTCCATAAAGGCCACACTTCCATAACCAACATGGAGGGCTGGGTGGGGCATCCCCTGGATCCCATTGGCACCCTGTTCAGCACCCTAACAGAGTCAGGACGAGTGGGCGAGGAGGGCTCTAACACCTGCTTAGACCTCTCAGGTACTGCTGGTTTATGGAAACTGGCCTCTTAAATAGCTACAAAAAAACCCCCACACACATCAAAATGCGACTTTATCGTATTCTTTATTCATCCCACACCCTTTTACAAAGTGATTCATGTGTCTGTCTTTATGTATCTACATGGAAAAATCAGCTACTACACACAAACAAGTCATGAAAATACAGATGTTTTTGTGTAATTTAGCACAGATGTTTGTTCTAATTCTATAGGACTGATTTTTAACATGAGATAGGAAATTTATACTCTCCATGTATATTTCTATCTCATCGATTATAGTGGAGTAATTTTTAGTCTATACAAAGCATAGTTTAAGTGTAGCTTCACCTTCACTCTCTTTGTCTTATTCTTCACCATGTTTTTCAAATTCTCCTCGCCTACTCTCTGCGATTGCTCTGTCCCTCGGTGCGTCTCCTGCTTACAGAAATAGCCCACTCCTCTGAGGAAGAGCAGCGAACAGAGGAATGCTCCTAAGGGGTCGATCTTTATTTTGGGTGGTCACTGGATTAAGACCTGCACTGTGTGACGAACACAGTGTGTTTTTCACAGGAGACGGACTCCTCTATTGTTCAGCGCCTCAGAGAATTACACAAACGTTCCCAGCCAGTTTATGCTGACTCATTTCTTCTCATCTGCCTCTTTGTCTTCTCCTTTTCCCTCTTCATAGATTGCTCCAGCGTTGTAAGCCGAGCGGACCTCCAGCGGATGCCCGTGCAACGATTGCTGGGGGACGGCGAATCGTACGTGGCGCTGGCCGTGGAGACCGCTCTGATCGGCCTAGGCCAGCAGCGGGTGATGCCCGATGGGCTGTATGCTCAAGAAAAGGTGTGTCGCAATGAAGAGCAGCTCTTGGCCAAGCTGCAGGAAGTGGAACTGGACGACTCCCTGGTCAAAATCTTCCGTAAACAGGCCGTCTTCTTGCTGGAGGGTAAGAGAGATAACAGAATATATTCCAACTATACTTTTGTTTTGGTTTGGTTTTTTTAAATTTACATTTAAATGGTTGCTCCCAACGTGGTCAAGTGGGTGTGTGCTCCTCCTGTCCACATGATAAAGTGTGCTGAGGCAGCACTGAACTCCAGCATGCTGTATGGGTGAATGAGAGATAAAGTCTAAAGCTCTTTTCATAAGTGTAACCTGTTTACAATTTACTTTTTTTCACCATATTTCCCTATAGCTCTCTTTCTCTCTATATATAATATCTATATATTTAAATCTATCTATATATAGGCACACCTCCTCCCTGTTCTTCCTCTACCTCCCACACACCAAGAGCCTACACATTCCTGCTAAAACAGGAAAAACACTTTTGACTCTGTCTCGCTATTTATTATCCTTTCATTTTGTGGTGCAAATAGAGGCTGAGCTGCCCTGGGCCAGACCAAAATGAGCTCTTTACACAGTAACACCAGGGGTATTGTGTCAGCACACATATATGCGTGCACGCACACCAGTGTGTACATTCACAGGAGTGGAGCTAGAGCAGAATGGGGCTTGGTTATGGGAAAACGAGAAGGAGGAAGAGGAGGAGGAGGGGTGCGGTGGTGGCTCATCCCTGAGGGCCCAGCCCAGTCAAACTCTACTCCAATCCCCACCCAAACCCCAACCCTGCCTCATCCCTGGCGCGACCACCCACCTCTGGCTCCGTTACTAATAGAGCACCGGGCTCCGAGGCCTCTGTGGGTCCCTGGAGACTGCAGCCGCGCCACTGTGTGATGTGGTCTGTGGCTTAGAAGCCTGTTGGGGTTTAAAATAACCCACCAGAGATGAGGGGGGAAGCACAGGAAGAGGGGGAGGGAAGGAAAAGTGTGAGGCCAAGGCTGCACACACGGCCATATGGTTTTTGACGTCAAAGTTTGTTTTAATGCCGCGTGGCTTCACTGCTTCCTGGCTACGAGGGACAGACAATCACTCGTCAGTGTGCAACAGGAAAATAATGACTTAATGTGCAGCAATACCAGAATGTGTTAATTGTATGGTATATATTATAAAATATAATAACTTGAGGACACACTTCTTCCTCCTGTGTGTTCCATAGCTAAAAAGGACCCACTTTTCTCGGTGTGTTTATATTGTTTTCTTGTGCTTTTTGTCACAGCTGGTCCGTACTCTGGCCTCGGAGAGATCGTCCACAGAGAAAGTGTCCCCATGCACACCTTCGCCCGCTATCTCTTCACCTCTCTCCTACCTCACGACGCTGAACTGGCGTACAAAATTGCACTGAGAGCCATGCGGTAGGTCTCCTGTGTTTGTGTGGGCTTGTTTCCGTAATCATGTCAAAACCTTGTAAATCAGATTTTTACCAGCTGTGACAGCAGGTCTCGCTTTGTTTTCACTTTGTGCGTCTGCGTGTGTGCGTGCATGTGTGTGTGTGTGTGTGTGTGTGTGTCTCCGTCTGTGCCATGTCATCATGGCAGAATGTGATCCTGGGCACCTTCTTTAACTATTACCAAAGCTTGGCAGGTGTTTATATGTCTGTCTGTGGATGGGTTTTGTCAACATGATGGTGTCATAAACATGCAAGGGACAGCTATGAAACTTTACAGGTGTAGTTAAGGTGACTATTGAGGAGAAGGCTCTAGATGTAGAGAGGCCCTGTTTGGACTCTCAAATAAAACTTTTTTGAGCTTTGGAGATTTCCTATGAAGTAATGAGTAAAACAATCAGAGATGGAGCAGTGCCCCACGCTCTAATAGGAGCTGTTGTGGGAGAGAAAAACTAGTGATCGTGAAGCAGTAGCATCCATGTTAGCATCCATGGCCACAAAGTTTTAAGTTACCACTCAGTGATGATCCTGAGTGTGTTTTACAGATTTCTGAAAAACAAATGAGCTTACCTGTGCAGCACACTAATATGTCAACAGCTGAATATTGGTATGCACGCCCCAACCCACTATATGATGTATCCTCGCATCCTGTATAACCATAAAATATTTACGTGCGGCTTATAAATGGTAAAATGGACTGATGCTCATGTAACACTTTTCTACTCTGCGGACTCAAAGCACTTTTTACTACAAGCCACTCTTATCCATTCACACACACACCCATACAGCGCTCTATTCTAAGCACTGTCTGACGATCACACACACTGGTGGGGAAATTACGGTTCAGCTGTGGTAGTGCATTGGCGTTGGCTGCCCGTCTACCTGCAGAGAGCATCTGTTGTCAGATGGGGGCAGTGTCAAAAATATGTGGCGTAACTGCTCTGTGGGATACTCTTATTTGTGCTGTTGTTGGTCCGTCAGTCTGAAGCTGTAACGTGCGATTTGGTGTTCACTAACCTCCCCGAGGATATGACGATGCAAACTGCATGAGCCAGCGATTCACCAACCTTCTGATTCATAGACGACCTAGTCACCCTCGCTTAAAATCTGAGTGAGGATTGAAGCGATTTGAGGAAAAAAAAATCTCCTCAAGTTTAAGATCCCTCCTATTTGTGCAAGCTTATCTTCAAGCTTTAAAGCTTGTAATGTCTGCAGCTCAGTGTGCGTCTGTGTTTTGAAGGGAATTCCACGCTGTTTGCTGGCCTGTGCGTTGTCCGTGTGATCTCTCTATATTAAGCTCCTGTGTGTATTCATCTGTGGACAATGTGGACATGTGTATGTACGTTAATCAGTCTGCGCTGCTGTGTTTTGATGTTGTGACTAGTGGGAGCTGGATCAGTGAATATTAATTACATTAATGAGAGTATAATTAGTGTGGCTGTAATGAGGAGGATTCACACACGCACACACTTATGCACACACACGCACACACAAACGCATGCATATGCCGAGCCAACGGGGAGAGGACACAGAGGAGGAAGATGTTTGTTATGTTTCTACAAACCTAAGCCTTGCGAAGTCCATCACTGTAAAACTAGCAAATGATTTGTGAACGACTAAAAATGAAGCGATTCTTGTTCTTCTTTTTAACTTTTTCGGGTTCTCGTGATGTGTCACAGTTGGCCGAACGGAGAACTAAAAGACAAGAAGCGCATCCCTTGCACCTTTCTACAGTTAACCATTTAGAGGCGTCAGGATGTAAATAACACACTTACAAAACCAAAACGAGATGGTTTGGATTTCTCAGTGTGGTTTCAAGGTTGCAAATCCAGCTGGTGTGTCCCTTCCATTCCCTCTAAACCCAAGTCCCAAGCCTGTTTTCCCTGAGTCAGCCACTCCCTTCCCTCCCTTGCTACTTCCCGTCACCTTTTTTTTTTTTTTTTTTTGTTTCCTTCTCCTCCGCTCCTCCATCCTCACTCCTTTGGCGTGAATGCGTCGATTTAGAATAATACGGCCACTTATGGGTGCTCCTGGGAGCCAGGGGTGTCTACTCAGCACATAATGAATGTGTGTAATGTAGCGTAGTGTAATGTGATAGCATATACCTTCCCGCTCCCACGGGACGGTGGACAGTTAAATATAGAGGAGGAGGTAAAGTAACCAGGGCTATTTTAATGGACCTATTATAACACTATCATTGATACAAGGAGAGAGAAAGAAAGTCTAGCTCTCTCTCTCTCGCCCTCTTGTACACACACACTCTCTCTCACACACTTTTTTTCTTTCTACTTGCATTCTCGATTTTTCTCCTCTGTCACAGTTGCTCTTAAAACGGCTTTTTTGCAAATGAGAGGAAGTCAGACTGCCTCCATGTGTGCATGCATATCCATGAGAGTATTTTAAAGTGCCTGGGAGTTTATGTGTCTTGGATGAGGTTAATTAAAGTGTGTAAGAGCAGCATATGCCGTGCAATGGCTCGACGTTAGCGGCCAACACAAAAACAGAGAAGCTGCCTACTAGTTCAGGGGCTGCCCAGAATTTGACTGCAGCCACAGAGGAAGAAGAGGAAGAAGAAAGAGAAGAAGAAGCTCACTGCCTCTCCAGAGACGGTGCTTATCTCAACTCTTTTGGAAGCCAAAGAAACAAATCCCAGTCGCCTGTTATCATATGTGATTTCCATATGAGATATGAGCCTTCCAATGCTAATGACTCTGGATCTTCGCTGTAATCCACAACCTTTGATCCTCTGCATAATCCATAATCTTTGAATATAAAGTACTCTATATCACGATTGCCGTCTGAGGATAAGATGAGACTGATACATCACCAGTGCACACAGGTAGCAGCCATCATTTCAGTCGGGACCACTTTATTCCAAAGACGATTATTATTTCCAGACGGGGGGGAAGGAGAAAGACCTGTGGTGCACAACACAGCAGGCATTGGTGATATGACATCGTCAGACGTGGCATGATAAGGACGAGCTGGGATCAAGGCGGGCTGCAAAGCGGCTTGCATGAGCAACAGTTGACAGAACGTTAGAGCAGTTTAAATTGTATACCCTATATGAGATTCTGTTAGCGCTGTGTGATAATGCAAATTTTGGTATAGAGCTGATAACAAGTGAATACATGGCCAGTATTACCGATACTATTACCGATACTTTAAACCTATAAAGCACTGATCATGACTGTGACCTGGAATGTAAATGTGCCTATGGATATTTGGTTAGATCCGCCTACCTCTAGATGTTTCAGTAGGACACACAGAAGCGTATCAGCTGATGTCGTGTGACATTGAGATCTACTGTTAACAGCTAATGTGCCTTACCCAATGCTTTGGTGGCTTTTTTCTTTAGTCTGCATAGTAAAACCCCTATCTAGTCTCTCTTTTTTTTTTTTTTTACATGACTTTCAGATTAAGATGCTGGGAATCATTGATGTGGGACATGTAAACAGCGCAATACTATCGTGCTGGTCCCAGTGAAAGAAATAGACGTAAACCACACTGCCAAAAGAAATACTAGTAATGTAATGGGTTGATTTCCCTTTGAAATATAATGTTTTATACAATACAATTTTACTATCAGTCAGTGAAATCTTTAAGTCTGTCCCTTGTTGCCTTCTACCTCTGCATATAATAGTTTACTGTCTGTCCACACAAAGCTATAAAGAATCACCACTACACAAACTCTCACACACGTACAGGCAGTGTATTTGCAATCACTTTGCTCATGCACATGTGTTTATTGTATTGTATGAAATTTATTGAACAATATAAAGAAACATGCTCATCTGTGAGTTGCAGAAAATCCAAGTGCACGGAAATAAACAAACCTCTCGAGAATGATATTTTAAACACAGATTTTCATGTGACTGCGACAGTGATGACTTTAATGTAGAACATGTTCCTCAAAAAGCATCACTCAAAGCAAATGTCGTTTTTAGCATCCTAGGCTCCTGACGGCTAAAATATCTGCTCATCTCGTTCATGTATGACTTCATCCCTGCTGCCAGGTGTTCTGCAGGTTTTATCCCACAGGAGTTTGTGTATGGTCTTCCACCGGATGTGTCACTTAGCTGATAGATGTGCGCTTGATAAATTCTGGAAGTGAAGGGTGTTTACAGTCAAAGGGGGAACAGAGAAAGAGGTAAAGAGGTCAGTAGTCATGGTGATGCAGACCAGAAACCCAAAGGGCCTCAGGATTTAGGTAAAACCTGCACGCACTGCTTTTTATCATTGTATCCTTGCAGCTTTTCTGCAAAGCGTTACGCATTTCATTCTTCTTACATGGGCACGTGAATGTGTGACCCTAAACGCTGGTTTACCCATCACTGCCTCGTCACAGGCTCCTCTTCTGTAATCTGTTGCCAGCTGCCTCCACGTTGACTGTATTGCATATTTCTGCCCCTTTCAGATGTGACAGCGTGCTACAGTGCCGCAGGAGACATTTGACACCAGAGCGACAAACCCTTCTCACTGACCCTCACAGGAATTGATTGCCTCTTACCGATCACTCTGTTTCTTTTTAGATAATATATTTATACGCAATTACTTCAAACCATGGCAAACCTGTAAAGAACCGTTTGTTACAGTTTTTTATTATACTGTAAGCACACAGTAAATTGGTGTTGGATTTAGATGTGCAGCATTTTGCACTAATTATATTAGCTGGCTGGGATTAAACTGTACTTGTGGTTGGATTGAATACTTTGGAGAAGTTCATGAGGGTTCATTTACCTCTCCTACATTGAGGTATTCTTCAGCAAATCCAGGTCCTTAAGCACCCATCCGATGCAAGTACTCGGCTCTCTGGTGAACACCAAACAAAAGCAGGAATGTTGATGAGGCCTCCATCTTTATCCAAGGCATTTTTTTTTTTTTTTTTTTTTTTGCTTTGCTTTGCTGCACCCCAGGAATCTTCCAGAAGGTCCCAGTGTGGCAAAAGCTTTTAGCAGCTCTTAAGCTTTGTGTGGAATGAATCCGGCTGTTGCTAGGGCTTCCAAACATCTCCATTTTGCACCAAGTGTCAGCGTTCACACTTGCGTGCATCTCAACTGGGTTTTTGACACCTTCTGTCTCTGAGAAACGAGCTCCGCCGGTGCCCTCTTGGGCGAAACGGAGCGAAGACGAGGCTGTTTTTGTACATGCCTTTACTCGGGTGGCAGCGGTATCACATGCACCTTGCTCTGAAATTGAAACTGGCATTTAGCATTACATTGCTTTTACTGGGCTGCTTTGATGTGTTTTCAAAAGGGCAGGTGTGTGTGTGTGTGTGTGTGTGTATCTGATCTTGTGTGTGCGCGCGTGCGTGTGTATGCTCTGGGTTTTTTCATTGATGTGCGTTGGTATTTGTTTGATGTGTGTCCAGCCTTACGGGGCTAGAAGGTGAATTCCTTAATTTCCCCATGGACTCAATTAGCTTTGTGATTGGCTGAGAGAAGGCCAGGTTGCGCTGTCTTCTGAAGGAAAGAAGACCTTTGAAACTGAGGTGGGAGGGAAGAGAAGTGAAGCAGAATAGGAGATGAGCCGGCCACAGTGGTAACTGTGTTGTGCTCGTGGCTCTTGTGAAGACTTGGCCCTGTCAGTATTATTATAATGAGAGACAGAAACTAGTGAAGCTCCTCCATCCACTAGCAGGTGTTGCATGGCTCTGACTTCATTATGACCAATTAGAGTGAAGAAAATACTAATTATACCATGGTTTCTAGGTGATTAAATACTAGGTTGAAAGTAAATTGCTGGGAGAGGCTAACTGTAATCCCCCTGTGTCGACTGAAGTCATTTTGATTTTGAAGTGACTTTCAGGCATTCATAATGAAGCCCTTTTTTTTTCTCTCAGTACAGTATTCTGTTTGCTTGTTACAGTATGGAGGAAAAAAGGGGTTTCATTGATGATGATTCACGGACCTTTGTTGTCTAATTTCTCTTCACTCTTGTAGTTCTTTAATTTAGTGTTTTTGAGTTTAATATTCTTAATTAACTGAAATACACTTAGTTCTCCAGACTTCTTGAAGGACATTCCAAGCTCCTCTTTGGATGTTGGCTGTCTTTTGGTCCGTTTTCTGTCAAGATGATCCTACACTGTTTCAGTAAAGGTCCGGGCTCTGGGGAGGTCAGTCCATGACTGATAGTTTCCCATTGTTTGTTTTTCATTCCATGCATGCTGTTATTGCATTGGCAGCGTGTTTGGGATCATCGTCATGCTGAAAAGTAAAGCTGTTGTCAGTTACAGGCTTTCCAGATGGTATTGCATGGAGGATTAAAACCTGATGGTACTTTTCTATGTTCATAATTTCACCATTTTTGATAAGATCCCCAGCACCACTGGCTGAAATGCAGCCCCAAATCATGACAGAGCCTCGTACATGTTTTACGGATGGCTGTAGACACTGTTGTCCTCCATATATACCATTAATGATTTGAAACTCATCGCTCTATAAAACCTGTTGCCACTGATTTTTCAGTCCACTTCTTCTTCCACTTCTTCTCCCTGTTTCCTTTCCTTAAGACTTGCTTCTTGACTGGGTGACTGCCTCTGGGTCTCGTGTCAGTGATGATAGTGTTCATCTACTGCTTCTTCCATTGTTCTCCACTTGTCTGGTTTCCTCATCATTTTTAAAGGCATACTGTACTCCTTTGACACTTTTTTTTTGCAAATTATTTTGTTGCTACAAAAATACTGCTCTTTGCTTAGTTTCCTCTAAATATATTCAGGCATAAGGATGGACTAAATCTGAGTGAAAAAGCAGCCAGTGTCCAAAGAAAAACTTGGAGACCTGGAGAAATATTGCTCAAGACCACTTTAGAAAAGTCTGGCTTCTTGAAAGCAAACTATAAAGAAATAAGGGGTGGCTCAAGACTCAAGACTCTACTTAATATTTATGTATTTAATTGAAGTACATAATTCTCCACAGAATATCTTTAATAATTGTGCTGTGGGTCTGTTTCTCCGTCAGGTTGCCGGTGTTGGAGTCGACGGCATCATCCGGTGACCTGTCGCGACCTCACCACATCGTGTCCGTAGTGCCCAACCGCTACCCGCGCTGGTTCACCCTGAGCCACATAGAGTCCCAGCAGTGTGAGCTGGCCTCTACCATGCTCACTGCTGCCAAAGGTGCACAGATATTTGCACAATTACAGATCCCGCCATTAACTTTCCTAATGTTGACGTACTATTAGTAACACAACACATGCGTTTGCATGTATACAGGTAGGGGTAGCAGTAATTTCTGTGCAATTATAAACTATTTCTGTGTTTGTACCACAGGCGACAGTCGCAGGCTGGAGACGGTCCTGGAGTCCATCCAGAAAAACATTCACTCCTCGTCTCACATCTTCAAACTGGCGCAGGACGCGTTTAAGATTGCCACGCTCATGGACAGCCTGCCTGATATAACACTTCTCAAAGTCTCTCTGGAGTTAGGACTGCAGGTATGCTTTTTTTTTTTTTTTTAAGTGTACTTCTGTGAATTTATTTTCACCTTTTAGTGGAAGTCAGGTTGTAAATTTCCATGGCACACCTTTGTTTAAAAAAAAAAAGCCTAATAATACATCCACATGTGTATGTGAAGGTAATATTCTACTTATACCAAGCCGCTGTTCACTTGTATCTTTGAGTAGAGATATATTGGATCATTTTCTTACAAGAAAAGCTTGTAGCTCTGGAGGATGACATTAACCCTGTACATCACAAGGGTTTAGTTATCTTGGGTCAGTAAAAGGATTTTACCCTGATGTTCATGAAACAGAATTTGACATTATTGTCTTGGAATACAAGAAGATTACCTGGAAACGGCATTTACACTATAGGGTGCTCTTAATCCTGTAAAATAGCTCCATTATATGACGAGTGTAGAGGAATCAGAAAAGATATTGTAACAGATCTGTATCTGTGGATCCTTTGGTTTCCTGAATATTTAATTCTAGATGGAACAGCACTGCAATGCTATTTTCTAAGGGGCCTTTATTTTGTGCACCTCAGGGAGGAGAATGAGCTTTTGAGAGGTGATGCTTGGTAAATGTCACAATATTGTTCATTATGTTTTTTCACCTTATTCGCCTTTGCAGACTTTAATAAATTATTTATAGATTTACCTTGGATTATATATTTGTAAAGGTATTCACTTTGATGGTTTTCCTGTGGGCCTTTCCCCCCAAGGCTGTTGCAAAATGTACCACAGTCTTTTCCGCCACAGTTCTAGTGCGTCGTTGAAGTTACAGTTGAACTGGTTACAGGAATATTTATAATACTCTTCAGCGGTAATGGTAGATATAGCTCATCTTCCCTGTGCATTTTAATGCTTTACATGTCTGATCAGTAACTCACCTTTCATTCCCTCCTGCTCCATCATTTTTCACCTTCCTCAGGTGATGAGAATAACTCTGTCCACATTAAACTGGAGGAGGAGAGAGATGGTTCGCTGGTTAGTCACATGTGCCACTGAAGTTGGTAAGCCACGCTCTCCGCTTAAATTGGTGTTTTTCAGCTGTTTTAAGGATTATTATTAGCTTCTGCTCTATATCTCTCTTCACATCTATTCATGCCTCGATGTGTGCCCCAGGTGTGTACGCACTGGATAGCATCATGCAGAGCTGGTTCACCCTCTTCACCCCCACGGAAGCCACCAGTATCGTGGCCACCACTGTCATGTCCAACAGCACTATCGTCCGCCTGCACCTGGACTGCCACCAGCAGGAGAACCTGGCTTCATCTGCTCGCACCCTCGCCCTACAGTGTGCCATGAAGGACCCCCAGAACTGCGCCCTCTCCGCTCTCACGCTCTGCGAAAAGGACCACATTGCCTTTGAGACAGCCTACCAGATTGTACTGGACGCGGCGGCGACAGGAATGAGCTACACGCAGCTGTTCACTATTGCGCGCTACATGGAACACCGTGGGTATCCAATGAGAGCGTACAAGCTGGCGACGTTAGCGATGGCCCACCTGAACCTCAGTTACAACCAGGACACGCACCCGGCCATCAACGATGTGCTGTGGGCCTGCGCGCTCAGCCACTCGCTGGGGAAGAACGAGCTAGCGGCCGTAATCCCCCTGGTGGTCAAGAGCGTCAAGTGCGCCACTGTGCTGTCTGACATTTTGCGGCGGTGCACGCTGACCACGCCGGGCATGGTGTCGGCGCTGCACAGCCGCAGGAATTCTGGGAAGCTGATGTCGCTGGACAAAGCGCCGCTCAGGCAGCTGCTGGACGCAACCATTGGGGCCTACATCAACACCACACACTCACGGCTCACGCACATCAGCCCGCGCCACTATAGCGAGTTCATCGAGTTCCTGGGGAAGGCCCGGGAGACTTTCATGATGGCTCACGACGGACACATTCAGTTCACCCAATTCATAGACAACCTGAAACAGATCTACAAGGGCAAAAAGAAACTAATGATGCTAGTGAGGGAGAGGTTCGGCTGAGGGCGAGGCCGAAGGGGAGGTGGTGAAAAAGCCCGCCCCTCCCCGCCCTCCTCCCACTCTAGTACTTTTCTATTAACTTGAGTCTGCCTTTTGAACTTCTTTTTGGACTGATTAAAAATAGACAAGTAAAAAAAAGAGGGATGCGACTTGTAGAATGAAGCAAAAAAGAGAAAGGAAAAGATGACAAAAAAATCAACAGAGCCACACGCGGTATTATTGTTCTTGCTGTTGTTATTGTCATAAACATTATTACTATTATTATTATTAATAATAATATTATTACTACTATGTGTACAGAAGTGTTTTTATTTTTCAGAAGAGAGGAAATTTGTCACATTGTGAATGTTGTGTGTATTTCTCTACATGTGTGCGAGACGAAAACGAAAGCGAAACGGCTTTTTTTTTCTTTACGTTCCTTTCCGTTCCTCTAATGATTTAAAGCATCTCTCCCCCCCCCCCCCCCCCTCCCCTCCCGTTTCAGTGTATATTGAGTTACATGTTGTCAAGTGGCTGAAGCCCTTCTACAATGGCGCTCATGTTAAAAAAGAAAAAAAAAGAGGAAAAAAACACAACAAAAAAAAAAAGAAAACTTGGTATCCTCAAAGAGAAACTAAGGCTTTAAAAAAAACACACTCAAAACACACAGAGCACCTCCCTCTGTCCACGCCCTCACCGGCGGGCGCTGGCCAGCACTGCACAGCTTAGCTCGGCTCGGCACAGCTTGGGTTAGCACTGAAAGAAAAGCTGCCATCAGCATTTTCTCCAGACACAGCAGCAGTAGCAGCAGAAGCAGCAGCACTGGAGCAGCCATTAGTTTTCTCTGGGTTCCAGGCATTAGTTTCATTATACACAACAATGCTCTCAGCTAACTTGTGTTGTTGATATTGTTATAATCTCACCCACCTCCATAATGAGTACCTGTTCCAGACAGAAGACAGTAATGCAGGCGCTATAGACAAAGATAATGAGTATTCTTGTTATAGCTTCAACTACTTCAAGCTGAAGCAGAACCCCAGAGGCAGACGACTACCTCATGATACGGTATTGAACTGCTCCCAGATATATTTTTTCTTCTTTTTTTATTTGCTATCGTGATTGTTATCGTCTATGATAGCTGACAGTGTTAATTAAACAGGGGGATTCATCAGTGAGACCGAGGTTATGAGGAAGCTTCAGATTCCCGCTAAGTGTTTCTGCCCTTGGCTCTGCTGTACGTCATTGCTCTGGCATCGGTACTTGCACCCCCCTCTCCAAAAAGCTTCAACACACACGCGCGCGCGCACACACACACAACATGTGTCAGTATATCAGTCCACTCTCATCTATATACAGCCGCCATCATCGTGGTGTTTTCCGACTCGGCCAGTGTCACCTCCCTCTGTGCATGTGAATCATAGAAATTAGACTTTCTACTGTTATAGTTGATTGTGTGGAACCTTCAGTAATTGTCAGCCAGAACGTTCTCAGGGATTTCTCTACACAGGAAGAAACAACAACAAAAAAAGGCGGAACATACGAACAACTGAACTTCGAGGAGAAAAAGAAAGAAAGGAGAAAAAAAAAAGACAAAAACACGACACAACATGAGCGAGCATTTATTGTACTCTGTATATATGCCATAGTATATGTCTGAATATGGAGGATCTGAAAGTATATGTTAACTAATTTATACAGAGTATTCTATGTAATGTGAAATACTTGAAGCCGCTGTAGTTTGCTCTCTCTCCCTCTCTCGCTCTTCATCTCTTTCTCCCTTTTTGCCCTTTTTTTTCTTTTCTTTTTTTTTTCTTTTTTTGAGGGTGTGGGCTTTCCTCCCTCCCCTCCACTCTTTTGTAAAAAAACAACAACAACAAAACAGAACATATCAGAAGGACTCGACTGACCTTGTTGACAGCTTTTTGGACTCGCATGTGTTCACGCACGAGACGCTGGATCCTGTCAGAAATGTTGTTCCGCTGAGTGACGTGTAGAATGGGAAGAGAGGCAGACTACTCCACGCCAGTGGCGGATAAATGTTTAAAAACACGATACGTGATTTCATACTTAGTTATGCATGTAAGCTGTTGTAGTAGCCTAGATTTCCATGGGATCCTATTGGAAAAATACTATAATGTGCTTTATACAGGAGCTAATTGGCGAACAGAGCGTGTATTATGTGTCCAGCCTTACAGTCGTACATTTAAAAGGACATATTTTGCTGAGAACCTGCCTCATGTTCCAGTAATATATAATAACCGCGCAAGTAACTTATTAGTCATCAAACTCGACAATTCTGCACATGGACAAATGAGTGTCCTCAGCTCTCTCCTTCATTCCCTGCAGATTTTCCAGTGTCTCCACTGCAAAGTTCAAGCTGTCCCATCATTACCTGCCTTTTTACCTTCTCTCTCTCTCTCTCCTTCTTCTTCTCTTTTTTTTTTTAATATCTCATTTTCTCTGCGTCTTTTTTCTATCTTGTGTTGATTAAAGATAAAAGCAGCCTTTTCTCTTGCCTTGTCTTAACGCTTTAAAGTAACCAAACAGAAGATCTATCTAACAACCAAACGCGTTCTAAGAGGGGAGAGACAACCAACCTTGGTCCCAGCTTTAGTGTCCTTAATTAGTAAGTGAATGGCTGTGTAACTGATGCTTTAACAAAGCAATTCCTCACGTGTGTTTGGTGGAAAAGTTGTCCAGTGTCTCTTGTTCTCTTCAGAAACAATTTCCTCTGAGTCTTTCTAGCTGTTTGTTTTATTTTATTTTAATTTTCTTGTTTTTTTTGTTTGTTTGTTTTTTGTTGATTTTGTTCGTGTAGGAATGTTCTGCTCTCCCATTTTATTTATTACAATGACCCATGTATACATGCTTATGAAATTAAGATTTGATACACCGATATCAATTTATTTATGTAACTAAATCACTGTTTTATAATCTTGTTAATGAGTCAATAATTGATTCTTTTGTTTTTTGTTTTTTTTGTTTTAATAAAAGTTAGTTTTTTGAAATGTATATTTATTTCCTCTCAAAGTTGATTTTTTTTCTTTTATACTTACACCCTGCCAAAAACGGGAAGCATTTCTTTTATCTATTTATTTAATTTTTTATATGTTTTACAGCTGCACTTTTGTCTGAGAAGGTCTGTCGTAGATCATTATGTGACGCGGTCCCTGAGCATGACGGCGCGCGCTGCTCGGCGTATCGGCGAGAGACGATCAGTCAGGACGGTTCAGATCTCCATCAAACGGCGATGTCAGAAAAAGGCAGAGAGGGATCACTCTCGCTGGCAGCAGCTTTCACGCTGTCATCCCGGGCGAGCTGACGAAGAATGTGAAATGTATCAATTGATATTCCCATGGTCTTTGTAGCTTCTGTCAGGCAGCCAGGCTCAGCCAACCACAATAACCTGTTTACATGTATCCAACACTGACAGTGGTGCCACAGAATGACTAAATCAGTGTATGCAGTTTGTCAAGTATGTGCGTTTGTGCAGGCATGTTTTGGTGTGTGCTGCTCCTTGTTTGCATGCCTCTGCGTGCCTGCATGTATTTTAATGTGCATATGTGTGCACGTGTGTGTGTGTGTGTGTGTGTGTTAAGGTCTTTAGGGAGCGGATGGGAACAGGTGGTAGCTCCAGACTACAGGAGCTCCTGACAGCAGTAAGGTCCCCAGACTCCCAGCCCCTCATTAAACATTGACACAAAAACACTGCAACTGTCTGTGTGTGAACAGTAATGAAGCGCAGACGGCTACACTGGTATACACACTGCAACTTAGCACAGCACGAGCTTGCAGTCCGCATGTGTGTGTGTGTGTGTGTTTGTGTGTGTGTTGTCCATCTGTGTGCGCTCATTAATGAGGTGCATTTGTCTGTAGAGGTGTCCACTTAGATATTGAGGAATTCGTCTGGTTCGCCAACAAAAGCACCGGTCTGCTGTCAGAGGCCAGACAGCACTGTCCATTTGTTATCTTATGGATGCCATCCTGTGAGAAATGGTGTGTGCGCTGAAGGAAAAACGCACTCATGCAAGTGTGTACACATGCGAGGAAGAATACACTTGCTTGCATGCGTTTGTAGGAGATACACGCTTCCTGTGTGCCTGACCTGTGCTCGGGTCCCTGCTCAGTTTCAGCTGGTAATGACGTCCCTTGGGTGTAGCACGTTACAGCAGCCTCCTCCAGTCTGTCTCACTGTATACTTCTAATGACATCATGATCACACGCTGGCCCCTTTTATGCCAAAAGCCCTCTTCCTCACCATCAACATCAAAAATCCCATCTAGGGTATTAATTCTGTCTTTCTCCCCCTCTCTCTCTCACACACATCACGACTTCACAACACATCAAGACTTTGACAAGGCCGTGGCTTTTTTTTTTTTGTCAGATGGTAAATTCAATATGCTTTATATTTTCACCTATAGAAAGTCAAACCTCAACTGTTTCTGAGTTTTAAATGTGCTGTGCAAGACAGCTTATAGTTGCGGGCGATCGCTGCCAAGCAAAAAATTGTACACTTTATATTGAAGTCGTAACCTGCAGACAAGGATGCTTCTGTACAGCTTCCCAGTAGAGAACACTGACAGCAGCATGTTACACCATGAGTTGCTCATAAATCATCCCGGTCTTGTAGGAAAAATGGACAGTTTCTTACCTGTTGTCCAGCAGACAAGTGACAAAATAAAGGGAAAACCATGAACAACCTCCAGTTGTGCCTTTAGATGAGGGGTGGGCAATTCATTTTTCCAACAGGCCACATAAAAACCTGGGCTGCACCAATAAGACATACATTCATATTTAATACAACTGGCTCTATTCCACAGTGTGTCTCTTGCCCTGTCTTCCTCCACTCACCCCCAACAGTCATTGTAGATGTTCAATTGTTGTTTTTTGTTTTTATTTTACTGTAGCGCCTTGTCTTACAATATAAACCATGTTGAGGTGACTGCTGTTTGGTGCTATATAAATACAGCTGAATTAAAGTAAATTGAATTAGGTTCAGTGTATTGGTGCACACTCCACACAACAGTCCCAGTTTCTCATGTCCTTTGGGAAAATGAATTACTCCCTCCTGCTTTAGAGTTAACAGTCACTGCAAATTATTGCAAAGTTTTTCTGGGCAATCACATATTTCCTATGATTAATTATTTGCGTTCTGATCTGAGTACATCTATCCAAAAAGCACGAAAGTTTCAATGCTTGTATGGTTTCCGTTTTAATGAGTTTGATAACAGTTTTATAGGCTTTTCAGTTGTATCGCAACCCAACTGAGCACCTATGGGACGATTTTAGAACCAGCTGTTTAAACAGCTTTTTCAACCACTGTCTGTTTTCTTAGTTCTTATCCAATTCATGCTCACAGGTCGCTCCAGTTGTCATAGACCTGGACAGGTTACCCTTTAACCTAGCACCCATGGCTTTGGACCTTGGGAGTGAGCCAAAACGCATAAAGGCCCTAGCCTGGATTTGAATCCAGGAACTTCTTGTTGTGAGACACCAATGCTAGCCACTGTAGCACTGTGCCACCTTACGAAAAGCCTAGAGAACCACTTCAAAAGTACACTAAAGCATCTCTAATGGCACGTGTTGGGCAGCTCAAAACGAAGTTATTTTCCTTTGATTGTTTTTGTCTGCTTCCACTTGTCTTTGCACTAGGATGATGTCGGAGTAAATGTGCAGTCATATTCGTTGTGTTCCCACTAGTGCTGTCAGCGTTAATCTCGTTGAAATGACGTTAACGCCACAACACAGCAAATCTCCGTTAACGAGCTACCGCGGATCGCACCGTGGTGGGGCTGGACGGCCAACACGTTAACGAGCAAACTGCGCTAACACACTAGTTCCCACCAATTGAGCATTGCGTGGCACATCCAACATACTGTTTTACTTTTGTCCATAACGCGCCATAACGCACCTTCAGGGTCATACGTCACATGAAAACCAAAATAGTTCCAAACGCCAGATCTGAATGAGAGTGGGGGAGGCTCAATTTGCCATGTTGCAACGACAGCTTAACTTCTCTCTCGCTAGCTTGCCCTGCGCTCAGTGAATCTGCGTTCGACTACTCCGGCTAGGCTGCACTGTCGAGCGCAGATCCACTGAGCGCTCAACACAGACAGCATCGTCAGAAGAAAAGTTGATAAAATAAATTAAAAATTTTGTATTGTTCGATACATATGCGTACCGAACCGAAAGCACTGTATCGAACGGTTCAATATCGATACGAGTATCGTTGCACCCCTACTTTATGTCTATATCTTTTACGTGGAATTTTCACATATGTTTGAGTGCACAGTTTAGATGTTGAAAAGATACTGTGATATTATTAGGTTTAACAGGCATTGCTTTGTTTTTTTCCATTGGCCTCACATTTTATCCTTGCAGGCACATAGTTGACTTTTGTGGATCACAGAAATGTTTTATTGTTTACAATTGCAGATGGCTCTGAACACTGTAAGACCCTTGTGAACAGGAGTTGCAGCAGCTTCAAAAACCTTCATTGCTCTGGCAACAAAACCCACAATTCAACTCACAGAACTCTTCCAGGATCTAAAAGTGACCCGCAAAAGCAATGGCTGGATGTTTCTTACTGAAATGTTTCTTGATCTTTGATTTTTCTTACATTTTATTGGCTTTTCGATGCTTATTAGCATTATTGGAAAACTGAGCTTCACACCCATCCAGCCCTTGAAAGACTGCAAGTCACCTAAAGTTATGCAAAAAAACAAGTCTTTATTATCTTTATTTGCTTGTATATCTGTGACTTAAAGCACATTCTTGCAGAAGAATATATGAAAATGCTTTTAGACCCCCAGAATTTGATCCTTGTATCTTTAATATCTCTGCAAATAGCACGCTTTTTGTGATCTTTTCAGCACTTCCAGCATCTGTCTAGGAAAAGCTCACAGGCTGAGCATTTACAGTATATGAGAGTGCATTCTGTATTCCTACTTACTACGTTATTCTGCACAGGGTCTGGGGCCTTTGTGGTGCACTGAGCTTGCCATCATTACAGGAGTACAAAAAGAGGATCACAGACATGTGTTCTTCAGCACAGCCTTCAGCATCGGCCGCGCTACCACAGGGACTGACTTCCTTTCCTCCTCTTCTTACAGAAGGCCGTTGGATTTTGATCTCCTCTCTCCCCCTCCATCGGCCCCGAGGCATCTGATTAAATGCTAATTAAAGCCGTTAGCGCTGCTATCACCGCTGCTAACTCCTCTCTCTCTCTGTCACAGAGATTAATGTCCCTCGTTCATCATCCCACCTCTCCCAGCCTGAGTACCTGCCCGGCTCGCAAAACCTGATCAAGTCATCAGCCACCACCTCCCCCCCCAAAACCCCCTCTCATCCACCACCCCTCTCCCATCGCGCAAAGATGGACGAGGGGTTTAAATTTTAATTTGAAAATTGCCCTCAATTACTTCTGTGCCGACCACTTGCCGGAGCTTCTCATGTGGTTGAGTGGGAAGGGGTTACAGCAGTGGGTCAGCGGCCATGATGAGCGATAAGGGGACATTAATAAGAAAGGCAGAGGTTCATTTAAAAGCAGAAAGGACAGTGGGAGCAGCTTTCTCATTATTTAACTCCCCCAGCTTTATTTAAAGGACTTTATTTAAGGATACCAAGTTAATGTGTCCTCCAGGACAGACGGTTAAAGCGCCTGACAGAGTGAGAAAGTTACAGCCATAACTTACACCCTGAGCACACACTGCGGTGCCATCTTTTTTACCTCTTTTGACATTCCCGCCGTTTTCAGGCAGAACGGAACGAGCCTCTGAGGGACATAAAATGTTAGAACAAAGTTACACACATCATTTAATTTTATTCTTTCACAATTTCTGGCCCACAAATGTTTTATTGGTTCCAATATCGGTAATCATTATAAGCTATTGGAATATATTGAGCTATGTATAACAAGTCAGCCAAATGTCATTTGAACTACCACCAGATTGGGGGAAGCTGTGCCCTGGAATATGCAACTGCTCTGCAGGGCCTCATCTGGTGTTTGTTTTATCCTTATGATTTTTACTGAATTGCACTTCATGACTCACGAATGATAAACTTTCCCAGCACCTAAGAGCAAACATGTTGCTGTTAAGGTAGCTTTTTGGGAAGACGTCAGGATGTTGAAACAAAATGTCACACTGATAACAAAAAACAACAATGTTCCTACCTGGCAGCCAAAGCAACACAAATAAGCCAAAAGTGCTGTCATCCAGCGATTTCCAAAGACAATTAACAAATATACAGAGATTTATGCACCTGTGCCCCAGCTGTTAGCACACCAGGAATACTTTTCCTTAATTTCTCACAGTTTTTTCCAACGCTCTGCCGGATGCCTGTCCAAAAGGCTCTAAATCTCCGTGAAAGTGTTTATAACATCACAGCGATTGCCGGGAAATGGGGGGAAACCCACTTGACTTCTCTTTTCCTCTTCATATATATTTCACTGACATAAGACACACATGTAAGAGGACACCATGCTCACAAAGCATGTGAATTGGATATTCCGTGGTACCACAATGGGGGGAAAAAATGTGCAGACTTTGATAAAGATGCCAAGGGGAAAGAATCTGAGCCACATTCTTTTGGGCTTGCAGGAAAAAAATCCTCAGAGCCAAAGAGAGTTTCAGCTTCTAGGTAATGTGACATTTAATAGGATGTGCAACACGCTCGGAGGATCTGGGGTTGCGCGCTGAGAGAGTGAACAACTCCACATAAAGGTGAGGCAGGCTTTACAGGAAGAGATAGCTTTAACATTTCACTGGTGCTTGATTAAAAGCCTAAATGAGTAACAGCATAATGTTCCCACTCCTTCCATCATCCGTTCATTCCTGCTTCTTCATCTTCATTTTTTCCCCCCCTATCCGGCAGCGGCAGGCACCATGTGTCCGGCGAATGGGAACAAAGAAAGGGGAAGAGAGACAGAGAAAAAGAAGGATGGAGCGACAGGAAGAGGAGAGAATTAGAGCATATATCAAGGCCGTTTTCTCTGACATTTGTGCTCTCGGTGTGGAGAGGCACTATGAATATCAATATGAACCCATGGAGAGGAAACACTTTTTTTTTTTTAACTTCTCACTGGGCCATTCATGCACACAAGAAATCTATTCAAGTCAGTGTAATGGCCAGTCTCTGAGCCTGTGCACAGTTGTGTGAACAGCGCTGCCTCGCCTCTACATTTTTCCCTCTCATGAGTGTGGCCAGGCTTGTATTACTGAAAAACACTTTACGTCAAGTGCAACTGTGGTGAACACTACAGTATCTAAATCAGACTGGATTAAATGCTTGCATGAGTTGAGCCTGACAACACCAATCAGCAACACCTACCTACCAACAGCTTTCTCTGTATAGTTTTTTGTGTGTGTGTGTGTGTTTTCACACAGCCTCTCTTCTCCTCTCGGTTCTTAGAGATATAGAGTCAAAGGGATGCAAATCTACCCACTTCCTTCCTCCCCTCCCCCACCTGCAAACATAGATAGCCCCAGGCCAGTTCCAGACCTTTCTATATGCAGAACCAGTGACAGGAGTTACACACTATTCTCCCCCCCTGTAAGTTCCCTCAGTAACAAGCTGCGAGCCATGCTCTCTCTCTCTGGGCTGCATGTATGAAGCTGTGTGATTGGTTTGGTATGGTAACAATATGGGAATAGTGCGATGCCCACGCCCCCACCTTCTGCCTTTTTTGCATGTGAAGCCTTTCCCTGCTCGCAGTCGTGCATGCATGAGTGTGTGTGTGCATATGTGTGTGTGTGTGAATGTGGACTGCTGGATCCAAGCTTATTACTTTAAGTTGTCTCCAGCCCCAGCGCTAATCCCTGTCTACTTCAGGGAGGGATAACAATAATACAACAAGATCCAGAGGTACTAATGAAATCCTATCAGGTTCCTGAATGTCAGAGAGGGGGCGGGGGGGGGGGACGACTGAGAGTGTATGAGGTATTGATTGAATAGAGACCAAAGCAAGAGAAAGATAAAGGGGGAAGTGAAGAGGAAGAGAAAGGCAAGGAAGCGTAGTTGGTGAAAAGTAAGTGAATAAACAGAGGAGTTCAAAAATAAAATAAATTAGAGGCAGACTGAAAGGAAGACGAGGGGAGAGGAAAGCAAAGATTTTTAGAGTAGATGCAAAAGTTGGGTGCAGTTGTCGACAGAATGTTTTCTCCTCGGTGACTGAGCAGGCAGCAGCTAAAGTGCATCAGCCCTGACTTGAATAGGTTTCAGACCTAGACCAATTCTCCCTCTGCGTCCCCGCCAGACCCACCATTCGCCCCTGGGATTGAATTAGGCCTGCCCCATTATACAGTTGCCATGGGGACTCTGACACCTCCGCTGACGAAGTGAGAGCCACGCAAGGCTGAGTTGCTGATCAGAAAGTGTGTGTGTATGTACGTGTGTGTCATTTGTGACCGTACAAATGTCTTTATGTTTGTTACTGATATGTGTACCTATTCTCTCCTACGTGTTTGTCGCTATAGAAGTAGCTGAAATAACTGAGGGCTTTTCTATACATCCAAAAGAGGGAGAACTGATTATGCCTCTAAACATCAGCACAATGGATTTAAAAGAAATTATTTTACATGTGATTAAAACTTTTAGCTTAAATATTGCAATAACGTTTTTAGGAGGCGCAGCCTGTTTTCTCTTTCAAAGCAAAAGAAGTGATGAAATTATATCTAGTAGCTGTCAATGGGAACTTTCAATATGTGTTCAAAGGAGTTGTTAATGAACGGAGAAGATGTCCGTGATCACAAAGCTGAAAACACACCGGATAATACAGTCTGGTGTATTACTATAATACACTGGCACTCTGACACGATCAGGAGTTCAGCATTAAAACGTAGACAAAACATACATCCTGAAGGTTTGTGCCTATATCAGATACTATGACCTTATTAGGATGCCTAGCAGCCAGCAACCTGAATTAAAAATATTCTAGAGATAGTACATAAAAATCATTTTTATGTACTATCTCTACATAAAAAATAAATAATAAAATTGCATGGAAAATTCTCTCTTTCTTTATACTTTATTTTTAAACAGTACGTTGTACTGTGTTTTTACTGACTTTTTCATTTTACAGCATTGCTCTTCACCTACACCACTTTATAAACAAACAGTCTAACTAAGCTAATAATACACAGACAGATGTACCAAGCCCACTTAGTAAGCAATCACAGCGTGGGTTGGAAAACGTTGGAAACGTTGGAAAACGTTGGAAAACGTCAATGAACTTTTGAACTGAGAAAACCCATTGGGGCTTACCCAGATGGCATGTATAGAATTATTTCAAAGCTGACATGCTAATGTCAAGAAGTTACTTTAAATGCTAAAGAGGTACCAGGTTTGAGTAACATTTGATATGTTTAAGGCCCAAATAACCCTGTAAAAGATACTGTATAGCTATCTGTATAAAGCACTTTCATCACAACCGTCAATGCCATGTTAAATCCAGACTAATCACAATGCTATTTAATTTTAATGAGGAAATCAGGTCTTACACCAGCAATTTAAGCCTGGCTAAAAGATTAGGCTTGACTTTTCTTTTTTCATTCAGCTGTATAACGTTTAGCTATTGTCATAATTTACACTTAAAAATGTCAGCTACTCAGTAGAATAGAATCTAGACGTACTCAATTATTTTTTAACGAGCACTCAATCTGAGTCAGCACGTGCATATAAAAAGTAGGTACTTACATAGTACTTCCAGTGTCATTTTTCCTTATTTCTGATATACCCTGTAGGTGCCCATTATATTTAGAATATTAGAACATGTTATTTTTCATTTCCACTGAAATATAATGTTGTTCTGCTGTCCTGTCAATTATTTATAAACTCATTTGATGTCAAACATAGTCTAGAAGTTCAGATAAATTTGATGAATTAGTAAAATGCAAGATTAATGACAAGCCCAGTTATGGGCTGAGCAACACAGGACTCTAATCATCTTAACAGAGATATTGTAGGGGAGACCGGGGATAGTTGTAACATTTTTGACATTTCTGTCTGTAAATTGAAGCTCTTTTAAGGTAGTGGATTCAAAATGTAATGCAAAGTATTTACATGTCTCTGCTATTAAATAGGGCAGCTATTTTCTCTGCAGCACAATTACCCATTGCATGGTATGGTCTCAAACACGAAGAGTGAAATGTTACAATTAACCCCATAGTCTGGGTTAGTTGTAACATATCCTGGGGTAAAATGTAACACAATGAAAGAAAAGGGTACTAACAAAACATTAACATGTAATCTTTGTTTATTCAACACATGAATGCACTTATATCCATTTATGTAGCTATGTGCAGAAATCTAGCTTTTGAACATATTCCAACCCCCCCCCCCCCCCCCCCCCCAAAAAAAAAGACAAGTTATGGAATTTTCTGCAACTGAATATTTCATTAATTTTGGTTGGTCTTCCTTGAGTTTGGCCTCATTGGATCAGTGGGCATTATAACCTACAACTCTTGCACCAATTTTGAATATAACAATGAAGCTGAAAAAATGTAGTTGTTCACCAGCATCGCAATTCCATTACTTTTTATCATGGCTTAACCTTTGTGTGGTTTGCAAAGTGCTTCAGAAAGATGAGGAAATCTGTTTCTTGCACCCATCTTGATTTATTTCCACTACCAGTACTTCCTACTGGTCCATCTCTGACACAGTGGTCTGCATAATGTATGTGTGGGAACACAAACAGTGGAGGAATTGTGTTGCCAATGGCATTAACCGCATATACAAATGCGACCAGTGAACCTCTCTCTGCTGATGTCGTTGCCCCAACTTGTTTAATATAAGTTAAAGTAATAGTGTGGTAAGTTGTAACATCTGCATTATTGTTACAACTAACCCAGACTGTTGCTGTTACAACTGACCCAGACTCCTATAGCCACGAACTAGCTAACATTACAGCCAACGGCTAAAACATTAGCACTAAAGACCTACGCAGAATATATCCCCATAGACATACAAATAACACAATTTAAGTTTGATGAGTTTAACTGCAAAGCAGATAATGTTATTAGAAATTGAAATAAAGTAGAAAAACGTACTTTTTGGCATACAAATTACTTTTTTTCATGTTAAATTGTCTGTGTTTGACAAAATGTGCTGATTTTTCACATGTGATAGCAGAACTGAGTTGGGCATGCACAGGATGAGTCACATCATTTGAAACTTAGCCCTGATTGGAGAAATTGGAAGTGTTACAACTGACCCACGTTACAACTATCCCCGGTCTCCCCTACAGTCTGAGCCTGGATTTTAGAGCACTGTGGTTCTTTTTACATCTAAGAAGGGTCAAATACACCAGAAAGATCTTTGCCTTGAGCTATTACAGCAACTGTACAAGAGGTTTCTCATTTAGGTCTGACATTTTCAGGTTATTAAAGTGAGAGTTGGTGGCTTTTCTTCAAAAAACGCTTTATAAAGTTTAAATATCTAATGTTTTCAAGAAAGATATATTATTATTCATGTTGACTTTGGAGGATGTAAGTTCAATGTTCACTTTGCTTTTACCTCAATTTTGGTCTCCACCAAACTCTTCTCATCTGACTTTCTTTTTTTTTTGCCGTATTCTCTACTAATATCAAACTTTGTATGGCTGTTATTTGGTTTTGGAAAGGTAATGCACCATCTTCTAGAATTAAATCTTTTAATATCATTCAATTTGCAACTGAATCCACAAAGTAAATTTAGCTGTATGAACTCTCACCTTTACATATTAGTATACTAATATGTAAATATGTATTAGTATACTAATATGTATACTAATATGTAAAGATTGCAGAGTGCAGTGAACTTTATTCTGTTTTCTTATCCTGGCAATGGTGGCTGCTGTAGGACAAACAACTCTTGCTTCTATTCGTCTGGAGTGAGGAGTCCAGTACGATTTGATGAGTTAATTTCTGACCAGTGAAAACGATACTGAGGAGAATTATTCAGGATAACCTGAACGTTTTGCTTTTGTTATTTGCTATTGTCAGTTGGTGTTAGCCTCTGTTAGCTATTGTTAGTCTGTTAGCCAGCACTAGTGAAACTTTCCTTGAAATGGGTCAGACATTGTTGGACTTGGACATTTCACAAATAAACTCTCATACAATACAGTATGAGAAGGCCATCGGACTGTTTATCAGACTGTAGGACACTCAAGGTTAAGATTAGATGGCATAAGTTAGCTTATAACCAGCTGTTGATGTTTAGCTAGCTCGTTGTCAGCAGTTTGAAGACTGGAGGGTTGCATGTCTAATCTGTTGATAATAAGTAACTGCAATGAGTACCATTAATAAATAAGCATGTTTATGCACATTGTCACATATCACAGCTGTGACTTCAGCTCAGGAGATGAGGTGTGAGGTGAGGAGGAAGAGGATGGTATTTCTTTGGTGACGGGGATCCCTTCTGAGATCATAAAACACAGGTACGATCCTTTTTATCTGGAATCTGAAAAGTAAAGGTGCAAGTAAAACAACTCTTTTCTAATGTTTTTAATGATTTTAAATGTCTGAAATAAAGATGAATTAATTAAAATATTCACTGAAAGCATACCACTTGAATTTTCAGGGAAAGATTGGATTTTGGTTGCAGAACCTTAGACTAATAATGTCTTTTTGTTGCCTGACCTTAACAACAGACTGCAGGGGAGATGTATATCTGCCATTCACCACCATATTCCTGCAAATCATTAAGAGCAGCAAGTGATTCAGAATTTTGTTATGCCCCATTTTAACAAAACAATAAATTGAACAATGATTAAAAAAACATAAAAAAAACCCCCATCAGAACTGAAGGGATGGGAAACACAGATTTGAATGAATACTGACTCAATGTTTATTGCTGTGAGTGACCTCTACCACTTTTTGTGATCTTATAGTACTTTTTTTGGATCTATTTTTCATATGAAATGATTGATTTCCACAGCTTTACAAATCAGATCTTTGCTTGCTGTTTATATTTACGAGAGAAATGTTGCAAGTCTTTATGAGAATGCAGATATTCCTGTGACAAAAAGGGTCAGTGAAAGATTAATGCGTTTTTTGTTTAGTTGCAGTAAATAAAGAGGTGAGACATAACAAATTAATGGGCGTATATTTATATTTCCAGCTTTTTCTAAGTCCCTGTGGCTTGCAGTCTTTAGTTTTCTTTTAGGAACATTTTGTAGGTTAGCTAGGAACTGATCATAAATTTCAGCATAGTTTCACTGTATCTAAATATATTCCTGAATTTATTCATTTCTCTAATTTAACTTGTCTCCCCTGAGAGAGCCGGCGTTCAAGAGATCTCAGTTATCCACTTATTGCAACCTCACTGCACAAACACCAAAACAAACAGTTGGATGGGTACTGAAAGCGGATACCTTGTCTGTCTCCTCACATTGGAATTTTGTCACCAACACAGTTCTAATGGATGGCCAGAGAAAGGATGCCACCCACAGCACCATCTGGCTAATGCCCCGTCCTCGGCTTATGAATTACGCTAAATTGTGCCCAAGAGAGAGAAGCCACATGTTCATTATGAAAGCTGCAGGGGTATTAGAGATCCCCTGAGTCGCGCCAAACGAGCTGCATGTCACAGGATGGTGTGACACACAACATGGTGCCATGAAGGGGGGGGGGGGAAGACACAACCTTCTCCGGATTTAATAGGATGCATTCATCAGGCAACCTTGACTGGACTCTGACAGGGTTCGTTTTCTTTTGTTTCAACAATGATTCACTGTTCAGTCACAGCTGAATACATACAGTATGGCCAGGTTGTTTGGGAAGTACACTGATGGATACGACTACCAGCACCTGGGAACACCTGCGCCTGATGTGACAAGCTAGTATCATGAAATGGCGAATGAATAACAAGCCAGTTTTTCCACGTTATTGGTAGCATTTTGGGTTTTGACATGTCATTTGTAGTCCCAGCTGACTGTATTCATTCAGCTCTGTGCAAAGAAAACAACAAATACTATCACATATGGATACTATCACTCAAATTAACCAATCATTTAACCTTAATGTTTCCATGATTTGTAGTCATTCTAAAGATATTAAAAGATGCTCACAAGCCCACAATGTAAAAAGTCTGCTTGGGCTATTTTAAGTACAGCTAATGGACCAGCCAATGAAAAGTGTCCCAGCCCTCTACTAGAAATATAGCACAGATATTTTTCCTATCTCTGTTTGGCTATATTTGGCATAGAAAGAGGTTGAGTGCAGGTGAGGATCAGGGTTTGGGACTTTGTTGTCATTGTTAGGACAACTAACATGCAAAAAGGCCATGGTCAAAGTAATGTGGACTATCAGCTTGAAAAGGTAATGAACATTGGCTTTTGATGTTAAGGTCCTGTGTTTTATCCACTCGCCCATCCACACCACAGTCTTCCATGTAGACCATATGGTTTTACAATCCCATTCTTTTTAATCATAAGTACTATGGCTACTTTAGGGCAGCGGTCCCCAACCCCCGGGCCTCGGACCAGTACCGGTCCGTGAGTCGTTTGGTACCGGGCCGCGAGAGTTGAGGCTCAGGTGTGAAATGTATAGTTTTCGGGGTTTTTATCTGTTTTCAGCGTTATTTTGTTATCGTTTTTATCGTTAATTCGGTTTTCCTGGGTCTTTTCACGTGTGTTATGAATAAATATTCTTTTTTTCGGTACCGGTACTGCTTTTATTTTGTTGTATTTATCCGCGACACTTTAAAGGCCGGTCCGTGAAAATATTGTTGGGCATAAACCGGTCCGTGGCGCAAAAAAGGTTGGGGACCGCTGCTTTAGGGCACTGTTACAGTGAAGTGTAGCCTTACCACTGGTTGTAATGAGAGGCTTGATCAAAAAACCATTTGGTTAGTTTTTTTTTTTTTTAATGAAATAAAGGTCTCCATTTGAAGCATGGTAGCCATTTTGAAGGAAAATGCCTGCACCAGCAGCCACTATTAGGTGTCTTTATCTGTGTCTAGACCATCATGAGACCAGGCTTACAGCATCTGTCAGTCCCTGCAAAAACTCCCTGGGTACCATAAAAGACCGGGCCCCCTCGCTAAAAGAACTGAGGCTAGAGAACCCAGTGGGGACCCATCGGACGGTATGGAGAGAAATAAAATTATCTGCTGTGGGTTTTTTTCTCCTTCTTTCATTCCGCCACAGTGTATGCCATGCATTGCCATGAAGGCAGATGGGGGAGGTGGAGGTGGAAATAAAACATGCATGAGTCGCCTGCAGCCCAGGAAAATAATTACTGTCATTTAGCAGACATGTAGAGGAGAGCAGCGCAGCCCAGTCTGCCCACAATATACCACCACACTCCCTGCATACCGATGAACTGGAGGCAAAACAGAGAGGGGTAGGGATGCACTGGCTGGGAGAGGGTTAGGAGACTGTAATAGATGCTATGGCTTACTTTTGGGGATGTTTTCATAAGTCGTTCATAGACGACAGAATCCTCACAAACTGTTGCAATCAATCGAAAATTAAAAAGAAAGAGACTTTCTTTTTTCTTTCTCTGCACTCACAGGAGCTCCAACATTGCTCGACACATTATTGAGCACTGTTCTGTCTCCAGTAGTCCCGAATGACACAAGATGTACAATATATTTCTCTAAAGATCAGAGGAAAAGATTTGACCTCCGTGTCTTGGCTGAGGCTAAATCAAGCAGTCCTTCTCTCTCATTTAGCCTGTCACTCATCTCTTTTCTCCCCCCTCCTCTATTTTCTCCACATCTGTCTATCTCCTTCCTGTCTTTTCCTCCTTCCCTTCCACTTGCCTGGAGTCAGACCACAGCACAAATTTATAGGAGGTGGAGGGATGCCAGTGGAGGTCAAATGCGTGAGCAGCTTCCCGTCTGCCTCCCCTATCATTCTTTATGGCTGATCTATCGTGGCGGAGCCTTCATTACCCTGAATTATACGCTACGATTATTACCTCTCCCCCCGGCCTATGCAGGACGGCCCTGGCCTTATCATCTTCTTGGCTTACCCAGGAGGAACGTAATATAGGGAACCCTGGATATATAGCGCAACATCTGCCTCCAACATGACTCCACTGCGAATCTTTGAACTTTAGATCTCTACATTCACAGTATGTGATGTATGTGGTGTGCGACTGGGCTCACTGGGTTTATTTGTGGAGAGCTATAATGGGCTGCAGAGACACATCGCCTGCTGCGGGTGTGGGATGCCATGCTGTATATATTCTGTAGGTTTAATTACTGATCACCACATAACTTTAAATAAGAGGATATTCCTTCTGATGCTAAAGTGGAAACCCACCTCCTGTTGTTCCAAGTCCTTTGACTGACTTAGACCGCATGCTCTTCAAAAGATACACAGCACCTCAATTGTAACTATCTGCAATGTAGTATTTGGGCGTGCAGCCTGCATTTTGTAGAGCATTTTCCCAAGAAGCAGCAGCTTCCACATACTTATTTTCCTTCCATCTGGTTTTGATGTTTAGGGGAAAATGCAGCAATGACCCAGCTGCAAAGAAATCATGGTACTAAACTAAATGCTCACTCTCATTGAGTTTGCAAATGACAAAATCCTGGAATTTTGCACTGTATAAAACACTTAGTTTGGACTCCTGTTGATATTGTTCCTCTCCTCACCAACAGTGTCACTGCAGATGTTTAGTACCACAACTTAGTTGCCAGTGTGAAGCTCGATAATCTGAGAAATCAGCAGGGTGTTCAGATAGCAGCAGTCTTGATATACTCCACTTTTTCACAAGTCATTTTCGAGTGGGCGCGCTGAGAGAACCTGTGCTGAATCTTGGTGTAAATATCAGTGCAGGCACAGAGGGGGGTAACAGACAAGGACTGGATGACACATACACTGCAGCACACTTCATCATCTAGGCTGCAAATCAGAAGTATTTCTCAGGGGTTTTGCAAAAGTTTTGCCTTACAGATATCTTTCTGTAATATCAGAGACAGAGAAACAAATTCTTCTGCTCTAGTGAAACCTCTGTGGATGCAAATGCACACCAGGCGGAGCCAGAAGTAGAGTTACAAGCCCAATTCTGAAAATGTTGAGATGCTGGGTAAAATATAGATAAAAATAGAACGCAGTGATTTGCAAATGTCATAAACTCTTATTTAGAACACTGAAAACATCAAGTGTTTAAACTGGGAGATTTTCATGAAAAATGGTAAATGGTAAATGGCCTGTATTTATATAGCGCTTTACTAGTCCCTAAGGACCCCAAAGCGCTTTACATATCCAGTCATCCACCCATTCACACACACATTCACACACTGGTGATGGCAAGCTACATTGTAGCCACAGCTGCCCTGGGGCGCACTGACAGAGGCAAAATATTAACTCATTTTAAGTGTGATGGCAGCAACTCATTATAGGAAAGTTAGGACCAGACTGGAAAAGTAAGTTGTACTAAAATTAAGCAGGTATAATAAGAGCAAGAGTTTCTCAGAAGTAAAAATGGTTCAGAGGTTCACCAATCAGCAAAAAATGGTGTAACACCTACAAATTGCAAAGAGTTTGAATATCTCATCATCTACAGTAAATAAAAGATTCAGAGAATCTGGAGAAATCTCTGTGTGACCTCGGCCTTGCATATTTTAGCAAGACAAAGCTGTAATATTAATGCTGCATCTAGTTTAATAGAATGGCTTTTTTGGTAGAAGAATCCAGGTGTTGAACTAGAGTGCCTACAGACCAGAACTAACCAAGAAATCGCAGGACTATATTAGACAAACATGAGGCATTGCAGCTGCCTCCTCAGTTCCCAGATGTTTACAGACTATTGTTAAAAGTTGAGGAAATGCCAAACAGTGGTAAACATGGCCCTCTATTCAGATTTTACACAGCATCCCAACTTTTTCTGAATTGTGTTATCCAGCTGGAAATGTGTCATTTGGCTTGAAGCTGCAGACATAATCAGATCTGTAATAGCATTACACATCAAAGTCGCAAACAATCTTGTGTTTCAACCATTAGGTTCTTTCCATTTATGAGAATAAATTGGTATTAGTGCAGTTTAAGAGAACTGCAAGAGAAAGCCCCCAAATGGCCATAAATTTGAATGAATAATATTGTATTGCTTCAGCAGGTTTCTAATTTTGCCAGATGTTGTGGGTCGAGTTTATAAAGTTAATGTATGTCATATAAATAGCCATCATATTACACTATGAAAGGCAGCAAACTATAAAAAGAGTAAAAAAAAATCCTAAAAAACAAAACAAAACAGGAGGATGAAAATATTTGCTTTTTCTTCAAACTTAACTGTGTATCTAAAGTGTACTTTTTCTGTACCAGAAACATCCAATACCTATTAAAAGCAAACTGATTCACTCACCATGGAGCTGGACAGATTGGTTTGGTGGATCTTTGTACTGGTAGTCTAATAAATCAAAGACCAGCACTGGTTGTGGTCCTCTGCTGCTGTAGCTCATCTGCTTCAAGGTTTGATGAGTTTTACATTCAGAGATGCTCTTCTGCATAGCTTTTAACGAGTGGTTATTTGAGTTACTGTTGCCTTCTTGTCAGTTGTCAGGTTTTTCTCGATAAACCTTAGAGATGGCTGTGTAGGAAAATCCAACTCACTTGGATCACCTCTCTTCCTCTACCATCCTCAGGTCGTCTTAACTGTGTCTGCATGGCTAACTTGCTGCCCTGTGACTGGCTATTTTTCTTAATCAGCAGCTGTACAGGTCTACCTAATAAAGTGTCAGCTAATTCCATGTGAAAATGTATTATTTGCTCATCTTGGAAAACAAAATCTTAAAACTAAAGGATATTTTTTTTGTAAGAGATTACTGAACCAGTGTTAAAGATTTTAATAGGAACCGCAGGGATCAGTTGAACAGAGGAGTCGGAGAAGCCAGAAAGTACAGAGAGTTGGACATTGCTGGCTTCAGTCTTTTTGGAAAACTTGTTGACAGCAAGAAATAATAACACCAGACCTGATCTTTGAAGGGGTCCTCCAGCAAATACTGCTATAAAGTTTTGTAATCTCACCAGAGACAGATAATAAAACAGAATGGTCAAAATCAATACGGCAGAGATGAAGATCTCCAAACTTTTAGTCAGTAGTATGAGTCATGCTTCAAAACAGCTGGCCCAGCAATTCCATCGTGCAACTCAGTAACATGTTTCATCAGGCCCTTCCTGTCTACAGTGTATATCTTTGAGCCTCCACACATCAAGCTTCTAAAGCATACATCAAGACATAATCTTTCAGACCTTAGAAACTCTTTACCGAGCAGCTGTTTTCTGTGGCTGAGAAGCACCACCCAAACCAAGTGAACTGACAAACATGTATGAAATCCAAGCATGCTGCCAAATAAGAGCGTCTTTATTGGACTCATCTGCAAGACTGGATTACATTCAGGGACCAAATGTTTTTGCCAGTAACAGAGACGTAAATGTACACATTTTGAAATTTATGTGAAAGGATTTGGTTACAGCAAAAAAGAAATACTAATTAAAGGCCTGCAATCTGATGCACACAGTCTCATGGATAAAGGTCTTGACATTCACATCACATTTTTTGTTTTATAAATAGGATACATTGCAATAATATAATCTTTAGGAGACTGTACTGGGATTGGAAAAGTGGCCCATAAAATAAAATACAGATACCTGAAAACTGATATAGTTACACCACAAACGTAGAGTTTTTTGTTTTTGTGTGAATGGCATTTATTGTATTGCACTACTTTCTTGTAGCTTACAAGGCAGAAAGCCAGCACGTACAAAGCCATCAGCTCCACCGATGGGCACAATTACAGAACTTGTTGTGTTATATCATGTCCTAAGTGTAAGTACAGACTCAACAGGGGGTGGTAGACAAGATCTGGATGCCACACACACACACACATATACAGAAACACACACTTCTCACCTCCCAGCATGCTGCTATATCGGGCAGTCAGGCAGGGAGTCAGGGAGCAGTAACAGGGCTATTAGGACTCTCAGGGACCCTATCGATCTCCTCATTGATCCCCTCCTGCCTTGGCTGGTTCAGACTACTGTGCGGGTTTATACAGTTACTCCAGGAAAGAGCAGTGAAACACTACAGGTTAAGAGCACAGTGTAACAGCTGAGGACCGACATTAAAAGAGAAGCAAAAGAGTCACTTAAAAAGCTTCAAACCTTCCTCTCCTCCCTTCCTACCTTTTTTTACTTCCCCCTTTTCCCCCACTTTTTGTCCTATTTTCTTAAGAAGAAGCTTTTAGCTCACTTTTTCCTTTCGTGCATCTTCTACAGGATAAAATTACATCATCCCTAAAGAGTGAAGTGCATGGTTTCACAGTGTAAAGACGTTAACTTTGCGCTGAGATTTATAATCTGTGACAAAATAGCAAAGAAATTTAGCCACAATCCCCAGTGTGATAGAGCATCAACATGGTTATTGAAAACAGGCAGGCTGGAGCCTTCATCCTGCTTCAAGCTGGGTCATATTAAAGTTACATATGTGACTAAAGGAATAAGACATACATTTGCTCCACATGACGAACCCATCAGATTTGTTTTTGTAGATGAAAGGGATTTTTTTATGTATTTATTTCAAACCTTTCTTTATCCTGAGATTACCAAGCAGAGCTGCGGGGATTTCACTCTGTAGCCACAGGCTCTGGTAATAGAGAATAATACAGCAGTGCCCCCAGTGGGCTTGTTGTGGTACTGGTCTACAACAAACTGTCAATCTCGTACACACCTTTTTTTGTGTATGCATAAACTACCCTCTTGTATTTCAAGAGGGTCATCAAAACAGTCTTATTATTGATAATAACATTATTGATTGAGCGAATAACTGTATAAAAAGCGCAGTTGTGTACTGCTGAGTGTGCAGCGTGACCCTGATTAATGACAGGGGATGGCAGGTCCTCATCAGAGTCCATCTGATTAATAACCGGCCCTTCAGTCCTTCCCTCACAACTAATGGCTCTCTGTCTCGCTGTCTATTATTATCACTCAATAATGAGATCTAAAAGAAGGTGTGTGTGCTTGTGTGTGTGTGTGTGTGTCTGTGTGTGTGAGAGAGAGGTTTATCAGATATTTGCATATCTAAAATCTCTTGATGTGATGAAATGTAACTATATTTATTTACTCTGTATTTGACAAACTTTACTACTCAGTTCAGTTCTTCGTTATACCACCACTCTGCTAAAATGAGAAACATGCAGTACATTTAACTGCATCAGAGTGCAGAAAAAGAGAAAAGAGAGCACTGAAGGAAAATATCAACAGTGGGAATTCTAGTATGTGACCAAAAAGGTGAGGAGGGAAGAAACAACAAAAACAGAGGCTTCAGTATAGGGTTGGAAAGGATCACTGAATTTCCTGATAAGTATGAAAATGATATAACTTAGTTCCCTTGACCTTTGAAGTCATCAGATCAAATAATACCACATCAGTGTCTGTCCTCTCCACCTATAGGAGTATAGGTGGAGAGGACGGACACTGATGTGATATTATTTGATCTGCATCAAAAAGATTATCTTTTTGAGGAATTTTGTTGCAGCTCCACAAATGACTACTAAAGGTCTTCTGAATAAATTTTGTTTTAGGATTAACCTTCATTCAATTACTGTTCTGAAAGTATATTATAAATGATAAGTACTGTAGGCTTTCTTTAAATGTGGGTGAACTGAATGTTTACAGTCATGTGAAAGAGATAGCTGCGTATACGACTGTAAGTTAATGGTACAGGGATCAATGATAACTGAATGTGTGAAAAGCTACTGTAGTTACCATGGAACCGCCATAATATGACAACAGATAATATCAGCTAATCAGTTAATGATAGGGGCCCTTGCAACAAAACAGCTGTTACACTGTGTTGGTGTTATTGTGCTGTGAAAAAGCATTTGCCCCCTGCCTGATTTTTTAGTTTTAAATAAATACAAAATGCAGCTTTTAAATGGTGATCTATTTTTTTAAGGGGAAGACTTTAAGAAAAACGTATTGTGGACTGACGAGACAAAAGCTTAACTTTTTGGAAGGTTTGAGTCCCGTTACATCTGACGTTAAACTAACACAGCGTTTCATAAAAACAACATCATGCCAACAGTAGAAAACATGGTGGGGGTAGTGTGACGGACTGAGCCTGCTTTGCTGCTTGAGGATGACTTTCTATAGTTGATGGAACCATGAATTCTGCTCCCTACCAGAAAATCCCGAAAGACCAATGGACAATGATCTGAAACCCAGATCGGACATTCGTGCTCGAAAACCCTCCAATGTGGCTGAATTAAAACAATTCTGCAAAGAAGAGTGGGCCAAAAAATCCTCCACAGTGATCTGAAAGACTCATTGCCAGTTATCACAAACACTTGATTGCAGTTCTTGCTGTCATGGTTAGCATGATCAGTTTTCCCATGGTGGTGAGCATTGTTTTTTCCATAATAAATGAAATCATCATTTAAAAACTGTGTAATGTATTTACTTGGGTTATTTTTTCTAAATGTGAGGAATAGGGGGAAAAAACTAACTAGGAAATCAGAAAGAGAGCAAATACCTTTTCGTGTCACTGTACACACACAGAAGAAGAAAGTTGGAGGTACACTGAGATATTATTTCTCACCTACAGTCAAGCTGTTGTAATGGCACAGACACTGAAATCCCCATGGGCAATGGTGCATTCCCAGATGAAAATTACACACAGCAGCACTTGTTCCTGATTATTTCCCGGCTGTCTGCTATGTACAGACGGCAAATTGCGTGTCATTTATGTCTTGCAGGTCAGCCTATTCATACTATCGGTCATGCCAATTTGCAATAGTGTGAGAGGTAAACACTTTTTTTTTTTTTTAGTCGTCATCTCCAAATTCAGCCAAAGTGGTCAGAGTAAAGTTTCTGTGCTGCTAAAAATACCTCAGTTTGAAATCTCACAGGGCGCCGGGCCCTGTGTCAGGATTCTGAATTCCTGTTACTGATTCATAGGAGTCACTGTGCATGCTAATCACTTTCTAATTCCAGCATACTAACAAGCTGATACATGACACGATCGTCACATACAAACAAGTTGTTGCAAAAACATGGCTGTGGTGCAAGCTCTAGATCAGGGGTGGGCAATCTCAGTCCACGAGGGCCGGTGTCCCTGCAGATCTCACCTTGGGTCAACACATCTGAATCACATGATTAGTTCGTTACGAGGCCTCTGGAGAACTTCAGGACATGTTCAGGAGCTAATTTAGCCATTTAAATCAGCTGTGTTGGTTCGAGGACACATCTAAAACCTGCAGGGACACCGGCCCTCGTGGACTGAGATTGCCCACCCCTGCTCTAGATTCACATTAAACTGAGGGAGTTAACGCCACACTGATAAGACGCTCTGATAAGGTCCATAAAACCATTACACTCTGAAAGTGTAAATAAGAAATCTGATGACTGCTGCATTCATAAGAATTAGAAGGGGGGTGGACAGCTCTCATTCATAATATCATTCAAGAGTAGCTCATATGCCTTTTATAAATAGGTGACTCATGATGATGATGACAAATAAACAAGGGCAAAGTGCAATGCTAAGGGACAAACAGAAAGGAGAGGCAGCCATGAATGTCACATAACAAAACATTAAACTCTCTTTACCTCTTACCTCTGAAATTTTTGCACATTTAAAACATGCAAAGCTGCTGTGGATGTAAGCATTTGCACAAATTTGAACAGATTTGTTTTCAGAGAAAGAAGCCTTTGCGTCAGTAGAAACTGTAAAGATAGACAGAGTTTGTTATTCCTCTTTATGTGACAGAATGTGAATTAATACTTTCATTTTCTTATAATAGGCTTAAACATTATAGGATGTTGTCAGCAACAAGGCCAAAGTACACACAGAGAATTCAAGGATACAATCTATCCAGTAGCAGATTTAAGAGGTACGAGAGGAAAAACATAAAAGATGAATACGTATTGAGTGACATGGAACAAGCACGGACGCATGAGTGACGAATATTCAGTATGTGAATCAGTTCTCCAGTTAAGCAAAACAGGTCTGCAGGTTTATTGGAAAATTACCTTTTTTATTTTTATGTGTGTGTAAAACAAATCAGTTTCGCGAAATGGAGTCGGTTTTATAACCACCTTTATTTTTATTAAAAGACAGCTTTTTTTTCTTCAGTTTCATTCCACTGTTACATTTGTTCAAAACAGTAAAACAAAAAAGAACACTTAAACTACTGGCCTGTATCCAGTATTTTTTGGCTCCAATATTGAGCAGGTTAAATAGTAATTTTTTAAAAACAAAAAACTATATTTACTAAGCCAAAACATTTAAAGTTAAGCAGTATTTGTGTTTCAGGCATTTTAAATAATGTCCTTGATGCTATACATGCGGGGTATAAACTTAAGAATGGTACTTAAAACTGCCACTGCACTTAGAAAGGCAGAATATATGAAGGAGTACTGTCCTTTTTTGTGTGCATTTTTACTTGTAGACTATGTAAAGGGATCAGGAAATAACTGCTGTATCCACTACCTCTTAGTTAGTCAATAATTATGTGATAATTATGAAGAATTAACTTGTATTTATATATCATATTTTTTAGAACGTTTGCTAAGTGTGCACATGCATTATGTTCTAGTGAAAATCAGTGGTTTACAACCTTCTTAAGCTTATAAAGCCTTAAAATGTTTCAGAAACAGGGTTGTTGTTGTCTTTGACTTCCTTTTATTTTGTGATATTTTGCTGGGACTATTTTATCTGGTGTTTCAGAAGAACAAAAGTAGCTTTTCATTTTCTTTTTTGTTTATACCATTACACATCTTCGTGACTCAGATTTTTACATAATAGGTAACCACTGAGTCTTCATCTTCTCCTCCAATCAAGCCTGTCTACATGCGCTGCTGATACCTGTCTAATAAGCTTTGGTTGTTGTCTTTTCAGAGCTCAGCTAAAAGACGATCCTCTGGCTGTGTGTCTGCCTTGCAGTATCGCTCTAATTCTTCTGACCTTAGAATAATACTGTGTTAATATACAACCGAGAGGAGGGCAGGCCCTTCCCCGTATGTCTGAAGAGGCAGGGCAGCTTTAGCAGGCTGACAGTCTCTGCTACAGTTCAGTACTCAAACGTAGTCAGGATTTTTCTACTACTGGCAAGGCTACACTCATGTCATCCTGAAAGGTACCGAAGAGATACTTCATTGCTACTTGTGAAAGAGCGTCTTTCAATCACAGGACAGAATAGACAAAGAGGACTGCAGTAAAATGCAACAAGTGACCATGAATGTGAAGAAGCAGTTGTTGTCCTTATTTTGTTTTCTTCTGCCTTCTGTGGGACTTGTGTTGATGTGTACCGGGATCTACCTGGTGTCCCAGGAGAACGTGCATGAGAAGGCTCTGAGGGTCATTTTTGTGTATATCATGATTGGCTGTGGCCTCCTGGCTATGGTCATTGGGGTCTGCTGGGGCCTCTGCTCAGGCATAAAGACCGAGAGAATTGGACGCGAGCGACACATCCAGGTCTTCACTATTGAAAGGTAAATCTGTGTTTTCGTAAGAGGTGTGCATTCAATGCAAAAAACAAATGCAGAAAAAAATGTTTGTGTACCATAAAAATTCTTTGAGTAGAAATTGTACATATGATTGTACATATAACATTAGCCCCTATATTAAATATATTAAATATCTCAATTCTTAGTTTGTATATATGAAACAATACACCAAATATCTATCTATCTATCTATCTATCTATTTATTTTCCCTTACAGACTGAGCTCTTTTCCTCCTTCATATGAAGATTCCCAAGAAAGTCAAGTCTGCCCTGATGCGTCTCCTGGGTTTATGGTCATAGTCGATAGCACAGACATGCTGATGAGCCTGGCTCCTCCGTTGTACAGCCAGGACAGCCCAGAGGCCCCAGACTGCAGGTTTAGCTGGGAGCAACCTCCACCATACAGTGAAGTTGAAAGTATTCAGCAGGGACATATGGATGCAGAGGAGCTGAGGGAGCGCTTGTCTGGACACTGAGGGAAGAACAGTTTTTGCCTGACTGGTTGAGAGAAAAAAAGGAATGCAGATTGCAGAAGTGAATGACTTCCACACCAAGCTGAGTGAGAAAGTTCCAGAACAACTGGAAATGTTTTTATGTCACTGGATCGCTCAAGTGCCAAAAGATGGACAGCAGAGATGTGCTGACATCATCTTTCTGCCATGAATCTACAACCTAGTGTCTGTCATCCGTCGTCTAACAGGCCTGAGGGTCTTTACACGGGTACGGCCAGAATGAGCCCCAGTTTTAAGCTGCAAAAATTATTTGGTGTGACCGATAAGCATGGTTGTATTACTCCAGGTGGACGAGGTTTCATTTAACAAGGAGAACTTACTTTTATCTGCACTTCATTCAACCACTGCTGTGTTGGATGATTTATGCATTAGAAAATGCATAAACTAGTTTTTAAAGGTTAATCTTTGAAGCCTGATATATTGTCAGAGTTGAATCAGCTTTACTCAGCATAGCAAACGGGTAAGCTCACTGTCTTTATCGTCTGTTTGTTCATGGAAATAAAATGTCTTTATTACATTTCTAACAATATTTACACTACAGTGAGTAACAAATGCCCTGCCTATTGCAAACAGAATAACATTGAGTTATCAATTACCTCTGAATCTCAGTCCACCATAATTTATATGAATATTTGCTGTTTGTTAATCAGAAGTTCTTATTTAACCTTTATTCAGCTGGGCTATTCACAGAAATTCTGAAAACCTCTTTTCAGTTAACAGTATTGGAACGTGTAGATGAAACACTGAACAACATGGCTACTTTTACACTTTTTACACTACAAAATTTTTGCATTTCATATGAATTTCTTATAAGACGCATTAATTTAAAGTCTTTCATCCACTTTTTGCTGTCTTTTTAAAAAAAAAAATGGATGAAGTGGTCTAATCTGCTGATTGCAAGATCATCTTGCAGAGATGGACAGAAAATGGAGAGTGCATTGATGAGTGGTTTTTAATTTGCAGTCTTTAACAAATTTACTATGCCATTACCCAATGTAAGGTTTATGCCACAGCTTCCTTAATGAATAGCGTTTGTAATTACCCAGACCATTTTTTATGTTTCTGCAAGTTAAGCTACCAGTGTGTGCACGCACTTTAATCAAAGTTGTATTTTTAATTTTGAAATTAATTTTTGCTGTTATCCATAAATTGTATTGTAAAAAATATTAAAGAACTTTTTTTAAAATGAAGATGCCAAATTACAGTTCTTTTTCTTGTATTTCTGAATAAAAAAATATTTTGGACTTCTCAGAGAAGTCCAGCGTGCCAGCTCAAAGTTGAAGACCTGCCTAATAAATAAAACTATCATTTTTAGTTTTAAACAAGTTTTTTGAAATATTTTTGTTTATATGACAGGTGACCTAACAAATTATTATTTAGCACTGTAAATTATTGTCTGATCTTTTGAGTACATTAATGTGACTTGTAACTATGTAACTAGTGTGACCTAACAATATACTGTGACTGAAAATACTGTCTGACTGTTACATGTTTTCTGCCTTTGCTGAATGTGCACATGCTTTCTGTGTATGACACTATAAGATGTCCTAATAAAGTATTTCAACACATGAAGACTACAACTGACGGCGCACTTTATCCCAATAAAAAGGCCGGTCGAGCACAAACAGCAGCATTGCAGCTAACCCATTTTTATACACAATATAAAGAGGAAAAGAGTGGTTGCTGCCATTTTTTAAATTACACTATTGGTGGTATTTTTTGATGGTATTTTTTTTTTCTAATCATGCTTTTGGCTATAATATGCTAAAGCTTAAACAATTTTAACTAAATTGTGTTTTTAGCAACTTGTCTAAAGTTGATAAAGTGCCCCCTATCCCCGTCCAGCTTAAGAAATAACACCTGATGCTATAAAACTGTTGTATGGGGCAATAACCTGCTATGGCTGGCTGGTAATGTCTGGCTGGCTGAGTGAACACATCCTTACGGATATCCACTGGCATAACCTCAACTGATAAAGACAGCAATCAGGCTGTTTATGAGTTCTGCGTGTCTCATTCAGGCCATATAAAGATCAGCCTTCTTCATTTTTTTGTCTCAACACAACAACTTCAACACACTTTATGCTTAAAAGCACGCTCTTTCCTCGAAAGAGCGTGCATTCATACACCTCCTGATATATGGTGTCAGCACAACAAAACACCCAAGGGCAACATATTTCACTAAGTCTGTTTTTTTCTTTTTGTCCTTAAAGCCATCTGACTAAATGAAAAGGACAAGAATTACACACAAATATTTTATTTGGATTAAAAAAAAAAAGAAATAATGAATTCAAACATGATCATACAACATTTTCAAATCCTAAATTAAAGAATAAAAGCTAAAACTGTTGAGAGTACATTTTTCTTTTTAACTTATGTAGGTTTGAAATATGACTGTGGTTACTTATCAAGTATTCATAGAAGAAATATGTTTTAATTTTATGGCTTTAATAAAGTTAACACATATTTATACCACAGTATGCCTTTATACTGTATGTGTTATGGTGCAGTACTAGCCTCGGTTTAGGCAAATATGATGCAAATTTCAACTCATACATGCAAATTAATATTTAATTTTGTTTTAAAGTTTAAACAGAAGGTTAACTAAAGTGTTCAGATTTTTAAAAGGTCAAATAGTTGAAAACATGCTGTGATAGGTTCGAGCAATCTGAAATGTGAGTTTGCACGCTCATAATCTGTTCGCTGTCGACCTTTTTTCATTATTTATCCACAACAATAATTACGCCTGCCACGTTGATCCACTAAATGGTAGTCGTCAATAAAGAACAGAGAACACTGTATGCGACTTTAACTTTATTTTTGAGAGACAAATGTCAGCGGTAAGCATCTGAGTCAAAAAAGAAATGAAAAATGAGGCTGAAACTACAGAGATATTTTAAAGATGAAACCAAGAAAGTAACAGGTGCTTTGAGGATATTTTTCATGTGTTTGCATATGAGTGTGAGTGTTTTTTGGTTGGTTTGTTTTTTTCACTTGCTCATGTGATTACATTTGGGCCACGGCGTCCTGTCCTCTCGTGAATGTTAGAGATCTTCAGGGCAATGGCAATGAGAGGACCCAGCACCACCTGAAGACAAAGCAAAGAGAGCTGAAGGCAGAGCTTCGAAACTCAATCAGACCTTTAAATCTTTCACATTCACACTAAGTTACTGTCGAGTTCTTGAGAATTTCATGAGCTTTTTGGTCAGTTTTTCTGTGCGAGGTTGGCACATTATACTTATAGACATCACGTGTTAACAGATTCCAGAGCAGATAACCAAGTTAGACTTACGTAAGTCTAGACCTTTAAAACTGTTTCAACATCCGCATTAAGGGGATTTTATAGGAGCTTTAACTTGGTTATTCAACTGGTTCTTTTTTATTTTTACATTTAGAAAATGCATACAAAGTGAGCATGAGACAACAAATAATGACAACATCCCACAAACTTGACATTATGACTAACAGGTTTGCTGTTGGGTCAGTGTTAATTTGAACCCTTTACTGCACAGCAGTAGTAATGAAGGTGTTTGAGGCTGCTGAAGAACATCATCTCCTCCTCCATCCCAGACACCACAGATCCGCTGCAGTTCGCCTACAGATCCAACAGATCCACAGAGGATGCCATCGCCCACGTCCTACACACCACTCTCAGCCATGTGGACAAGAAACAGGGTAACTATGTTTGTTGATTACAGTTCAGCGTTTAACACAATAGTGCCCTGCAGACTGTTCACAAAGCTCAGGGATCTGGGACTTAACAGCCGTCTGTGTGCATGGGTGTTGGACTTCCCCACTGGCAGAACTCAGGTGGTGAGGGTGGGTAGATGCGTCTCTAACAGCATCACCATCAACACAGGAGCACCTCAGGGATGTGTCCTCTCGCCACTGCTCTACTCCCTCTACACTTCAGACTGTGTGGCCACCCATGGCTCCAACACCATTGTGAAGTTTGCTGACGACACAGTGGTGTTGGGTGCCATCTCCAACAACGATGAGGCGGCCTACATGGATGAAGTGAAGAATCTGGCATCATGGTGCCAGGACAACCACCTCCAGCTGAACGTCGGCAAGACCAAGGAGCTGGTGGTGGACTTCAGAAGGGGTCAGCACAGAGACTACAAGCCCATTATCATCAATGGAGCTCCAGTGGAGAGGGTGCAGTCCTTCAAGTATCTTGGTGTCCACATCTCCTCAGACCTGACATGGGCTGCCCACATTCAGGTCCAGACCAAAAAGGCTAGGCAGTGCCTGTATCACCTACGACAACTGAGGAAGTTCAGGGTCTCTCCAAAGATCCTCAGGATTTTCTATACAGGCGCTGTGGAGAGCATCCTCACACAGAACATGACATCGTGGTTCGGGAACAGCTGTGTGAAGGACCAAAAAGCTCTCCAGAGAGTGATCCGTACAGCAGAACGCTGCTGCAGGATTGTTCTCCCCCCGCTTCAGGACACCTACACCAGGAGATGCCGGACTAGAGCAGCGCAGATACTGAAGGACCCGTCCCATCCTGGCAACAAACTGTTCCAACTTCTGCAATCTGGTAGAAGGTTCCGCATCTTCCGGGCAAGGACAGAGAGACTCAAGAGGAGCTTCTATCCCCAAGCCATCCGTGCCCTAAACACACACACCCGCCCTCTCACATCATCTATAATTGACTGAGACAGGACTCTCTTCCAGACACTCTAAAGTTTAGAGTGTCTGGAAGAGAGTCCTGGTTTAGAGTCTAAACCAAGGCACAATGTACATTTCAAATTCCTTTAATTTTAAATATGTTTATATTGTCTATCCTGTAAAATAGTCAGATGTCTATTCATATTAATGTACAGAATTCACCTGCTTGCTGCTACTACTGCACATTCACCCAATGTATATACTATATATATATATAATGTTCTGCCCCCATTTTTGCACATGTCGAGGAGCGTGTCAGGCTACATTTCACTGTGTGTTATACTTGCATAACTATGCATGTGACAAATAAAGAACCTTGAACCTTGAACCTTGGACCTTGAACCTTGAACAGTATTGTGTGATGGAAAACAACAGACATGTACAGGGCCGTGCAAAAGTCTTGAGACACCCCTCATTTCTTTATATTTTGGTTGAAAGTAGCCAAACCTTGTCTTTACAAAAATCCAGCAAGGACCTGAGAGATGCATCTGAGCCTTCAGCTGATCCATCTACTGCTCACTGAACCCTCATCAGAAATGGTCTCAGTGGAAGAGTGGCTGTCAAGAAGCCATTGTTAAGGAAGGGAAACAGGGAGAAAAGGCTGAGGTATGCCAAATTACACACTGAATTTCAGCCAGATCTTGTCAAAATGCATGGAATTATAAATGCAGGAAAGTACAGAAAGATTTTAATCTATCACATAGTACCATGTGGAAAGCAACTGATAGACAACAAATGCATTTTTCAGCATGACATTGATCTGACATATACTCCCAGTCCGGTAAAAACATATGTGGATAGATAAACACACAGTAAAACACAATCAGTCATGGACTGGCCTCCCCAGAGCCTGAACTTCAATATTATTGACAAAGAACAAAAGAAAAACCAGCCAACATCCAAAAGAGAGTTTAAAGTGTCCTTCAAGATGCCTGGAGAACTATTCCTGAAGAAATTATAAGTACATCACTAAATCTATTTACCATTTTCTGGTGATCTCAAGACTTTTCCACAACACTCTACATTGTATGATATTCTCATCCCAAAACTGCTACATGCAAAAAAACATGTATTACACTGAAAGCACAGATTTTACTAAGGCTGCACACAAACATGTGGCTTTTTTTTAGCTTGGCTGAGAATCTTGTATATAAAATCTGTCCCTCTAATCTAGCTGAGTAAGCATGGCGTGCAATCATGTATGTCGTCTCTGATAATTCATGCGCGCTGGGTAAGGGCCAGAATGATTAGATGTTGAATTTATGATCTAATGATGGATAATCCGAGGGTTCAGTGCAATGCCACAAATAACACATTTTTATTGGCTGAATAAACACAGCAGCTAAATCACAGTTCAGGTATGCTTATCGTAACAGCAGTTTAGCGAGGAGGATTTTCTATTTTCATGAATAAAAAGGGGGATGTAACATTGGGACATAACTTCATGCTGCCCTATACGTTTTGAATTACCGCACCTGCATTTTAATAATAAAAGACTAAAAAGTAATTCTCAAATACACACTTTGTTGCTTTTCTTTGCTTTTTTATGTGGCAAAGTCAGAATTGAAATGTCGTTAATCTGAACGCACACACACACACACACACACACACACACACACACACACACACACACACACACACACACACACACACACACACACACACACCTCTAAATTGCGAAGGCATCTTTATAACTCCCGGGAGTGTTTAAAGTACACTACCTATCCCAAACATCCATAGCCACACAACAAGCTTTCATTGTTAAACACTCCAAAGTCTACAGGCCAGTCATCTAACAGTTTGAATGAAAGTTATAATACATAATCACAATACAACCACAGTACATGCTGTATCCTCTTTTTTTTAACTGCTCAGCCTGACATAAACCTCGGATCAAAATTTAACCATACTTCATCAATTATTGTCTGAAGACGTGAGCTCAAGACAACAAGTGATGAAACCCTTAGACATTTTATCACTACTGAGTATTTACTCTGCTAATATGTAGTGAATTACAGTATGTCAGAAGTAACATGTAAACAATTAGTAAATAAACTGCAGCAGGAGTGTTTTCCCCTGTTCCCTGCTGAACAGCCGTCGAACCGTCTTCTGGCCTTTAGACTCAATTAAAAGTCGCGGCCCTGAATACTCAAAAACAAAACTGCCTGGGAGCAGGCGCTTGTAATCAGGCTGACTGATCAATGGTACACCGTGTGCTAGGTTTAAGATATTAAATAGAGTCTGTTTCTCAACTTCTAGATAACATATTCCAACATTATTCCTCTTGCAATCTGAGCCATAGGTTTTATTTCTGCTATAAACGTCACAAGTTTTGGAACGACTGCTTCATAATTATGTTAAAGGTTTTAAGGGACCCAGATAAATATGGACTCTTTTCATTCCTATTTTTGGGGTTCCACTTGTTCCTCTCTGCAGCACAAATATTTTTCCTTTACATCCCTGTTAAATTTCCTCCTCCTCCTCCTGGAAGTCATCTAATTCCCGCATCCAAGTCTTTGTTGCTTAAAGACATGATGTCAACTGGAAATAAGATGAATTTCACAGCCTCTGTTTTATCCCAATTTGGGATAAAACAGAGGCTGTGGTTATTGCTTATTTAAATTCTGTACCAACAATGACTGTATATTACTCCATTCATCTTGTGCATATATTTAATCTATGTTATTATGCTTACTTGCATACATAAGTTTGGACTTTATTTAAATGGTAAATGGCCTGTATTTGTATAGCGCTTTACTAGTCCCGAAGGACCCCAAAAGCGCTTTACACATTCAGTTATCCACCCATTCATGCACACATTCACACACTGGTGATGGCAAGCTACATTGTAGCCACAGCCGCCCTGGGGCGCACTGACAGAGGCGAGGCTGCCGGACACTGGCGGGCGCCACCGGGCCCTCTGACCACCACCAGTAGGCAACGGGTGAAGTGTCTTGCCCAAGGACACCATGGCCGAGACTGTCGGAGCCAGGGCTCGAACCGGCAACCTTCCGATTACAAGACAAACTGCCAACTCTTGAACCACAATCGATTTAATTTTATGTTTGCTAAATCACAGACTTAAGTAGTAGTTTAGGAGTATATATGTATATAATTAAAGTTTTTAAACATTCAAATGATAGAATATCTCCTGTGTATCACACAGATACATATCATGCATTTAATATGTTGAAAAAGCTCATTATGAAGCATCATTTCTGCTACTGTGTGCCAACAAAGCTTTCCTGCGGTGGTAAAACTGGCTAAAGATGACATAATAATGCTAAATTAATAATGTTGGAAGAATTTACAAATGGCAAACAAATGGCCACACCATAGTTCAAGATAAGGATAGTACTTCTATACAGTCCTCTATTTTCTTTGGATCGTGATTTGGGTGGAGCCCATCCTGGCTGTCATGGGGAAAGAGGTGGGTACACCCTGGGATAGTCACAGTCTATCTCAGGGGAAAACACAGAGAGACAAGCACACATTCTCTCATCCATGTCTTCGGACAATTAACCTCACATGCACCTTTATTGAACCCAGAGGGAAACTAAAACACAGAAAGGCCCCAGAGCCAGACAAAGAGGTTCAAATGTTCAACCTTGGCTAGATGCCATTCCTGAAGGGATTTAGGACAGGATTTTTCCACTGAAAGGTGAGAAGTAATTGATATAAGCACAAATGTCACAAAAAGAAGGTACATAAACACCATCAAACCCATCTGCGTACCTGTGTCTCTCTGTTGTGTCTCTCCGGGTCTCTCTCAAAGCTCTCAGCATAAATGCGAATGGTGGACCCCATCCCTCCGCCGCTCCCGCTCATTCGAAACACCAGGCGGGACGCATCATTAAAGATAATCCTCAAACCCTGGAAACAAAAAAAAAAAATTGTTTTCTTAATTTTTATCAATTGACTTTTGTCTACTTTTTCATTAACTTACTATTCTCTTTCTCTTTTAAATATTAAAAATTATATAAACATATTTTTTTAAACACAAGTAAATGGCTAAAAGTAAAAGACAAATAAATGGTCATGTATTTGAGTGGATAGGATAAAAAAATCAAAAATCATTTGAATGCACAAATTCAGTGTGACTTTACAGCACACAAAAGTACAAATCTTGTATCATCAGACCTCTGTTAAAACATTCAGTCCTGTAATTAGTGATGCAGTAAAGGCAAACATCCGCTAGATGTCACTGTTACTGTGTGTTTTGTTGGCGCATGATTCAAACTGTACTCTTGATGCATGCAGCGCACTCACATTCCTAATGATGTTGGCTATAAAGTTGCATAAGGTTATAACTACAGCTGCACTTTCCAAGAATCTCCTGACTCTTACAGCAGATAACATTCTCGCTAAGGTTCATAACTGAACTCTGTGTGTGACTCTTCAAACTTAATCCCAGGATATCACTGCATTGGGACCAATCAAATATATCTCCTGCTGACTGACGTAAGGAAGAAACTTTTCGACTAATGCATCTGTAACAGCGCTTATCTGTCCTGAATTCCACAGTCTCTCCTTCATTATTCGATTAGAGTACAAGAGTTCAAGGGAGGTGACGGCAACATGTTTTGAGAAAAAACAGGACTCCAAACTGTATTGTCAAAGTATCCCCACCTCAGGCGTTAAGCTGTACTAGATGTCTCGATACTGACAAATGTTATTGCAACTATAGTAAACAAGAGTTTTGTATAGTAGTAAAAGTCAAGTGGATGCACTGTCCCAGTTCCAAAGCAGCCAGTCTCAGACAAATGGCTGTGAGCCTATTAGTTAACTGTGGCTCAGCATTATTGTTTACAGAACGCAGTACTAAATGGAAATATCTGAACCACTCTGGGAATGAAGGATAAAATGCCAGAGTCCAGGTGAAGAGAGACGGCGATAATCAGAGACGTCCGTCCAGCTGTCTGTCTCTCTATCTGTGAGTCTGTCAACTCACTAACAATAGAGTGGCAGTTATCAGAAGGCTGACTAATGCTTGTTAAAAACACTTGCCAATGCAGAGCTCAGAGGCCCCGAGTGGAGCACATACCAGCCATAACTCATGTGTGTCGTGCATGTGTGTTCATCTTTATTCATCTATCAATCCATTTGTTCATCTACCAGCCTAAAGGTGCTTAGAGATTTTGGAGAGGTCTTTGTCTGAGCCTCCCTCCCACCTTCCAGCATCCATGCCAACTGCTGTTCCTCTGCAACTGTGTGGAATTATTCATGGATTAATGTTGGTGTGGAAATGTGGGGAAAGAAAGCACAGAGCAATAAAGTCCCACTAACACAAGAGGGGAAACAAGTCATGGCTCTTCATTTGCATTTTGATTTCACACATGAAATGAGCTGCAGCAGAGAATATCTACACGAGTCAGCACTGACCATCGTAATCAACTGCTTCTTATAAACACATTAGGGTTTTTTAAATTTACCTTCGCCTCATATGTCTATTGTAGTTATTGAAACAGTTCAGTGAAGTTAGGATGTCCTGTTGTCAGTTCCAATGCGATAAATCAGCATACATTACCATATTGCCAGGGCCATATGGGCTATAATATAAGGGCAAGTAATAGTGAACGAAACCGAGTAGTCTTCAGGAATAGTTCCCTAGACTTGTTGAGGGACATCAGCCCTCTTATTTTGATGCTGGCTGCCTTTTGTTCTGCTCTTTGTCAAGATGACCCTGCACTGCTTTAGTATTGTTGAGACTCTGAGGAGGCCAATCCATGACTGACAGTGTTCCACTATCTGTTTTTCTATCCTGCATAGGAAGTGTCTTTGAGATCAGTGCCGAAAAGTCAAGCTGTTGCTAAACTGATGCCTTCTTCCTGGCATTACACGGTAAATCAGAATCTTATAGTACTTTTGTGTATTCATAATCCCATCAGTTTTGACAAGATCCTCAACACCACTCACTGAATTACAGCCTGAAACCATGACAGAGCGTCCACCATGTTTTACAGGTGGGTATAGACACTCACTGTTTACCTCTTACCTCTCTGACCTCCACTGACAACAATGTGAACCAAAAATTTGTATCCATCACTCTATAATCCCTGTTGCCACTAATTTTCAATCAAATTCTCATGTAATTTATCTCAGTCTTTTCTCCCTGCTTCCTTTCTTTAAAGATGGCTTCTTCCCAGCCATCCTTCCACTGAGACCATTTCTGATGAGGCTTCAGTGAACAGCAGATGCATCAGCTTAAGGATCGAATGACCCTCTAAGGTCCTTTGTCAGAATTTCTGCCTATTTCTTAAGGATGTGATCTTCAGATACTGTTTATCTGCTGTAGATCATTTTTCACGCCTGGCAGTTCTTCTTTGTTCCTCCATTTATCTATTTTCCTCAGATTTTTTTAAGAACACGGTCTGGCTTTTTAAGGATGAAATATGTCAAGTTTCTAATAGTCCTTTTAGAATCACCTTGTAAGTGCAAAATTATGATTTCATGCCTATGAAACTGTGGCATTTCTTAATAGATTCGACTAAACAAATGGGGAAAAAAATCATCTGTTTTTCAAGACAAAGCATGAAAATAATAAAGATCTATTGCACAAAACCACTTTTTAAAAAGATAAAAAAAAAAGATAAAAGATAAAAAACAAAAAAAAGATAAAATAATAAAATAAAGACAATGCCTTTACACAGAACTGTAGATCAGACTTGATCTTAAAAAGTCTGTCTATCTACACTCTCCCGAGTGTAAGTGCTTGAAACGTGTGCCTAACAGCGGACATCTTAGAACAAAAACATTTGTGTTACTACAGCCCTGCTTTCCACACTCTGAGGCACTTACAGTCAAAAAGCCATCAAGACACTGCTAATTCTATAGCTATCTTAAGAGATACAGCCACAGCCAGCCTTAGCTAAAGATACAATCAAAGTCATTCTTTTAATGAGCTGTCATCTTTATCATTTAGTCATTAGCTATTAGGTAAAGCAACATTTGATCAAATTCAGTCATAGATTAAAAAAAATTACCACAAACATAAAGAAGACAAGTTTCTTACTCGTTTAATAGAAACCTTCGCTTCTTTTTGTTGGTAGATATTTTTTACTAAACAAATTTCGCATAATACCAAATTATCCAAAAGGCAGTATCTACATTTAGCGCACAAGTTGTTCCATCATCTGATATGCAGACGACGTGGAATGAATTCAGTAGCCAGCTACAAAAGGCCGCGATGCCACTGCTGTGTAAATCCCCCAAGCTTTGTCTTGTGTATTTGTGTATCGTGTTTGAGTGTGTTTGCGTCTCTCGTGTGCCAGCTCTTCCCCCTTCAAACACACTTGCAATGGAGAGACTGCAAAGTGAGACGACAGCTGATATAATTCTGTCCTGGGAGGAATGTGTGTTGTAATAACATTCACTGGGGCGACTGGGATGCTGAGGATTTATCAGTATTTTGGGGTGACTGACTAAAAAGCTGTTGGCCTGCTGTATCCATGGTGACACAGTGGAATAGTCACAGCAGGATAACAAAAGACTCCTTCACGGCGTTAAGATATACAAGGTGAAGCCGGTGGTCAGAGTGGAAAACACAAGTGCGAACAAGGATCGGGAGTGGAAGGGTACGCATGTGTTCATGCTTACGCTCATGGACAACTGGACGGATGTACACACCAAAATGCACAATGTGTGTGTGTTTGTGTGTTTGTGAGGTGGGGCGGAAGCTAAGAAGTGTTGACAAATTTCCACAAATTTCTGGGCAGGAAAGAGAAGTCAGCTGGGTGAAAGTCACAGACACAAAGAAGAAGAAAGAAGGGAAGGAAGGAAGGTTGCATTAACCTAGCGAGTTATCGGTGTTTGTAGTGATACATGATGTATGTTATGTGCGTGTATGCATATGTTTATAATTTCAAAAGGAAGATAGACTGTCATGTCCAAACATGGAGCCTTGCTGATCAGACAGCACTGAAGCTTAGTGGGTGGTCTGGCTTACACCAGGCTGAGTACATGTATGTGAACAAAGGGAAGAGAGAGTGTGTGACCTGATGTGAAGCAGCTTTTCAGTCACTTTTCTAATGCAATGCAATTCGATGTTGGGTTGAACAAACAGGTTTGCGGCTTTTGGTTGGTCAACTTATTGTCAATCTCAGTTTAAGGTAACCAGTCTGGAGAATGGAACCAATAAATGACTTCAAAGTTGTTCTGGTTGTTTTTAATCTAATTGAGACCATGACAAAAACGACTATACTCTGCTGCATTCTACACAACGTCTGCTCTTTGCAAGCATCTGCACACACAGCATGCTGACACCAAGCCAGTGAAGAATCCAACACTTAAGTGATGTAAACAGTAGTGTCATGAAGCACTTTCTCTAGCGAGTAATTAAGTAATGCGCTGTGCTACGAGTGATGTGTAGTACTTTACTAAAACAATTACAACTCAACAGAAACAGCAGGTTCAAGAGATAAGTAAAGCAAACAGGACACTAATAGCACCCAGCTTCTAAGAGTAACTCTAGCCTGAGTGGCAACTATTTAAAACAATCTTTTTTGCACTTTTTTGCACAAAAGGATCTACTGATCTGTCTTGTTACAGCTTAAGGGCCTTCTATGCTAAATTAATGTGTCGGTTCATGCTATGCTGATTGGTTTACAGGTGAGTTGGGACAGGGAAGGGGTGTGACTTATGTTTCCTGGTTTCGTTTTCTCCCGCTCTTTACTTTTTCTGTATTTATAATTTAAGTTGTATTGTTTGTTATGTGGTCCCTTTTAGGTCCTTGTCTCTGTGTCCTTCCCTCAGAATCTCCCAGGTAAGTCAGTCTTGTCCTCATGTTTGTTTGCCTGTCAGTCTCCTAGTTTAGTTGCCTGTTTTCCCAGTCGTTTCTCTGTGTGTCTCTCTCGTCCCTCGCTCTCTCGTCTTTCATGTAGTAGTCAGTTTGAGTCTTATTGTGTGCTTCTTGTGCTTCCTGTTTTATTTTGACAGTCTCTTGTCCTGTGTCTGTCGTGAACTCCTTCTTGCTGTGTGTCCTGAGCGTTGTGATAATTCTCTGTATGTCGGTTTAGTGTCTGCCCTTAGCCTTCTCAGTTTTGTTATGTATCTATAAATTCAGCAATAAAGATTTCGTTAAGTTCAGTCTTGCCTGTGAGTCTGCACTTTGGGTCCAGTCCTGCCTGCCTCACACAGCGTCACCTGACATGTTGTTCTCCGTTGTTGAAGCGGGTCCTGAGATTAGCTGAGTGGGATTTGTCACAATGTAAAACACCTAGCCAGTTAGCCAGGGCTTTTTAAACTCTGCCTTCCTGTTGACCTGTGCTCCCTTCACCTGTAGTGATGCCTGTGTCGTCACCATGTTCAGTTTTGCACTACATGCATTTCACATTTGTCAGAACATCCAGCATTGGCTGCTTTGGTGGGCCACAATAAGATAAGAAACACTTTATTTATCCCATATTTGGGAAATTCTTGAAGAATCTTTTTCCCTTGTGTGCAATTTATAAATTGGTCTTGGGATTCCCTCCTAGTGTGTAATTAACCTTATATGGTACGGTGGTGGCACTGTGGGAGCTGAACGGAAGCTGACGTTTAATTTGTTGTAAAAAAAAAAAATCCTTTTTCAGGGTGCTTATGCTGGCAGCTGGCCTTTGTTCTGCAGCTGGACGATCGAAGTAAAGAGCTGCACCACAGTAGACACCGTATCTACTGGAGTGTTTCCCATGGTGGGCTGTATATTCCCATTTGGGCTTCTTTGGGTCAGAGCTGTAGTGTGAATGGCCAAATAATAACGTGTCATGCAACATCCTGCTGTTACAGCCTTCCTTACACTGACCTGGTTTCGAGCCACTGTTCCATCCACAGGGTCAATGTACTCGAAGTTGTCAGCCTTCTCCACGCTGTACATGTGGTCCCCTACAGCAAACTTCTGGCTGGTGAATGCTTTGTCTGAGATTACTGCCTCCAGATCTCTCATTAGGTAAAAGGCTGCACGTGGGTCCAGACCTTCATAGTCAAACCTGACAATCATAAGATGCACACAAGATTTATGAACACACGTAAGACTCAATGAGGTCATGAAAGCAGAAAAGGGAGAGTTTGCTTATGTTAGGTACGTTCAGTTTTCTTGCCGCATCATCTTACTTATGTTACCGAAAAGGGCTCTAAATTGCAAGAGATGTACCACAGAGATTCTGGGGACACGTCTTGTATAACCTGTCCATCTACTTTATGTGTTGTGGGAAACAAGCATCAGTTTAGAGAAGCTCTCTGTGGGAACATAAAAACTACTGCAGCTATCAGTGGGAAGACTGACTGTGGCAGCTATCTGTGCCTCTCACAGGGGAGAAGTTAAAATAAGAACGAGTGAGAAGGACTGGAGGGAGGGGGGTGGATTAAGGTGAAAGCCAGCGAGGCATATGCGGGGTCGGTAAGGACTAAGACGAGGTGAAGAGAAGTTATTACTGAAGTTAGTCAGCATGTATTCACACAATCATGATGAAGGTTCTGACGAAAACTAGTAAACGAGTGAGAAAAGATTTGAGGTAACCACATGGCATTAGCTTGTAGGCTATTTTGGATGTGTGACAATCACAGTGACGTTGTAGGATCAAGTGAATAAGGTTTCAGTCACACCAGCTTAGAGGCCAGTCGGTGATCATCTATCAACCACTCATTGTGGGCTGTCCGTAGTCTGAATGGAAGTTACAGGCTTGCCTACAAACACCATCCAGCTACTTTTTGAGCTGCTGTGAAACTGTAAAAATGCAACACAAACTGGAAACAGGAACCATTAACTTTCAAAGTAAAAGATTCTTGAACAACTTTTGCTTTGAAGGCAAATCGTCTCTATTTCTGTGTCACACTTTGTCAAGTTTTACTACAGCTTGGCTAGAAGTTTACGAGTATTGAAAACCAAACATGAAAATGCTTGTGGCTACCAGTGCGGCCCCCTAGCCTTCTAGTAGATGCACATGTGTTATCAATTTCAAAATCCTAGGTGACTCGCTCTGAGAAATTGCATTCATAAGATTTTCAGAAAAACTGACCTCTGACCTCTTAAGGTTGAGGTGACTGAGATTCAAACTGACCCCTGAGTTTTAGTACATGCACCTGTTTGCATGGTATAATTTTGAAAATGATATATCGTCTCATTTTGAAGTTATCGCATTGACAACAATACCACATCACCCTCCAGGAGCCAGTATCAACTACTTGGGAATAAGCCTTTTTTAATAGCAACGTGTGGTTGCATCGCACCATAATATAGCGGATGAATCTCGAGCAATGTGCACATGACGTCACATGAGAAACCTCAATAGATACACAATGTTTTGATTACTTAGCTGTTTACCTGCAGAAGTAGTTACGCCCAAACCTGGCCCAGTGTTCTCTGACAATCTGCTCAACGCCTTGTTTCTTGGCTGCCATAATGGACAACCACACCAACACGGACCACAAACCGTCCTTCTCACGAATGTGGTCAGAACCTGGAAGAGAAGGAAAATGTGCAAAATTCAACATCTCTGTGTAAACTTCTCTTAGTTATTGGGGCTAAACTTCCATAAAAATCTGCAGTGGAGCTAAATGTGGCCTCATGCAAGACATTGAAGGTTATTTTAATTTTGGAAATTATGATTAGCCCTTTAGCTCAGTGTAACACAAACATTAGAAACAAGGATAAGCAGTTAGCATGGGTCTGTATAAGAAGTTGTTTATACTTTCTGCACTGTTGCTTACATGGTAGCGCAGGTGGTCTACCAAGCTGAAGTTTGGCATATTTGTCACCAGCTCCTCCAGTATATGTTTCAAATTATCTTTGGACAAGATGCTGAATCTCAGTCTCAAGGTATAGATAAAAGTGCTATATGAATAGGTTTCTATGATTAGGTGAATGAGCTTTGCAGTAGAATGTAAGGCTCAAATTCAGTAGAAAAGCCCTACATAAGTACCATTACCTAGCACAGGACTTCCACTAAATCCAGATATACGGTACCAAGGTAGGAAAAACATGTTAGTTTGGAGTTAAGCTAGCTATTTTATCTAGCTTCTCATTTTTTATAACACCTCAGCTAACCATCTCCTAGTAATAGCTGCATGTTCGACTTGATTTTACTATCTGAATCTTGTTACAGTAACAATGAATTAAAATTATGAACTGTTACTTTATCAAAGAAAGGGAACAATACTTTCACCTGCAGTTTAACTAAAGGGAATGTTTATTGTATTGACCAATTATTAATGTAACTGTATAATGGTGGGTTAATTTTAATCTACAACATTCAACTGAATTCATTCACAGATCCAATTCGCAACAGTTGCCTCGGGCTCTTGGAAACGTACAAAAAGTTGCAACACAAACAATCTTTCCTGCCAGCCCAGAGCAAACATAAACTCAAACAGAGGAGCGCATCACACCCACAGTCTCCTTCACTGGGGAGCTTTCGCTCTGTTCTCAGAGACAGCTGCACTGTAAAGGTATGTGTTGAGGTTAAGCATGTGTTACATTCCCCTGCTTGAGCTTTAAATGGAAAGTGAGCTGTTATTTTAAGCTGGATTTATATATATTTTATAAATCGGAAAGAAAATAAAAACTAAAAAGCAGTACTGTGTCTGTTTTACTATTCCTCTCAACATCTACACTAAAAATAAGAACCTAAAGCTTTATGTCCGGCACATTAGGAAACTGGCAGTTGTTATTGTTAAGTCCCTGCCTCATTCTCTGTGTCTTTGTCATTCATCTTAACAGAAAAGGTGGCGGAGATTGACACCTAATAAAAGACATCTAATATCTATGTCAACAAAGCTTAACCTGATGTGCCTTTGTTTTCAAAGTGACACCAATAAAACCCACAAAGTTTGACATAGCTCTCTAAATTAGCACTGTTCTTGCTGCGTGTCTCAGAGAGAGCAAGAGTGGTGTGCAGCTCTGATGATTTACTATCCAGGGCTCCCTCTGAGCTTTTTTGCCTTACATGGATAGATAACGAGTAAGCTCCCATAGTCCTCTCTGAGTCTCAGCTCCTTCCCTTTCTCTCCTCCTTCTCGATACTTCTCATATTTGGATTTGCTCGCCATCTTCTCCTCCGTTTGCAACAATCATGGGTCTTTTCTCTTCTGTTCACACCCACTGGCGTGTTTCTTTTTACTTCAAGTTAAAAAATGTTAAATGTGTCCTCTCTAGTGAATACAAAGGGTTGAGTAGTTGAAAGAAAAAGAAGCAGAGGAAGTCACAAGGAATTAGAGAACAACGACTAAACTTTGGGTGAGGTTCGGACTGTAGCAAGAGGGACACGCATCTAAAATGCAAGCCTATACATGTCTGTATTTTTATGAATTGTTTATACTTTCCGGCGTGAGTGCGTGTCTGCATTAGTATTCACAAAACGCTACCACTGGAGGAGTGTCGGTTTGTTGCCGTGATTCAGGGAGCCCCTGTCTCCTTTTATAGCAGAAGAATGGGGATTATTTACACATGCAGTCAGGGTCACAGCCCTCTCATCTATTAGTTGACTCTGAATGGAGCTATGAGCAGGCAGGATGCACTGCTTATACACGTAGACCTCGAACAGACTGGAAGAGAACGGAATAGGGAAATTTTCACAGACGCCCATGTTTAGATCAGAATCAGAATCCGAATACTTTATTAACCCCTAAGGAAATGATGTGGCCACGGTTGCTCCAAGACAATAGGAACAATAAAAAGTGAAAAGATAAGAAATAAACATGTTTATAACCAGCAAAAAATAAAAATAAAATTACAGTTGTGACAACTGGAGTCACATTATAAATCACGTTTTTTACCCAGGGTTATTAGATGATATTATTCCAGCTCTCATACAAATAGATCACCTATTCTTAGAGGTGACAGGTCGGTAGTGTTTTGTCTTTTGGTTGCATCCCAGCAAGCAAAGTAGTTCCAAAATAAAAGCTTAACCATGGTCGCCGAGGTTACCACGACATCAGTTGGAGGTATCACTCAAACGTCGTCAGGATGTCCTCGTTAGACTTCCTATCAAGAGAACTTTTGCAGTTTGAGTCCACCTGCTGTCACACTGAGGATTTGATTTTACATTAGAATGAAAACATTCCTGAGTTTTTAATAGGGACACTGTGAACAAAGAGGGGACGACTGTAAGAGTCCGATTTGTTAAAGTTACCAAGCGACAAATTAACTTGAATTTAAAAGGGCAAAACCATAAATAGCTTAAAAGTGTTACAGTAGTAACTAATATACAGGAATACTTGATAAACTGTTTGCAAGCCATATTAGTTGTCCTTTTAAAAAAACAAAAAAAACAAAGACAAATCTATTTAATTTCTTCTTTACAATAATCTGATCTATGTTTCTAACTTTGTGACATGCGTCCATCTATGGTTCAGTTTTTGACGTCGTACCCCGACCAGTTTTGACCAGGGAGATTCTGGTCTTCAACCATGTTTGCTGGGATGCTAAGGAATGAGCTGTTGAGCTGATGGGGTTGTTATGGCTCAGGAGGGGGAGTTGGTCGTCTACCAGTCAGAAGGTTAGTAGATTGGGTTCGTCAGTCGTTGAATTATCCTTGAGCAAGCTACTGAACCATGAATCCCGCGATGCATCAGTCGGATTGGCCAAAATGCCAAAAAATTAAAAAATATCATCTTTAAAAATAACACTTACAAACAAAACAATAGAGCAAGAAATATTACGAACCAGATGACCATAAAGCTTTTAAACAAACCCTAGCATTATAAATATTAACTGACTTGACTTACTTAAAAATGTAAATGTGCAAAGTAATAACGTGTCACGTGTCTTACCCTGTTAGGCTGGATTTTGTTGACTTCTTACAGCTCAGCTTTTTTGGCAAACTTAGACTATAATAGTAGCCGATTGGCAGACAAAAGTAGCAAAAAAGACCAAAATCGTAGGGAAAAATGTAAAGGTTTTTTTTGTGGTGGTGGTGGTGACTGTTTCAGCAAGTTCTTGCTGCACATTTAGCAGCAGCAGCTGCTGGCCACTGCAGTCCTCTAGTGACAGCTTTGTTTGCAGGCACCAGTTGTTGCTGAGGGGAAAGGATGCACATACTCCCACTCACATTTTCAAAGATAGTCCGGGGATTTGAATGAGCGATCCTCTTTTCACAATCTAACCAGCTGATCCTGCCTTGCATTTGCATTCAGTAGAGATCTGTACTCATAATATTCAGCAATTTCAAATCTCTCTTTATAAAGGCAGTGCTTTTTTCTGTTTGGATAGTAAGTGAATGTGCTAGGTCATACCTGTCCCAAAGCTTTCCTCCCCACAGACGGAACAACGCCCAGAATCCATCAGGTTCCCGAAGTATCTCCAGCCTGTGGGAGTCTCATACAAGGCCAGTTTCATTGCTTTGGCAACCCTACAAACACGCAGAGGAGAAAAGTCAGAAAAACTGCCTGTACACGCGATGTATTTGCTCACATACACACAATATATTCATCTAATATCTAATAAAATCTAACATCTAACATCCCAGGTCTGATGTAGAAACTAGCTTACACACAAAAACTCTGACCTTTGAAATAAAACAAACCAAATGCTGTATGACAAGCGCAATCTGCCAGCAGCTCATCCAATAACTTAATAAGGCAAAGGGAGCAGGAACAAAGTGAGTTAACCTTTTAGTTCATGTTTACTTAGAACCTCAGCCGTGTGCTAGCATAGCGAGAGGAGAAGATGGAGTGCGTGTGCGCGTGAGTGTGTCTGTGTGTGTGAATACATGTGTATGTTGGGGTCACGTGGAGGGGAAAAAAGATGCCAACAGTTCAATATGTGGGAGGAAAGGGAGTGCAAAGAGCCAAAGTGGAAAAGAGCAAAGAGAAAGTCTAATAAAAGTTCCCAGTTGCAGATTACAAAATAGAGAGTAACTAATCGATTTACTGGAACTGCAGTGATGCGATAAGAAGAAAAATGCACACTTTATGGTAAATGGATCAGTACTTATACACTGCTTTTCTACTCAGTTTGAGCACCCAAAGCACTTTCTGCTAGACATTCATACAGCACTTTAAACTCATGGTTCAGCATCTTACCAGAGGATGCGTTACCACTCAGACTGGGGGGAGGGCGGGGATCGACACACTGACACTGACTTTTGATTGGTACTTGAGCCTTGAGCTTTCATTCGACCATTTCCGCAACTTTTGGTTTTACGGCCAACAAATGTTTTTGTTTGTTAGCAGGATTAAGACAATTTAATATTTGCGTTCTTGCTTACAGCTTGATATAACTATCGCTTGAAGAAAAGGTTCGGTCTTTGATCCTATTAGAAAAGTTACCAGCTCAAGCCTGCTTAGTTTAGTTTTAGTTTTAATGTTTAGTTTGCAACAAACATCTCCACAGCAATCATTGCATAATATATAAACACTTTACAGGAGAAGTCTAAAAACTGCAGAACCAAATATTTCAACCAACAAAACAGATTTTGCAGCCAAGGGAACAAATACATGGATACCAGCATCTCAAATGCTCGTACTGTGGGATGTGGTGAGAGTTCATGGTGCAATACTATAAATGTGAATATGGGTGAGTTTCAAAATTTTTAAGTGGTTTTATACATATACACATGCATAAAACCCCCAGTGCCCTCCGCAGCTGTTTACAAGAGGATGGGATAAATGACCAAATAAGAGTAAACCAGCTTTATTCCCCCACCCTGGGGAAGAAAGTACTGGAATGGAAAGACTGGCATTCCTAAAAGAAAACAGGAACTCTGAACTTCTGACGAGCATTTGATGTTTTGAACGGCACGTCCACGGCCAACATAAGCACTGACACTGACTGTAGCAGTGCTCGGCTTTCATGCAACGTTGCAAAAATGTAGCGTCCGAACAATGTGAGAATAAAGCAAATCGTGCTTTCTCAAGTTTGATGATTGCACCAACAGAGCTTTGCACACACACCCATGCATAGCATTCACATCCATACATCCTCAGGGATAAAGCACAAACAAGAACAGGTTTTAAGATCAAATTTCCAGTTCCACTAAAAGACAACTTCTTGAACACACAGTGCTAGAATGACTGTACAAGTGCATTTAAACAGATATAATAAAATGTCTCAGGATAACCGGGATGTTGGATTCTTCTGACGAGATTTAAAAAAAAATTTTTTTTTAAAAAAACCTGGCAGATTAATACGTCTGGAGACACAAGGAATGAAATTGGAAGGCCTATTTAGAGCTGCAATCCCCTCGTGTGTAGGTGTGAGCCGTAAACTGTAATGCTCTCCAGTCAAAGTTCATTTTCTCACACTAGTGTTGACAATTTACAGGCAAGGAATCTAAAGTCGGTCACATAATATACAGTATTTTTAAATGGTTAGTATCAATCAATTATTAGCTATATTATCCTTCCCTGTGAATACCTTCTTTAGGGTATTAAGGAAGTTCTATTTTTGGATGTTGATTATTTTGATGTTTACTGTCTGTGTTTTACTTACATTTAATCTTCTAATATATATGAAGCGATGAGCAAGTCCAGCCTTGCATGTATGAACAAAGCTAAATAACTTCATTCTAGGATGTGACAACACTGAGCTGCAGTTGAGGAAAGTTAGAGCAGGTCTGTCTTGAATGGTTTGGAAGCTCTGCTCCGACAAGATTAGAGCTGGAAAGAAATTTCATAACTGAGCAGGTAGGAGGTATGTCCACTTTCCTTCATCTCAACTCTCTGGAACCTCTGTTGCACACACGCTTACAATATGACCCACACTAAGTAACCTTTATCTTGCACCTCAGTAAATCCCAGCGGAGGGGGAAGGTACAATGAGTGAAGATGTTTCTCTACATCCGTGAAGTAAAATAAGGCCAGCTTTTGGCTTTGGCTTGACATTTTACCAAACATAGCCTTCAGCACCCTCACGCCTCAGTTTGGATTTAGGGCTCAGGCTAAAAGAGCAATGCCGGAGCATTACTTGAGCTTGACCTGAACCAATAACCCTTAGTAGTCAAAGCAGAAATGCAATGTTAATTGCTGATAATGCTGCCACGGAACTCAACGCTGAACTTCTTTTTCTTCTTCTTTACGCTGCTCTCTTCAGGGGGCACCATAGCAGATCATTTGCTTCCATATCCCTATCCTTAGCAATCACACATTCTTCTCTGTGATCTTATTCTTCTCCTCCTGTCGACATCCTTTGTCCAATGCATTTACTGTCCATCTTCTGAGATCTTCAAACCATCTCAACTTTGGCTCTGTTACTTTGTCTCCAAATCGCTTAATCTGAGCTGTCTTTCTGATCTACTCATTTCTAATCCTATCGATTCATCCTGGTCACTCCCAACAAAAATCTAAGAATCTTCAGCTCTGCCACCTCCAGCTCTGCCTCCTGTTTTTGGCAGCACTACCATCGCCACACCACATATCATATATCATATGTATATATATATTTACAACCATCTTGTAACCCTCCCCTTTCACTCTTACTACTACTATCAGTCATAAATCCCCCCTGACACTCAGTACATACTGTATATTCACCTTTCCATCCTCCTCTGTCTCAGTTGTACACAGATTCTGTTGCTTTCATTCCTCCACCTCCACCCCTCCAGTCCCTCATCCACCTTCACCCTACTCTCACTGCAAGTCACAATGTTATCTGTGAACATCATAGTCCACAGGAATCCTTCTCTGTCAACCTGTCCATAATCACTGGAAACAAGACGGGATCTTGAGTCACTCCCTGATGTAATCCCACCCCGACCCTGAAGCCATCTGTCTCTCCCTACCTTCCTCTCTTGGCATTTTATTCCATGATTTTTCTGTTAGTTCTCTACAAGTCAGAGCTGAACATACTTTAAAATTAATTTTAGCATAATTATTGGAAGTGGTCATAGCTATTTTGGAGTGCCAATCTCAACATACCTTTGTGACATAATGTCAAAACAGTTTTCTAGGATTTTGCAAAGCTGTGTCAAGAATATATTTGCTATCGATCATAGTAAATCAGGCGATAAATGTGCTTGTTAGAGCAATGTTTATCTTTGCCTGCCTAGTTCTGTGTTCTTGATGCTGCTCTCCCTGCCTGACCTGATTTAAGTGGCCTTGTATGGCGTTACCTGGCACAGCGTCGAGGTCAATTACTCCTAATGTTCTCTGTCAAAGTAAATATAAAAGGTACTGTGTAAAGGTTTTAATCACTTTAGGTTCTTATTCATCATGCAATACCACTAGAGAGAATTAGTGGCTTGGTTTAATTACTAATTCTTTCCTCAGCACAAAAACAATCCCGATGACCACAACGCCAACGGTCATTAACAGCTTTCTGTAACTGTTTAGCTACAGCACAACATCAAATATTTGACCTTTCTACTTTGCCGTGCTAATCAGTAAAAGAGCTCACATTTCATGATCGTAACACGCACACCAGTGGCTCAATCCTACATCCTTCCATCCCTGGAACTGTGAAAACAGAGGCAGATGTTTCCTTTACCAACATTTCCCACCCACTTTCCCTTCCTCCCTCACCGCGTCTTGCATAGCATGTGCACAAAGACATAAAATCACCCACGCACACACTCCAACCAAAGTGATAGATTTAAATCCAGCCTCCTGTCCACCTGAATCCAGTCAGTTTCCTTTGCTTATCTGAAAACAGTTGCATTCACTTTCTCTCTGTCTTTTCTGTTAACACACACTAACATACACATCAGCGCACAGAGTATATACACCATCGCATTTATCAAAGCTTTTATAACACAGTTTGCTTGACTTTAAACACATAGCAGGGAGGGAACCTCAGTCTAAACACTCAGAACACAGATACACACGGTCTCCTAAAACAGCCCACACTTGGACAGACTCCAGGGTCCGACTTCACACTACTAAGCACTTCAACACTTTCTCGAGTTTATCAGGTTCATGCCGTTATATACATAACATGAGTGTGACATGACGAACTCGTGTCACGCTCATACGAGCGGCAGTTGTGAAACTAAGAGTGGAACAAAGTGACACTGGTCAGCAACAGTGTCATTAATTACCAGTTAAGTGATCACAGATTTGCAGATGTAGTCAGACTAATCAAGTGAAATCATGTTAAACGTGAAAAAAATCAAAAGCCTGTGTTATGCAGTTTATTATGCATGATATTATCAGTGGGTTAAGTATTATCTATAAGGTTGCTTCTACTTCCCAACTAAAGTTTCCAGTAGATAAATGCATACTATCATCAATACAAAAGGGCAAGTGCTCAGAAAGTAGACAACGAGAGATAAAGATAATATTAGAAGAAGAACTGAAAAGCGTGTGTTGGAGGCATTGCTTCGCGCTTCAGGGTTGCAGTGGGACATGTGACATTTGTGTCTTGGGTATCAGCCTGTGTGTGTGTGTGTGTGTGTGTGTGTGTGTGTGTGTGTGTGTGTGTGTGTGTGTGTGTGTGTGTGTGTGTGTGTGTGTGTGTGTGTGTGTGTGTGCATGTGTGTGATGAGGCCAAGCTGACTGGGGAGCCAGTGTATGCAAACCTTTCAAGCAACTCATTCAGTGTGATTATTAGGGCTCAACATCATAAGACATGACCTTAGGCAAGGAGTAGTGCAATATCAAGGGATGCAGTCTGTGTGTTTGTCTGCCTTAGTGTGCAACAGCACCATGTAAATAAAGATAACCAGCAATTCTGTGACGTAAAATTCCAATTCGCATACAATGGGGAAATAATTATTTGATCCCCTGCTGAATTTGTAAGTTTGCTCGCAAAAAGTTATCCTTCTCTAATTTTTATTGTAGTTTCATTTTAATGGAGAGAGACAGAATATCAACCAAAGATCCAGAAAAGAACGCAGTACATAACAGTTATAAATTGATTTAAATGTCATTGAGTGAAAAAAGTGTTATCCAAAAGTAAAAATGACTTAGTACTCAGTGAAGAAACCTTTGATCACCAGATTTATTTGCTGCTGCTTGGCAACTCACAAGTTTAGCTCCCTCCACTCACTTTCTATAATGTTGAGGTCTGGGGACTAGCATCTAAGCCCCTCCATGACCTTAATGTGCTGCTACGGCGTTATGTTTTGGGTTACTGTCATATTGGAAGACAGATTCATGACCCATCTTCGGTATTCTTTATGAGGAAAGGATCAGATAATTTCTTTGTAAATTAGCAAACTTACACATTCAGGAGGGGGAATGACAAAATTGTTTCTCTTACTGCCTCTAAGCATCTCTCACAACTGTGAAACCCAGATGGATCAGGGTTGGTAATAGCATCACTTCATGTGCCTTTCAGCAGTTACACACAGTAAAGGATTAGTTCTTTCACACACATAAAGACACACATGAATAAATGAAATAAATTTCACGGATGCTGTTTAGATTTTAAATCACACATGGTGGTTTAAGAAGACAGTGTGACACATCACTGCCCACCACAGGCCTCTCTTCATCAAGTACCCTTTTAGGAAGGAGTCTTTTGAGCTAAGAGTAACTTCATCGGGATAATGTAAAATATTGAAAATAGTGATTTACTTTCTTAATCTCGTCCAAATGCTTTTGGAAGTCCATTACCTCACTTTAGTGCATCTTTAATGTGTCTAGTTCATGGACACAAAATAAATATGCACCTATACGCTTCTTCTGGTAGAGGGTCAGATTAAATAAATATAGGCAGGGGTCAAAAGGAGGTTGTGTTGAAAGTTACTAAAAGGGAGGATGAAATCTTTGCACTTCTATAAGGTCTATTATTTATAAAATATTAAATCAGGATGTTAAATGTTTTAATGTAGTTAGGTAGCACATTTTAAACAGCTAAACTTCATGACTGCCATCCATATACATAGTCTTTAGCAACTATAGTAGATTCATCATTCATCAAACGGCTCCCTTGAGCAGCATTCTGCAGAAGCGTCAGCGAGGTGCTGTGCCGGGATCTCTCCTGCTGGAACAATGTTAATGGAGATGACTTTGGCGGTGATCACGTCCTCTCACTCACCACCCTCTGCTTAGCTTTACCCTTACATAACACACAGTATTTATAGGGGGGTGAGTAAGTGTGTGTGTGTGTGTTTGGTGTGTGTGTGTGTGTGGGGGGGGGGGGTGATCTCACAGCTTTATTCATAGTGGGTGTCGTCCCTCTCCGGAGACTGGACTGATGCAGGAGTTTGTAGGAAGAGTGTGGGTGGTGTTATAGAACTTCTTACATCTACTGATTGTGTGTGTGTGTGTGTGTGTGTGTGTGTGTGTGTGTGTGTGTGTGTGTGTGTGTGTGGGGTACCTATCAAGGGCAGCACTGGTGGCCATACTTCGAGCAAATCCTTTGACGCCATACTGTCTGAAGTAGGGGATGGTGGAGAGGTTAGCACCCATGATGGCCACTGAGTCCGATGGGTTCACAAAGAAGCCATTTTCTCCAAGGATCATGTATCGGTCCTGAGAACACGACAAAACCATAAAGTGCTTTGTGAGTCCTGTGTAGTTAGTTAGCATAACTGCATTAATTAACCCTTTTTATAGTACATGTATTGCCAACAATCCCCACAAAAAGACCAAAACAAATTGCTTAATTCTCCTCAGGCCACCATTGTTGTATGTCCCTTCATTACAATGAATATAGCAACTCTAGTTTATTTTGAGTCGGTCCCCAGCACTCCATCCTGCTGCCGTAAATACTTTTGAACTCGCCAAATAATGACTTAAATAGTAATGAGCTGAATTCTGCTGAAGGGATAGGAAAGCTGTCACATTTAAGACACTGATTAGAACATTGTTGGTCTTTTCATGAGCGTTACTGATAATGAAGAAACATAAGAAACAACATCCTTTAAGGACAAAGTGTGTTTGTATCACAAACATTCACATTACTATAAATGATCTTTAGTAGACGGTTACAAAACATAGAACAGTACAAGTAACAAATTCTCAGTACTATCCCCCCACCCCCCAGGATTCATTATTACTGTGGGGAGCGTAGAAGATATCGGTTACTATATATCCCCAAAAAAGAAACATCCACCCAGTATGATAATAACCACCGGTGCTAATCACAGTGGAGATACCGATCCTTGGGGGAGAAACAGAGCAGATGTGATGTAATTCTCCTGATGTTACACTACTAAGCAAACAGTGTGTGCCTGTGTCTGTTTATACAGAATAAATGTCTATTGGATGACATTGTGGAAAAAGTGAGACGCCCGTTGGATTATTGTGCATGCACTGCAACTTTGCACCCATTGCCTTCACTCCTGAAATCAACGTGCAATTATAAACAAATAAAAAATAAATAAGGATTTCTCTGCTGCCTCTGGCTGGAGTCAATATCTTGGATTTAGCTTTTATAGCAATAAAAGTCAGCTAGGCTTAAAGAAATGAATGAATAGATTGTGGAGCAACATGACATGTAAATACCACAAAAAGGATCTATTTAATTATTTAATATTATGGATTATTAGAGATATTATGTATGTATGAGAACTAAAACAGCCACAGCCACTTAAATATGTTCTTAAATATGATCCCAGCGCACACTCAGGTCAGTATTTTCTGTTTCTTTTTAAAAATATATTTTTAAATGACTTATTAAACCAAATTTTGAAGGATATTTGCAGGAGTCCAAGTTACTAAAGATCTCTTCATGCATTTTCCAATCCCTGTATTTTAATTTCCTTTTAAGCCAAATCCAGTTGAAGGAATACTGGACAATTCACAGGGGGCAGCTCATAATGTTCTTTAGGAACATCCTCCTGTGCAGTACAGATTAATAAGACCTCAGAAACATCCCTAAAATGTACAGTAAGTGATTTCGAGTATTACCTATTAATTTTTGCGCACTTCTTCCTTTGTCCTGGTTAATAAGAGTGTTTGCAGTACAACACAGATCAAAATAGGTTTTAGTGGAAAATTGCCGGTCATCCTATTGCATGTTATTTTATCCAGTTTTTGAATAACTTGGGGGTCTGTGTAAACGTTTCAAATGTCGCCTTAAATCTGTTGTTTTTTTCACGGTTGTTTGTTTTTTAAGGCAAACAGTACTGAAGCAGCTTTCCCCTCAAGACAGCCCAGAAGACATCCTACATGACTTTTGTCATTGTGCAGAAAATAATTATCTATATGTAAGAAATTGGTTCTACGGTTATGTAACTTTCTCCCTGCTCCCTTTTTTCCGGTGTAAATTAGTAGCAAGTTGTCAAAGGATGAATGTCCTGGGCAGAGGTAAGCTTAAGATTACAATTTTTCTTTAATAAAACTTTGAGTTTGAGTTCTTTAGGTCTTGCGCATGTTTCACAATATAAACAGTGAAGCCTTTCTGTTTCCTGAAATAATAGAGGGCTTTTAATTTGAAACTTAAACAGGAAATCTTGTTTGTATAAAGCGTTTACTGCGGTAACCAAACATTAACAGAGGTACGCAACACACTCTGTGATTACTGAATTACATTAAAAGCCACTTCTGGCCATTCCCTTGTCACAGTGGATTGCCACAGTAGGTAGCACTGTTGTTTTGTTTGACTTGGCAGTTTTATGCATGATGCCTTTCCTGACAAAACCCCCAAAGTGGATTTGTGTCTTCAGGTAGAATTGTACCAGCAACCTTTCATTTGTGAAGCAAATGTGTAAACCACTATTATATGGTACACTTGAAAGTATCAGACCATGGGTGCAGTGCTTTTCAGCACCACTACACCCATGTAGTCTTGAATAAATGATTGCACATTCTGGAGTAGGACTTCAACCAAATGGCTTACCCCATCTGCATCAAATGCCGCCCCAAAGCCAAAGTCGCCTCCTTTCATGGACTCTACCAGAGAGGTGGCATAAGTCAGGTTGGGCTCAGGAGGTCGGCCACCAAAGTCCTCCAGAGGTACACAGTTTACAGCAGAGTTAGCAGGAGCTCCCAACTCATCACACAGAATCCTACGTACATAGGGGCCCATCACTGTAACAAAGCAAAAGGTGAGTAGAAGTTAGCAGAATAATATGAATAACAGTAACTGCAGTGCAGGGCTTACAGGACGTATGCTGATGAACTGACCTCCGTTCATGGCATCTATGTGTATTTTAGGCTGATCTGGTCCTGTGAGGAGACTTTTAATGGCAGTGAAGTCAAAGATGTTTCGTAGCATTTGTAGATACACTTCAACCGAGTCTACAATCTCCACTGGATAGAGACAGAAGAACCTGTTAGTACTGGATGAGAGTATGTTTTTTTTCTGTGCATTTTGAGTGACAGAAAGAGGGGTTCTACTAGCATCACACAACAGGAAAGTTTGTAGCAATGTGGGGGAAAATCCACGCTTGTGGATAACACTGAAGAATTCAGAATGATGCAGAGAAGCTTTTTAACTAAACATGCACGAATGTTGTACCTCTGAAAGGTTTGAATTTGTTCTCGAGGTCAAACTCCTGTCTTCCGAGCCTAGAGAGATCAATGCGGAGATCGGGGCATATGGCGTACTCCTCGAGTGTCCGGCTCACCTGGTAGATCCTCTCCATCACTGTGTCTGGAGAGGGCCCTGCCAGACAGAGAAACAAAGACAATGAAAAATGCATCCCTCACTGGTGTTACAACTCCTGGCAGTGCAAGAGTCTTTGGATACATGCATGAGTTTACTTAACTGCCCATCCAGGAGAAGGTGTGGCACAAAGGCATGCTTAGAGAAACTTGTAATGTTATTAAAGTTTTATTTGGTGCCCTAGGTTTTTTACAAATCTAGGGCACCAATCTTTAACAAATCTTTAACAAATCACCTGTATTTGTCAATTCTGATATCACACTCCATTTTATATCATGGCCTAGGAGCCAAGTTGTAACATTAGCATTAATTTTTGCTGTAATATATATATTTTTTAAATCAAATTGTCTCAAACTTCTATTTTTGACTTTAAAATTTCTAAATAAGAGTCAGATGGAAAAGCAAATGTATTTTCTAAATCCTCACCTCCATTTGCCACATTGAACTTGATTCCAAAGTCTCCTCCAGGGCCTCCGGGATTGTGACTTGCCGTGAGGATAATCCCTCCAATGGCCTTGATCTTCCTGATGATGCAGGAAACCGCAGGGGTGGACAGGAGCCCACTGTGGCCAATTACCAGACGACCAATCTGTGCATCACCAATATTAGTGAGAAGCAATAATGGTTTCATATCATGGCAGATATCACCTGGTCTAAAATCATAATATAATATAATATCTTTGTGTTTCAAAAAGAGTCATAATGCTTTATAAAAACAGAATGCAACATATTTGTAAAAAATGTTAAAAATGTTTGTTCCATTTTCAATCAAACATATGCTTTGAATTTTTTTTTAAATCCAATCCATTTGTTTCTCTCCTGATTTCAAAAAGTTAAAAATCACTTCCTGTCCCAAAGAATCTTGTCATTCTGCAGGCGACTAATTGGCTGCCTGCTTTAAAAGGCAAATGATCTCCCTCTAGAAGGATGCCTAAATAACAGAACTACGCCTCTATTTATACTAAAGTGGTAATACCACCAACATAATTCTCCTTCTCTAAATAAAATTGTCCTCACTGGAGAGGAATTTGCTCTCCTGGCATCCTCTAAACATCCGGGATGTTGCATGTGTATATAAAGGACAGATCAGAAAGTGAGGGAAAGCCCTAACAAATGGAATCTTCTCAGTAACCAGTGTTGAGAAGGACAGCACATGCACTGGGTGGGTAGTTGGCAAGTGTTTCTATTATCCTTCTGGTTCTTTTCCTTGCAGTATGACAGAGGATCCCCAGCATGTAGACTTAGCCCTTGATAGATTGAACACCGAGGTGTAGGCAGTGTGTTAGCGGTGGTGGGGGGCAGACGTAGGCAGGAAAATAGAGCAGGATGGATGGAAGTGCTGATAAGGCTGACACCAGAAGACATTTGGCTGGACCAGCAGAAAGAATTTTTTTTAAACGCACTGATCCCCAAAACAAATTATATTCCTTTCCAATTTTCCTTTGGAACTTTTCCAAGCCAACTGCAAAGATCTCACAGCCTAAGAGCTGCAGGGACTTTCCTCCTCAGTGCCTCACTTTGTCTTCTTATTTTAACCTATTTGCAGCTGACTTGTTAAATTCAATTCAGCAGGTTTGTATGTATCAGTATCAACAATTACTGCAAATGTGAAAAAACTATAAGCGACTGCACAATTCTGATTTATTATAAAACTCCCAAAGTCCCACCAGAAGTAGCAGAATAACATCTGATGACCCTAAATTTCCCAGCCCAGTGAATTGTTCCATCTCTGTGTTAATGATTTAAACATATGTGCAGGTCAAAAGAAGCCATAGGCTACATTAAAATCCTGAGTTTGTTGGTGAAGTTGAATAATTATTCCGCTGGTCTTCCATTCCAACAAGAAGTGTTTTTTCTAAAAGCGTTTAAGCCTGCTTGTAGTAACTCACACCAACGCAGAGCAGAACAGTAACATTACTGCTGGTTACAAGTGACTCCTGCATGCTGACAGAGAGGAACAAATGCATGACACTGGTGGTCGCCCTATTCTTACCCCGTTTGCAGCTGCCATTTGCACTATCACCTCGATGGCAGCTCGGCTGAAGTAGCGGCCGTCGCTGCCCACCACCATGGTGCAACCCTGTCGGTCCCGCAGGTCGATGGAGGACAGCACGCTCTGGATGTAGTTCTGCAAGTAGTTTTTCTTCCCCTCGAACACCGCAGTCTTCCTCCGCAGTCCATTGGTACCGGGCCGCTGGTCCTCGAAGGGGGCGGTTTGGACCGTCACCACCGGGATCGGGCTCGTCTCCATCCTCTTTAACCAATCAAGCAAGTTTGGTGGAGTTTTTTGTTTGTTTGTTTTGTTTTGTTTTGTAGGAGTTTACAGCACTGAGTACAAAAATAAGTTCGATAGAAACAGCTCAAAGATGCAACTTGTCAGTCTAGAGTGAAGTAAAGGTTGTTTCCCCACCGTCGAGGAAAAAAGCGGTGACAGCAGTCCCACACAGGGACGAAATGGCTATAGTGACAAGAAACAGCCAATCAAAAATGTTTTCACCTCGACCCAAGCCAGGAGTCGCATCCTATAGTACTGGCTGAGCTAAGCAGCCACCAGCACTCTCCTCCTCTGCTGGCGGACAACTCCCTCTTCTAATAAGCCTGAACAACTGACTATGAAGAAAAAAATAAGGGAGGGGTGGACTCGTCAAGACTCACAATCAGCTGAGCCTCCGGCCAAAAATAGACATCTGACTGATGGCAAAAGGGAATTGTGTCGGCACCGGTCTGCAACCGGACACGCCTGTGTGTGTGTGCTTTTCACTCTAACCCAGGCCATTACTATAGTCACAGAAATCTAGAAGTATCAGAGTGTACCGTTTTTATTTAATTGTTATTATTTTCTGAATTGAAAATGTTTTGATAGATCTTGAATTCTGGGTGTTCTGTAAATTCTTAAGTAGCCCATCCCATAACACGGACCAACTTCAGTGCGCTAACATCTGCTCCAATATTTTGGAAACAGTGCGACCTTGAGGCAGAATGGAAAAAGTGACTTTTAATTATCATTATTATTATTTTGTATACTTGATGAAACACGTAAACGTGAGAGTACCAATTAGGGATACAGAGTTTCATTTCTAAAACCTGCTAATTAACTTTCATTTGAGTGAGTTTCATTATTTTATTGGCAATGACCAGTGCGAGTTTAAGCCCTGCGTTTGTATAGCTTTTATTCATTTCCTGGTTGGAAATGTGTTTTTATAATTTGACATTGACTTACTTTAATAAAACCTGATTTTTGTCATCATTCTTGTAGCCTGCAGACTACAAGTGAGTTCAGTTGATCAAGAGGAAGCAGGCCAACACAATGTTGAACCCTTACGGTAAATACTGTCAGTTAAATTATAGTAAGTCATTTTTGCTGTAGCTAAAATAAAAGTTTGGCATCACCTGTACTTCAGGTACAAATATCAATAAAGACTACAGAAATATAGAAAATCTAAGTGTTTTTCAAACTTACACACAAACAATAATTTCTGCTCTGAGTAAATCCACATATAGCTCTTACGAGCACTGTGCACTGACTCAGATTATAACAAAACTTGCAATCGTTTCCCACATATTCATTTTATTTTGCCACGTTACTTAATAAAAAAAACACATTCACATTGACGAAGTTTTCCCCTGAAGCAACCTTGACAAATATATTACAACACATCTTATTTACAGACATAACGCACATAAATATCATGCAATAAAAAAAACATTTCTTTAAGAAATGAGCTACGCCAAACATACAGACACTGTAAAGTGTTTTCAAAGGGTTCAGCAACGAGGGTACGACAGTCTGAGGTGCTCGTTTATAAAAGGAGCAGTGCTCAGGATGGGAGGAGGGCAAAACTGATTCCTTGAAGGCTGCAGGAGGGTCGGAACCAAACAGGCAGCAGGGCCAGGCATGAGTTGACCGTAACCGAGAGCACCGTGCGGGCCTTGCTGTGGATTTGAGTTGTGCTGACTGATAGAAGAGGGTCTGCTCATGATGCTGTCGATGCTGAAGGAGCACTTTGCCTGTGGGCCGGATTTCGGCTCAGCTGGTTCTGCTGCGCAAAGCTGTGCTCTTAAGTCTTTAGGCCCAACGCACTTTCCGTGGCTGTTCAGGGGTTGTGGTAGGAGGTGGTAGGATGAGGAAGGCATCATGATGCTTTCCTGCAGGGGCATGTAACGAATAGAAGAGGCAGCCGTGTGGCTTACCTGGCCAGTTATGCTATATGGGTGTCCGTACGGCCGGCAGCAGTTAAAGCTGGAATAAAACATCAGTCCGTCTTTGCCGAACTCGGGCTGGTTTCTCTTGAACCGTTTCCTCCGGCGAAGGAAACTGCCGTTGTCGAACATGTCCTCCGAAGCAGGGTCCAGAGACCAGTAGTTGCCCTTTCCCGGGTTTCCGGGCTCCCTCGGAATCTTGATGAAACAGTCGTTAAGGGAGAGGTTGTGCCTGATCGAATTCTGCCAAGCGGGAAACTTGTCTCTGTAGTAGGGAAACTTGTTGCTAATGAAGTCACATATGCCACTAAGCGTTAGCTTCTTCAGCGGGCTCTGCAGGATAGCCATGGTGATGAGAGCAATGTAGGAGTACGGGGGCTTTACCGAGCTGCTCTGGGCTTTCCTTGACGCCGGTGCGTCTGCGCAGAAACTGTTCTCGCTTTCCCCCGACGATTCTGGTTCTGAAGAGTCAAATTCCGCACCAGATTCTGCTGAGGAACCCGTAGAGCACTCATTTCGATAGTGGACATCCTCGCCTACTATGTCAATCGCATCCTCTTGTATAGGCAATCCGGCATGTTGTGAAGCTTCAAATTCACTTGAGAGAGTCATGGTCACACCTAAGATTTCTCACAAACGCGTAAAAACTAAACTGTGCCAAAGAGGCCTTAATGGTTTGCCGTGCGTAAAAACCAACAGGCCCCTCGACTGTGCGTAAAAGCGAATCTATTGATACTCCTTGTGCTATCGTGATGAGAGCTGTGGCTTTATATCCTAGTAAGCTGCTGCCCTGCAGGCCAGTCCCATTAACCCTCTGGACCTATCAGAGTAGCCTTACACCGCGGGGAGCCCCGGGAAGCAAACAAATGAGGAAAGGGGGATTGCGTGGTCCTGATGTGCGTAAGGCCCATTCACACAATACATAGAAACACCACGGTGCCAGTATGTTATTATTGTGTTTATTACGCGTTTTATTTCAGTTATACAAATCCTGGAAGCGGAGACAAGTCAAATTGCGCGGCGCGCGCGCGCGCACACACACTCTTATACAAAAAACATTGCATCTGATTTACTAGTTGTTGGGTTTGGGTTTGTTTGTTTTTTTCGCTTTATGGTTGCCGGTATCGAAATCTTTGATTCTTCATCGACCTGTAACTGTCTTGTTCTAAGAAACAAATAACAAGTTAAAACTTACATTTTATATTACAAATCGCACAGCAGCAGAGTGGTGTGTGCGTGTGGGGGGGTGTCTTGAGAATTTTAACACCAGGTCTAGCACGTGATAAGAAATCAAGGCTTTCTCACTCGGAACCCCCTGTGGGTTCGTTTAGTTTGCCACCTCTGGATGCCCGTGGGTGGTTTGACCATGAAAATGGCCATGGTAGGGCTTCCCGCAGCCAGTTAAGAAAAGCTGCAGCAGTCGCCTTAACGAGGCCATCAGCATCAGAATCGCAGTCGGAAACGGCACAGCTGCACGGTGCGCTTTGTGTTTGCGCGCACCTTGGTTTTACAATCGCGACAAATGTAATGCAAAGCCGTTCTTAAAGCAAACCTGGCCGACATCAGACATGTGCTAAAACAGCGCTGCTGTAGCATCTCCATTGCAAATGACTAAGTTGGGGAAACTCCACCCATTTCTTCACCTGACAGGACCTACTGTGCGCGCAAGAGATGGTTCTCACATACCTGTATCAATGAAGGCTTAAGTAACAAATACCAAAAATAAAAAATAAAAATAGAGTAGCTGTATTTGTCAAGGGCGAATTTGTCAAGTGTTACAATCATCAACTAAAGCTGCAAGCGCTATTATTTGACAATACTGTGAGGCGCGCCCCTCACAGTATTGTCAAATAACTGCATTATTCAAAAGAAAATAAATGACACAGTGTATTTTTTGAAAAGGAAATTAATTTAAAGAAAACCGTGCTACTTACATTTATCTATTCAGAACAATATTTACAAGCAGTGATGCTATTTTACCAGGAAACGGATGAAAAACAATTGTTTTGAGTAGGTTTATCAGGAAATCAGTAGAATACATACTTCAGAAGAAAAACAAACGTTTATTTTGAATAATTTAAAATCCACATATTCAAAGTGGGAAACATAGGTAGGACCACTTCAAGTACCATCCATTCCCCAAGTAGCAGAGCATGTGCATTGCTGGGTTGGCTCCTAACTTTGTAAATATGTTTATTTTATTAAATAAAACTTTCTAAAATTGCAATGGATTAATTAAATCACTGGACTTGTTTTGGGTAAATTTTCAGGGTCAGAATCTACAACTCCTTCTAAACGTAGCTTTTAAAGCATGTGATGGACACTAGTGCCTAAACACTTTATCCACCCTCTGATCTACCAAATCTTCATATAGAAAAGGAGTCTGAATGACAATCGCAGGACAGCCAGTCCCAACGCTTTTGCTCCAGAGTCAAAATCTGAAGCGAAGAAGAGGAAAAAAGGGCTTGAAGCTAATTTTTCTCTGAGCCAAGTAGCACTGTAGAAACAAACTTTTCCTGCAGAATGTCCTTGTCCAGGTTCCTTCCTGCAAAACAAAGTGGATTTTAATAAAGTTTGGCCACACACAGATATGAAAAGTGTAGGAGTTTTTTCCACTGCAGATAAAATGCCTCCATTTACAGTAACGTCCTTTGGTTATTAATGACCAATAAGTAAGCTAGACAGAAAACTAGGACGCAAAGAAAATTTATGATTTTTTTTTTTTTTATAACCAGAAAAACAATTTTACAATGGTGAATAAACGTTAGTAAACTATCTCCATGTAGTCAATACTGGCACAGAGAATGATTTAAAAATCTATAACAAAAGACCATTTTAATCGTTTAATGCAACATGCTGAATTTTAAGTAGTAAGAAAGCAAAAATTGTGTTTTTCACTGATATGCAGTCAAAGTGATTTACAATAAAATAGATAAATAAATCAAAAGTAGGAGGAATCACAGTAAATTAAAGTGCTGTTAATACAAAATCAAGTTACAACACAGAATAAAGTAAACCGGTAGAGTAAAAATAGTTTCTATGAGCAAAAGTCTCAACATCAACAAAGTTGTTTTTACAGCTTTTCAAAGCAACCCACAGAGTCAGCTAAACACAGCTGGAGTGTGATACTGTTCCAGAGTGGTATGAGGTGCATAAACACAAAAAAGTGTGTGTGCGTCTTCACCTATAAAGACAAGCCGGTTTATTCGCGGGTTCTCCCAGAGCTGTTGCGTCTCATTCAGCTCGTACAGCTCGTGAACCCCCTGCAGCATCACTTGGTGGCCTTTATCTGCAAACGACACTATGCCCTGTAAAAAACACACCGGTGACACATTAACCACACATTTGGAACTGATTACAGTAGTTAATAAGGCTGACATTATTGATCACTGTCGCCACCGGGGTGTCTATTGTGTTGTGCTGTACCTTTAAGCGGATGACGCTCATCGGCTGCCCGTCTTTGTTACAGAAAATCTTTTCCCACAGCAGATCCTGAAACGGAGGAAAATAAATTCAAAGGACGTTGCCGTTTTGCATATAATTAGCAATAACAGCAGAGATATGAATGATGAAGAGCGTGTTCACCTGGATGAAGGCGTTCAAGGCGTCCTCAGACAAATCCCCAGCAATTTCAAAGGTCACAGTTAAAATACTCTGAGGATGCAACATACAATATCAAAATCAAACATATAATTAGAAAAATATTATTACTTTTAAAATTAAAAGTATATACTTCAAACATGCTTGGTTTCTATACGTTTGTGCCCTGAGCAGAACTGATGGGATTTACTTCAAACACAAATTCACATAAATTTTCAGTTTACTGAAACTAGCAAAGTCGTAATGAAAGCTAAACAAAAGAAGTGTTTTTCTAGCACCCAAACTGATGACTTTGTAAATGAACGTGAGAAACAACACGACCCCACGTGGCACCTGAAACCCAGCTCCACACTCCTTTTTTTTATCACCCCCCCCCCCTCTCTTTTTCCTCTCTCTCACACAGAAACACAGTCCCTCCCCTCCATACTTCCTCACAGCATTTAAAGGGCACTTTGCAGATATTTGAGGGGTTTTGTGTCAAAGTGTTAAAGTTATATACTTCCTTGTCTTTTAGTATAACAACAGAATAAGAGCATTCTCATTTACATGAAAAGAGCAACATGGGGGGAGAAGAGGTGGAGGGGATTGAGAGTGTGCCTGTTGAGCTTCATGCGGGAAAGGAAACCTGAGAGAAAAAGACAACAATGCTGTGATTTACCCACACAAATAACCCTAATCTCTCCTCATCCTGTGATAAAAGTTCATGGGTATAAAGCACAAGTGACAACAGAAAGAGACCTAATTGCTTAAAGGAAGCATACGATCTATTAACTGATGAGCATATCCATGTGAAACTAACCCTGGAAGAAACAAAGTTTTGCCAAATATTATTTAATATGAAAACAAATCAGCTCAAGAGACAATTGTGATTAGAGTTACACTTTATATTTTGTATTCATATCCAACATCCTGGATTCATAAATGGATTCTGTTTAAACAACTATAACGCCACAAAACGCAGAGAAGATTCTTGCCAGTGTCGTGATCATCTAGTCAACACACAATATTGCGTAAAATTCTTGAGCGACCCTCAAGTTCTCTATATATTTAGTTGTTCAGGCTTTCTGAAAGGGTTGCAAACGGCTGTTGTGTGCCAAATAGAAAGAACTGGGCTGAAAAACAAGTGGCAACAGGTCTGATGGCATGATGAAGCTTTGGTACAAATTCTCATCAGTGTATAAGGCAGAGGTCAGCAGAGAGATACAGCAGTGAGTGTTTACACGATGGAGGCTCTGTCATGATTTGGAGCTACTTTCCAGCCAGTGGTGTTGGGCATCATGTCAAAATTGATGGAATTACAAATGAAGGAAAGTACAGTGTGATTTTGATCCACCATGCAATACCATCTGGAAAGTATCTGATCGGCAACAGCTTCATTTTTTCAGCATGACAATGATCCCAAACACACTGGCAGTCAAGTAAAAGCATACATGGATAGAAAAGCACACACTAGAAGACCATTAGTCTTGGACTGGCCTCCCCAGAGCCCGGACCTCAATATTACTGAAGTAATGTGGAAATATTGTATTTACGTGCATGATTCAATAAATCACTGCACCTATTCCACATTTTCCTACCAAAATATAAAGAAACAAAGACCGACTTTCAACTTTTGCTCAGTACTGCAAGTCTGTCAGCTGTGAATGTTAAGTTGTGTATGACTCAGTCAGGGTTTGTTTAAAATGTCATAAAAAACATCAAAAGCCTCAAGTTGATCTAATCACAAAAAGCATTGCGCGAAGGGATTTTTCACTACAGTGAGACAGCCCAGGGGAATGCAGGGCAGAGTTTTAGCCTGAGGACAATGAAGCCCTCTTTCTCCCGTAGGAAATGATGTGTTGAAATAAATTAGCAAACAAAACAAGAAAAACTCCCAGTGGTGTACAAAGCTCAAGAACAGGAAATAAATCAACTGAAAGAGACAATACCTTGTCAAGATGTGCTCTTGTAGGTTTGACAAGTTGGAGTTTCTCTGCAAGACTTCGAGATAAGAGAAATTATGGTTTTACATAGATTTTTTGTGACACTCAGATAAAAACAGATAAAGTAAATCAACCTCATTTTTAAAATATTACAGTAGAGTATTTGCAGTTTTGCCTCTGTACGCCACCCCATTGGATTTTAAATGAAATGGTTGAAGTGCAGACTTTCAGCGTTTATTCAAAGGGTGTAACAAAACTACATCATGAACTATTTAGGAATTACAGACATTTTCTTTTCTTTTTTTCTTTTTTTACACAGCCTCCTGTTTTTCAGAGGCTTAAACATAATAGGACTGTCGAGTAGTTTCACAGCCAGGTGAGACCCGTTTTCTTATTATTTCATGACAGATTAAGCAGCTAAAAGATCTGAAGATGATTCTAAGTGATGAACTTTGATATTTGGTAACTGTACACTGGAAACTCTATATATGAGGTCCACAGTGCATGTCAGTAACCTGGTTTCAACCTAACAGAGCATCCAGAGCTGCTGAAGGCAGAAAAATCCACAAATGAGCAGCAACTGAAGGCAGCTGCAGTAAAAGCTTAGCAGAGCAGGGGGAGAAACAGTGTTGGGAGTTATTGACCAGTGTTTTTTAAATAAAAATTTAAAAAGTAATTACTTAAAAAAATTATTTCTTTGTCCAATTACATTTGAGCCTCTGAAAATGGGAGATTGTGGATAATATCTGTAATTCCTAAACAGTTAATGCAATAGTTTAACCCTATTGTTTTGACTTAAAGCCCACTGCAGTGGTGTACAGAAGCAAAATTTTAAAAAATCTAATTTAATCTAATTATATATATATACTCTTTGCATATTATGTTATGTTAGACCACCAATTACATTTTGTGCCTTTGGAGCTGCCTCTACTATTTTTGTACTGTGTGTCCTCTTCTCTGATAGCTGACGTTGCGGGACATTTAAGAACCTGTTTGTGTTGATCTCACACTGTTATTATTTTAAATTGGTAACAGTTATTCCAAGGGGTTTATTGCTTATTGCAGTGCTTCCTACTGCGGACAGTGGGATCCCCTCAATGGACTTTAAGATGAAGCACAAGTTATGAAGTTTGCTGCTATACTTGGAATTATTTCATTTCATTAAAAAAAAAAAAAAAAAAAAACACAAGCAGAAAAAAGAATTCACTTTTTCCTCCAGAGTTGGTCAGGAGTGATCAATAACAATCAAACACTGATGCTGAGCTCATAAGAAGCCACTGCTTTGTTTTTGAGGTTAACCAGCCAGACAGGTTTAAGCTTCTATCTAAAAATGGCATCTGGAAAAAATGCTTGGAACCATCTCCGTTGTCTCGAAAGCTGCAAAGTTTAATTCTGATTTTGTGGTATGTTTACTTTTATGTATTACTGCCTATTGCAAAAACATTATCATTATGGCCTTCATTATTAAATAAAGGTTAACCAACTGCAAATGTACTTGACCCTACTGATGACTTTTATCTGTTTCCTCCTAATCTTCTACAGAAAAGAAGTGGACTTTAGAGATTTCTTCTTTGTGTTTGATCTCAAAGTATAATGCAATGTATGCTGTGCTTAATTACAGCTCTAAACAGACTTGCAAAGGCTTTAGAAATGCCAATTAAATCCTACAGAACACCCACCAACACTTCCAAACAAACTACAGCCCTCGTGCCCCCACTTCTCCCTGACCTCACAAGGAGGCTAAATGTTGTGTCCAGCTGCTTGAGCCCTGCGTGCTGTTAGTGCCACACAGGCTGAGCGGCGGGGGGCCGCTTCAAACAGCCAGCATGGGATTGAAGGGAGGCGGGGCCCGTGATCTCAAAGGCAGGGGTAAAGGAGCTATCTTTTGGGACAAGGGAAACTCCTCGGGAGCCAATGGACACACACAGCACTAATCCTCTGCAGCTGGCCCAGAGACAGTGACTCGGGGCATGTAAGAGAGCTTTAACACATTCACATGAAGGGATGAACACTGATTCTTTTCATTATAATGGCATTCTACAGGGGATACAATGTGATGATCATCCTGTGGTGTAACAGAGGGATGCTCAATAAAAGAGTCTGTTAATTAGGGAGAAACATGGTCACCACGGTATCAGGACTGCTGGGTAGACAGTTCAAAGTAGCAGCAGAGGCCATCAGTGGCATCAAAATTATTATGTTTTTATCTTTGGACTGCAAGTTTTTGAGATGAGGACAACAGATATAAGTAGTGAGCAGTACATAAACTGGACAATGCATTAATAAAGTGCCAAAGAAAGATTTCAGCTCTGAAATGCTTTTATGTCAATATATTTTCTTGAATTTCTTTAGGGTTTCACGTCAGTTCTTATTCTCAGTAACATACCTTAAACACCTCAACATAAATATTTGTATCATCTTTAGTTTAAGCTTTATTTTGAAAATCTGTTTCTTCATATGAGGATGTCAATAATCATGCAGCACTTACACGTGTACCAGTTATCTACACTGATGTTATGTTTGGCTTTCAATAATAACTTGAGTTACATTAAACTGACTCACTTTGCTCCGTCCTTACTGTCGAAGGAATGCAGATCCAACACTTCAGAGAGATCAACCCTGCAGACAAAGATCACAAGTTATTTTATTTTATTCTTTAGTTTAATTTAAATTCCACACCAAGTTGAGTAATAAATCAATAAATTAAGCCAGACATTTAAACTTTTCTAAAACAAAGTAACCAAGTCAGCTGAATTAGGCACAAAACCCCCAAAAGTTTTGACAATGTTTTTTCGGTTAACCCCTCGCTGCATGGCGTCTTTCATCTGCTCACCCAGTTCTGAACTCTGAAGGAGTTATGCTTGTGTTAGCCAGATGCTACCTGGGTTCAATAACGCACAGCAGGGTGCGTGCGCACACATATTTGGATGCATGCGCATTCGCACATATGCAGACCTGGGGTCAGAGAGCAAAGCCTTGTGGGAAACTGGACACCACGCAGGGGTTTGGTGTTTACTCAGGTCACAGCAGTTTGTGTTTGTACATGTGCAAGTCACGTCTGAACAGCTTTATCTTTGACACAAAGATCTGAGCAGGAGTCACACCAAACACAGCAGGGGACCAGGCCACAGAGAAGCCACTTAACCCTTTCTCACAACACGATTCCCTATACCTTACCACTCACCTTGATCTTTGGGTTTCTATGATCTTGACGAGCCCATTTATAGACCTGAAGTCAGAGAAACCATAAACTTTACACATATCCACTCTACAGACACCTAAATAGGGAGATGACAACCAGGACAAAATATTGAATGCTGACCTGACAGTGTCTTTGACTTCCTTTAGTTCCTCCTCCGTCACCAAGTCTGTTTTGTTGATAATGGTCAAGTCAGCAACAGCAATTTGTCTGAAAGGATAATAAAGACAACGCTGAGTTCATGTGACAAGTGAACACGCACTTTAAATTTTCTATGACACCAACAACGGACAAAAAACAAAACAAAACCCACAAAGAAGTGTAGAAAACCTGACACACAGGTACACCTCAGTCCCATGAAGGTTCTTATCTATAATCAGATATTATGCAGTCATGATCTTGCCTGGCAACTGGCTAAAAGAGCATTTCTAGTATTTATGCACCTGCAACACCTTTCACAACATTAATATTTGATGTACATCTACAGAAGTTTTTAGTCAGTTTATTTTATATTAGAGAAGCAAGTGAACACAGTTGTTAAGACCAGTTCTTATTGGTTATCTCAAATTGCCAAAGTAAAATCTCAACTTCCTCCAACTTATCATTGCATCATCACCTCTGGATTAAACTACTGTAACTCTCTGTAATTTGATTGTGCACACATTAATCTCTCCTTTGCTTCCAGTTAGTCCTAAATATTGCTGCACATCTCTTTAACATGATCACATAACTCCAGTCTTAGCAGGTTTACACAGGGCCCTGCCCATTTTCGAATTGATTTTAGGATTCTTTTACTCACTTTTGGTGCTACTTCTTAACCAGCTGCTCGACTTATATAATGCTAAAACTGCATTTAGAACATCTAGTCGAGATATTTTTAAATCCCATCTTAAAATGAATGCTTTTACCATGGCATTTTTTCAAGCTCATTTTCCCATCAGGTGTTTTACGCTGTGGCGTTTGTTTGGTTTTTTCCAACTTGTTTTTAGTCAGTTTGACTGGTTTTGTTTCATTGATATGTGGTTTTATCTTGTTTGTTTGAAATTAACTTGTAAAGCACTTTGACCAACCTTGTTGCTTTCAAGTGTGCAACAGAAATAAAACCGACACTGACAACCACAAAAGTTAAGTTATACATGACCGGCAACCATCTACCGCACCTCTTTTCATTGTGATTAAGTGTGTCAATTTTCCAGCGGAAAAAAGAGGCTAAATAATACAGTAGCATGGGCATGTATTAGTAAGTCTTAATGTGTAGCAACGTGAAATGCACAGCAAACTCAAGTGAGACTTGAGCACTGTTTAGTTTAGAGGTGAATACACAAAGACAAAGGATGCAAAAGGTCACGCAACTGCTCTTTTGTCATCAGCATATTTGTTCAACGACAACAGCACACAGCTGCTGTAAGACACAAGCTGGGAGACAAACACAGAGCCGCGACGAGAGCAGAGTCCACATTGAGTCATAAAAGCTTGATGATGGCGATACTGTGCGGTTGGTTCTGTCTGTAATTTTGGGAAATCCACCCTATTCATGTCTGCACAGTAATTATAAAGTTTGTTAGCATAGCTTTGCAAAGACAATAAATGGCTCCTGCTTCCAAAGAAATTATTTAAAAAAAATACAGCCAACTTACCTGGCTGCTTCATTGACAAGTCCATCTGCTTTTTCCTCTGCTAGTTGCTAACAAAAAGTGGAGATAAGTTACAAATGCAACGTCAAAATGACAAATAATAATAAGAATTTAAAGGGGCTGCATTGCTCATGCTTTATGCGTTCTTTCAAGAATCAGAATAGCTAATATGTACAAAAATGTGACACTGAGATAGATAAGAAAGGCCTGCGTTTAATATCTGCAAATTAAGTGATTTTCTTAACACGTGGAACCACGGGAGATCACTTTCCATTTTCTTTTTATCTCCTCTTCTTGCTGGATGGGACACAAAAGACTGCACTGGGGGTGCTGCATTTTCCAAAACAGCTTAATATGTAATAACAGGGAGAGCAGGAGGTGTTAATCTGGGTCCTGACCCTTAGTGCCAGTGTGACATTAATCTGTCATCGGCTGAATCACCACAGCTTTGTCTCTAGAGGACTGAATGACAAAAAATGTATTAAATAAAACCTAATAGAATGACCAATTGCTGCTTTTATCTGACATCCTCTCTCCTGGGACTGAAAAGTCAGGGGCAGATAGATTTATATAAATTTAGGACAGACAGATATTTGATGAGATAGATGAAAGGAGAGACAGGTGAGTGGATGTGACATTCCTATTACATGGTCACATCTCTGATATCCATTACTCTTTCACTAAGATTTAAATCCCCTGTCTTTCTGTCAGGAGTTTCTTCACGTTGCCTTTGAGGAGAGGACAGCGCCTAGGCCATGAAATGTGTCACCTCAGTGAGTATGACACCTTCAAATTAGAGCCCATTATCTAGATGTCACTTGCCCCACTCCTTTTAAGTAGCACAAAGGGGGCAGGATGTGACTGCGTATCTATTGCTGTTTACTGCAGGTTAACAAACAACTGCATAAGTTTAGCACCAAAAAGTCACTAAATGAGTTTAGCTACTACTCAGAATTTGCACTGAAGCTGACTGACATGGTCAAGACTACAACTAACAGTTATTTTCTTCCTATTATTAATTATTCAGTGTGAAAGATCAATCAGAATGTCCCCACAATGCAAAGTGAACTTATTAAACAGTTCAAAATCTCCCAAATTATTAAACTCAAATGCTCATTGCAGACCGTTTCTTGAACATCTTGTCTGTCTTGAGTAATTATTTTAGTACTAAATGTCTCAAAGCTACTCAAAAGTACACAACACAAACCTGCAGTCCATACTTGGCATCAATGACAGTGACGATGCCTAGGAGAGACAAAAACACCACATATCGAGGATTAGTGAATTAAAGGCGAAACCACAACTTGTGCTTGTCCTCTCTGTGCAGCAGCTGCCTGTTGGTGTTTGGTTTTGTCTGTCTGAGCTACTTTGTCTGAATCATTTCGAGAACACTTTTGGTTTTGTAGCCTGTAACAACAGAGTAGACAGCTGAGTATTGAGCGTGAGAACCAAGGTACCATTTAAAGTAGACACAATTTGGCCAAGTCAGATACACTACATGGACAAAAGTACAGCTCCACCCAAATATAACACCTACAGGAACTGCTCACCCGTGAAAACCCATGCCGTGAAGCTCCCGGTGCACAGGTTTCATGCTGATGTTAATGTCAGTTATTGAGGCTGCATCCACCTCAGCACTCGCTGACCTGCTGCCAGTTGGTTGTTAAGCAGTTCCACTTTGCAATAACACCACATATGAATGAATGAATTCAGTGCGCTCTTTAGAACAACCCATTCTTTCATGTTTGTAAAGGCAGACCGCATGGTGAGGTGCTCTGTTTTATATTTATGTACTTTTGAAAATAGGACTGAGAAGACTAGAATTCAAGGATTAAAAGGTGTGGCCCAATACTTTTGTCGAATGTACGTCATCGCTATAAAAAAAATAAATAAAAAAAATAAAAAAAACACGCAGAATTTAAGCCAGTGTGATCATGTTTTTTAAAATCACATTTATTCTGCAATTTGAGCTTCATAGGCCCGAAAGAGAAAACCTAAATTTTAGCCTTTAAGAATATTTTAATTCCGTTCAAATTTTGTTTTTAATGGTACAGAACAGGTAGTAATAGTAGTAGTAGTTATACACATAAGGGACCAGAGAAGCTTAAGTAAACACACCAGAGTTTACATTAGGATCTTTATACTGACAACACTATTATCATGTTATTTGTACAGAATAATAAGATCTGTGCTGGGATTTTCAAATTAATCAACTCTGCAGTGAAAAAGTTGCAATTAATCAAATTCAGAACAATTTTTAACTAAAGAAAGTGTTTAGTGTAGTTAAAGGCTGTTTGCATGAGCACCAAACAGATAGAAATCCAGCTGTTTGCAGTTCTCTGCTCCGTGTGTGTGTGTGTGTGTGTGTGTGTGTGTGTGTGTGTGTGTGTGTGTGTGTGTGTGTGTGCGCGCGCGACACAGTGTGACATAGCAGAAACACGTGCAGCAGTACATTAACAGTGAAAGCAACTGCTAAAGAGTGTTAAGAGTGGAGGCTTTCACATTTACCTTACATGACGCAAGTGTGCATGCACCTGATGAAAAATACGTTTCTTAAACTATTTGGTTTTTAAACTGTTGCTTTATACTTTTAATTCTCCGTCTTTACAAACACAATAAAGGCAAACACATTCAAATGGAAAGACTTACAATATGTGCACGCAACTAGAGAAGGGTGCAATAAAACGTAAACATTTGAAATGTGATTTCACGCCTCACCAAAGACGCCATTATCTCTGTTTATCTCTATATAGGAAGTAGATGTGTGATGGGCTTTACAGCTGCAAAGTCAAAAAACCTGACAGACACAGCAAAAGCGCCAAAGTACAAACTTACATCATTACATATCTCTTACCGTCCAGATAGATGTCACTGCCAAGCTCTGCATCAACCCAGAACATGGAGGCCACAGCTCCTGTCAGAGGAAATGCAAAGTGTCTGATACCAAGGGCTAGATCCACTGACAATTTTCTTTCTGATTTATTTGAAAATGCTTTAGCTATCACAATTTCCACAGATTCAAGACATCTTAATAGTACGTCTTTTATTTGAACAAAAGAACCAGCAAATATGTAGTAAACACTTTAATTATTCTCACAAACCTTTCATGCATTTTTTGTCTGTGTTTTAAACAAAACCAATATCTGAAGCCTTCAGTTGTTCCTGTCCTTCTCGTACATTTGACTTGTTTCTATTTTCCTGAGGACGTGGTTATTACAAGACCCTCTGTTACCATGCCAGCCACCGCTTGTTCACATAGCTCCCTTTGTCTAAGTGCCAAGCCAGAATAAGAAAGCATTGTAAATATTTGATGCACGTGTAATGAAAACACTGTTTTTGAGTGGCATGTTTCACATAACTCATCCAGCCTCTTCTTGAAAGAAATGAGATAATCCCCTTGGGAGTCTTTATGACTGACAGCACTGCCAGAGCCAATGACAGACCTGTCCTCGTCCGTAACAAGCCAATGACGTGGCAGAGACGCGAGCCCTAGACCCACTCTGAGCGTGCTCAGTTGGTTCTGTCTTTTGTGTAAGCCATTAGCGCCTGACACCTGTCATTTAGTGGCACATCCCAAATGTTATAGCACTCACCTTGTTATAGCCCAACACTGATTTTGTGATTCAAGCCTAAGCAATGAATGGATAGCAATACTATCACAGCAGTTAGTTATAAAATGGTAAACTTGAGATGAATATCCCTAGTAAACGTCTTAGTGCAGTGGTTAATACATTTGCTCGGCAAGAAGAAGCTGGTTCAACTGGGGTTGCATCAGGAAGGGGATGTGGTGTAGCAAGGCAGAGAGAGACACTGTTACCATAACGATACAGAAACCTAAATAAAGAATTATGGTTCACTTTTTAACCCTCTCAGGCTCAAATTAAACTTTTTGTTGCTAATGCACAACCAAGTCCTGCAGTGGTACTTCTGAATAAAATAAAATCTCATAAAATATGTATGTGGGGTAATCAGGTTGTTAGTTTTTAACTGTTGCAAATCTGCAACGCCCACCTTGAGAGGGTTAAAACTTCTAGGCAAGAATTTTATCTCCCTAAAACAGATCGTTTAGCCTGTCAAAACAGTACTGGAAGTAGACTGACATTAATTTAGCACTACTCTAGCCTTACTGACCAAAGCCATATTTAACCATACATGCAAACAGTGCATTCAAACACAGAATAAATCTGTGCAAGCCAGAGGAAACCCACGCAAGCACAGGAAGAACAAAAACCACAGAGATAGGCCCGAGCTGGCCAAGACACTAGAATCAACCATCATCCCTTGTTGGTTCTAGTTTACACCAATCTTTACCTTTACATGACTTGAAAAACTTTAACTGGTGTGTTCAACTTTCTCTAGCATTCAGGATATAAAACGTAGCAGCTGAAATTGTGAATTTAAGATTTATGATAAAAATCAATCAATAACCGACTGGCAGACACAGAGACTGCGAAAAAATAAGATCTGACGTTCATGACATGACATCTGTGTGTGTGTGTGTGTGTGTGTGTGTGGGGGGGGGGGGGGGGGGGGGGCTGTAAAAAAACTGCTTCCAGCCCACACACACCACCTGGTGGAACAGCTGGTGACTGAGGTTTCACAGAACCAGCAAATAACTGAATGTTTGCTGCCTGTGCTGCAGATTAAAATCAGCTACAAACAAACACACATATATGCTCAACATATTCTACCTTCTCCAAAAAAATGAAAAAGTATGTTACCTGGATCAGCAAGTCCAGTGGTTTCTAACAAGATGTAGTCAAACTTTCCTTTCTTCTCCATCAGGTTTTCAATGGCTTTGAGACCATTGTCCCTTAAAAAAAACAAAACAAAAAAACCCAATGACCAATAACTAAAGACAGCTTATATTTAACTTGCCAATTGACATCCTATCGTCTTATCCAAGAAAACACAATACAAACTCTTATTTGACAAAACAGCCAAAATCAAGGACTGAATACCCGCTCATTTATGTTTATATTTTTATATATATTTTCAATCATCTCTACATTACAGAGCAGTGGAGGCCACATGAGAAACTGGGTTTTGCTGTGGAGGGCCACACCAAAAATGGGGAACTCAATTCTGCTCAATAGTCATTTTATCTTTTTATAAACTGCCACTGATAAGATGCTCTGATCAGGCCCCAACGGAGGCCAACTGGGAAAATTCACTGGACACCCCTGTTATAGAACAATACCATATACAAAGAATTATGAATGTAGGATATAAGGTAAGTTCACATATAAAATATATGAAACATATATCACTTCTTCTTCTTCTTTAGGTTTTTCCCTTTAGGGGTCTCCACAGCAGATCGTCTGCCTTCATTTCACCCAACCCTACCATCCTCCTCTGTCACACCAGCCCTATATATGTCCTCCTTCACTACATCCATGAATCTTCTCAGTGATCTTCCTCTTTTCCTCCTGCCTGGCAGCTACAAATGCAATCTCCGACTACCTCACCGACAGACCACAGTACGTCAGGCTGAAGGACATCACGTCTGACACAGTGGTCAGCAGCACAGGAGCACCACAGGGAACTGTGCTGTCCCCTCTTCTCTTCACCCTGTACACCTCTGACTTCTGCTACAACTCTGAATTATGCCACATTCAGAAGTTTGCAGACGACACAGCCATCATGGGGTATATCTGGGATGATCAGGAAGAGGAGTACAGAAGTCTGGTGAGGAACTTTGTCGCATGGAGTCACACAAACCACCTGCAACTCAACACCTCAAAGACTAAGGAACTGGTTGTGGACTTCGGGAGGTCTAGAGCAGGTCCACTGCCGGTTCAGATAGAGGGGGAGGAGGTGGAGGTGGTCAACAAGTACAAGTACCTCGGGCTGTGGGTGGACAATAAACTGGACTGGTCATGCAACACAGAGCACCTGTATAAAAAAGCCCAAAGCCGACTGTACTTCCTCAGGAGGCTGAGGTCTTTTAACATCTGCAGGAAGTTCCTGAGGATGTTTTACCAGTCGGTGGTTGCTGGAGTACTTTTCTATGCTGTGGTGTGCTGGGGGAGCAGCACAGCAAAGAAGGACTCATCCAGGCTGGAGAAACTGATCAGGAGGGCTAGCTCTGTGGTCGGCATGAAGCTGGACACTCTGGTGACAGTGGCAGAGAAAAGGACATTAAAGAAACTGATGGACATTATGGACAATGCCAGGCATCCTCTGCACACGGCCATTAACAACCAGAAGAGTCTGTTCAGTGACAGGTTGCTTCTCCCAAAGACAAGAACTAACAGACTTAAAAACTCCTTTGTCCCACACGCCATCAGACTGTTTAACTCCTCTCTGGAGGGGAGAGGGAGGGGAAACAGGAGGACAAAGGAGGGGGGAACAACTAAGCTGTAGTGCCTCTTCACCTCACTGTACAATACCTTTTGTGCAATACTTTTGTAAATAGTCAACGGTGCAATAGACTCAATACTTGAAATGTGCAATTCACTTGTATTTTTATTTTTATTCCTATTTATTCTATTTATCCCCTTCGTATATTTTATTTATATTGTCTCTGTATTTATATATATATATATGTGTGTGTGTGTGTGTGTGTGTGTGTGTGTGTGTGTGTGTGTATTATATATATATATATATAATATTCTGTAACTCTGTAACTTCTGTCGGTGCTGTGCTTTTTTGGAAATCGAATTTCCCAGAGGAACCCACCCGAGGGATTAATAAAGTTCTATCTAATCTAATCTAATATCCTTAATCCAACATATCTACTATCCCTCCTCTGCACATTTCCAAACCATGTCAGCGTCACCTCTCTAACTTTAACACTAAAACCCATTCCTAATCCTGTCCATGTTGGTCACTCTCAATAAATACTTTTGCAAAAAGTAACAATAAATATATAAAACAATTCAAACTGGTCAAGTGATACAGCACTTAATCTTCCTGTTGGTCAAATAAGCCTTACAGACACAACAGATGTATTTTAGTTTATTTAAAAAAAACTATGCTCACAAATTATACCCTCACTGTACGCACAAATCAGTCCCACATCCTCCTTCACGCTTTGTGGTCGGAAACGCACACTTTGTGACTCACAAAGAAACCACAACTGAAGGTAATTCATCAAACCAAAGTCCAGGTTTCCACAGGTCTAATGTCACAGTTTCTTTGCGACAGTTTGATGATGAAGACAGGATTCACAGAGTATCCTCTCGCAAGTTTATGTTAAGGTGACGCTGACCGGACGTTGCAGGCATTGGTGTGGGCTCTGATCTAAGACTGCAATAACTGGGGACTAATGAAGCTGGAAACTTGAAAAGGACTGTTTCTGTAAACCCACACAACATGCTGATGGTCTAAAGAACATTATGATCGCAAGAAATCACACTAAAAAAAACTACATATAGCACATATCTAGTAATTATTTCCTATGAATATCTTATGTAGCTGGTTAAGATGCTGAAGTAATGTAAAAGGTGACACCTTCAGAAATTCAAAATTTGTAACATATTTTTTCTTCGCAGACACTTTTATTCATGATCCTCTTTGTATTATTTCATATTTCAATATCTTCAGTATTCCTCTATATCTGACAAAATGTGAATGAGAGGATAATTTATTTATTTATTTTTTGATCGTGGGACCCATAGTGCCAGAAATTATACATGTGTTTAAAAATCATTGCATAATAATATCCCTGAAAAATCAGAGTGAAACTATGAGTTTTATCGGAGATGGCTGTCACACTGAAAAGAAATCTCATACTTTTCCAATCTCACATAAAAATGCACCAATTATTACCACAGTAGTAGTATTATAATGTCTTATTAGAAATAGAAATGAGTCAAAATGTATATTCTTAATGCTAACTCAACACTAAATGGGCTTTAGCTACTCTACATACTTGACAGAGCAGCAGAGGCAGCCGTTCCTCAGTTCTAGCCACTCCTCGTATAGCTCTCCTGCCTGACTCACTGCAAGGGACTTCTCAAGGGCACTGCCTGCAAGAAGAGGAAAGATGAGCGATTCACACCTAGAAATTTATACCAATACATTCAACATTTACAAGATCTATAAAGATGTCAAATGAGGTTTTCACACCAATCAAACTAATAAAAACACAAATGTAAATAGGCTAAACTACAAAACTGTCCACTGCTTGACTGAACATAAATGAAGGCAACAATGCCATACTTCAAATGCAGTTCCTAACTTTAAAAAATCTAGATGAAAAACTTTGGCTTTTTGTATATCAGTGTAAGTTTGTTACTGTGCTGCCCTCTAGTGGAAATCAGAGGAAATAACAACAACAATCATTCACCTGTCACCAAGAAAACAGAACAAAACAGGCAAAAATAACGCCTGCTTTTGATTTCTCTGAGGCATATTAACGGTTTACTACCTTCTCCAAATTCATTTAGTATGACAGCAATCCGCTTGTTGTGTTGTTCTGTAAGGATATAGTTCAGGAGTGTAGTTTTTCCAGCACCTATGAATAAATAAATACAGAAACATATAAGGAGTGATATTAGTACCATACTTATGATGTAACACAGGCTGAGTAAACAATACCCTGCAGCTTAGTCTCAGATTATAACTCTTTTATAAGCTCATTAAAGCAGCTCGTAATACAGATCTCGCTCACCAAGATAGCCTGTGATGATAGTGACCGGTATTTGCCCTACGGGAGGACCCGGCTGTGTGTCGATGGGCACCAACTCTGGGCAATCATCATCCTCATCCAACATCATGCCAGAAATTATGTTTTAGGTGCACAAGGTTTATCTGACCTGACCAATAAGCACAAAACACATATTGCTGAAGATATGCACAGTAAATAATAATAATAATTACTTAGTACATCTGGAGAAAAAGGTTAATGACATTAGTTAAACAATATGCCGAAGAAATCCATGAATAAAAACATAACTCAGGCACATTTTCTTCAGTTGTGTCATAACACATGACTGAACAGGCCTATGAGAATTTTTTAGAAAGGGACTTACTGTATAATAGAGAAATGTTTACAAGTCTAAACAAACCAGCAGATGTAATGTTCTCCACAGTTTTACCAGAACAGCAAAAGTGACATTCACTGAATTATACAGTTGTGATCAAAAGTTTACATACACTCGTCATGATTGTTCAACATACATCACCAACTACTTTAAAACACAAGAAGTAGGTGCACAAGTTTGAGTTCATTTAGGAATTTCTCAAATCCACACAGGGAAAAAATTATACAAACAGATTTAAATATAGATGTGTACCCAAACTAATATTTTTAAATACCCCTTAGCAAGTTGCACTTGACCAGATTCTTTTGTTAGCCATCAACAAAGTTCTGCCACAGTTCCTATATTTGACTACTCTTCTTGGCAGAATTGGCAGTTTATTTAAATTTGCTGGTTTCCTGACACTTCTACCACTTATAATGAGCCATGATTACTGATGGGAAGTTAGCAGGCATTAGTCTGATCTGGTTAAGACATTTTAGAGCCTTCAGCGCAACTTACTAACAGACTGAAGTCAGTGTATGTAAATATTTGTGTGGATCAGAGAAAATCCAAAATAAATCCATACTTGTGCAACCAATTCTTCTTTGTTAAAGTTACTAAAAACGTATGCTGCATAATCATTCAACCTTAAAAAAATTAATAAGAAATAAATTTAAATAAAAAACCCTTTCAAGAAATCATCAAAAATCTAAAATTACTGCTACATTCATGCCCACGATGAGTGGATCTGTCCACAATCGTACGAGCCACCAGAATCGCCTGTATAACATAATGAAGAATAACGAGGAGGAACCGTTGTCTCTCCTACCTGCTGAATCACAATGACAACAGAAACAACCGGACTTCCTTCGAGTTGCTATGAATTAATTAAAAGGCTGTTCTTCATAAAATTGCAAACACTTGAAGTTTCGTCAAAAAGCACTCGTCTCCACTGCTGTTGATTAGACAGCGTGTTACACCGTCTACACTCCGCTCAAATCCTGAAGCAAGGACAAAGTTCCGCTTTTGCTACCAGCGATGAACTCAACAGGCAGAGTAAACGCTAAAGGTGGAAATTACAAAGAATAAATTACAAAGAAATTCTTTTAAACATTTAAAACTTTTTTTTCATTAAAATAAATACGCTAACGTGTGGTTTCTCTCGGCTCTAGAGACAGTTTCTCTACACGGACCTGGTCCTGGTTGATGGTGGCAAACAACCACACGGTGGGGACAAAAAACAGTTCATGACAAAGCGTGTCACATGGGCAGATTTTTATAAAGGAAACTTTTAGATATAACATATAATAGTAGCATTAATACAGTGCAACACATTTATGATTCTGTATATTGGATTAATACTGTTTTAGTATTCTATAAAAGGCCGCTGTATAAGGAATATGGAGTCAGCTGCAACAGCTTCCCACGTTTATTTTTCGTTTATCAACTGTCTTCAAAAGTTTGAGTTTGTGAAATTTATAGAGAGGCTAAATATCAGACATCACCCAGGATCACAATGTGATCCCCTGTGTTACAGATATATGACAGAAAACAGATATTACAACTAAAAATTTAAAGCCACAATTTACTTTAACTTCTCCAGATCGATAAACCTTCAAACATTACTGATAGGACACTTGTCAATAGGAAACATTTTTATATTAGGCTCAGTTACTTAAATATTGCATTTAGTCTTTTATTTACTTTCTTCTTATGCAAAATTTACCTGTTGTTTGAAGACAGTAAGCAATAGTTACAGACAATTTTAATCCTAAAGACTTAATTTAGTAGTTTTGTCTTTGCTATTTTAGTTATTGTCATGGTTGTCCGTTTTGAGCCCTGAGCTTGTTTGTTTTTTGTTATTGTTAAGTATTCTTCGTTTGGTTATAATCCATGGTATGTATTTCATGACTGTGAGTTTTTTGACAATATTTAATTGTTATTCCCGAGCCTTAACTATGATTCCTTGTTTGGACTGAGTTTTGTTTATTTCTATGATTCTTCTCGCATTCTGAGTTTGGTTTTTGATTCTGTTTGGGAGTCATCCTTGGTTTTGTGTAGTCTCACTGTGTTATCTCTTTGTATTGTCAAGTGTCTGTGTGAGACACTTGAAAAGTGATGTCTTTCAGATTAGTATGTTTTATTTTGATTTGCCTCTCCTGTCTTCTATTTACTTTTACTTCCTGTAGCTTCTTATCCTTGATTAGCAACAGCTGTTTTTGGTTACCCAAGTCTTTCCCCTCTTCTTTGATTTTCATTGCCTCTGTATACATAATTAAAGCCTCTTTTTGTACTTACACTGCTACCTGTCCATCTGCTTCTCTGTGTGTATCCCTGTCCTTGTTTGTATGTTTCTTGGCAATTGTGGACCATACTTTGTTTCCATTTTGGAATGTATGTTATTATGGGCTTTGTAACAGTCTAAAATAAACAGCTCATCATTTGTTCTTGTACTCTGCTGCTGAGCTCTGCTACACTCCAAAACAAGACAGTTATGTTCTGTTTAGATTTTCTTTTCTTTTCTTTGTGTGTGTGTGTGTGTGCATCCCCTTGATGTGTTTTCCAGTGTTTGTGAGGCTTAGACCAAGCAAAACGGCACCATAGCATAGACTCCCATAGGAACTTATAACTTCTGGATTGCATAATTTCTTGTTTTTGTGGCTAAACACTGCGTGAAACATGGAGAATAGTGAAAAATATCTTCCCCCCAAAAAAATGTGTTGTTAAAAAACGTTACACTTTTTAGAGGTTACATACTCAGGAACACTTGCGATATACAACAAGACTTCAGCAAGAAGTGGGAGAGAAAAGGTTGGAACAATAGCACTGTTATCAGATTTAAGCTAATACCGTGAGGTGGAAGAAGTGTGTGTGTGTGGGTGGGTGGGAGGGGGGTTATGTACAATTTTGGTTTATTTTGAATGTCATCCCTATTGTCCTATTTTTTTGCTGTTTTGTATGTGAGTGTATGATGTGTGTGTTGTTGTTGTTGTTTGGGTTTTTTTGCTTTTTGAACATTAGGTGCTTTGCACTGGTTACACTGAAGCAGTATAGTTAATGGGACCCTTTCTGTCACAATAAACATACCGTTAGTTCTCTTAGTGAGAGACTATCTCTCCACATGCTAGAGAACAACTTATTCTTTAACTTACTAAGGTTTCGTTAAGATGGCTCTTTACTTAGTTTTAAACATTGTCTGCAGACTTTTTAACATTTTGACAATTTTACAATTAATGAATGATCAAACAGTTTGCTCCCACCTGTTTAATTAGCTCCCAAACTCCTGATGCTTACATTTGTTTTTTGTTAGTTTGTCAATGTCTAATATCTTTGTTCATTTTTGGTAAATAGGCTGTAATCAACTGAAACAATGGAGTTATACATAATATAAAGACATGCCCTGTTTTTCCTGTATCCTTATGAGTCTACATTATTGCACCTACTCAGTAATCTTCATTAAAACCAATATAGCTTTTTTTTTTTTGAGCAAGTTACAGGCCAGCAAGGCATTTATAACAGTTTATATACCAGCAATCTTTTTTTTTTTTTAGCAGATGATTTGATTTGTGCACCATCATACTGGTGACACGATGCATAGCAGAGATAATCTACACCTATGTTTGGTTCAGGGTTCCACCGCCAGGGTTTGGGTTAAAGCACCTTCATGTGGTTACGGTTGTGGTTAAAAGTGAATCTGACGTTTTTGGATTTGGACAGAGCCAACCTATCAAACAAGTGTATTTATATGGTTTCCCTCTCAGTCTGAGTGTCACGCCGAAAGTGGTCAGCGCTTTTCTCTCTCTCTCTCTCTCTCTCTCACACACACACACACACACACACACTGAAGGAAAGCGCTTGTTAAAGCTCACCACGGCAGCGAGGGAGCGCGCGCGCCTCATCCAGCCTGTCCCATCACATCCCCTCCCACTCTCGCACCGTCGATGTCTACCTCCCTCTCTCTCCCCCTCTGTCTCCACGGGATGGCTCTCATTAAATGCGGAAGTTTACACCCAGTTAAGCTGCTGCCGCCGCCGCAACCAAGATGAGCGTTGGTGTGACAGTTGAGCTGTAGCGAAGCTGGAGGAGCGGTGCGTCGGAGAGAGCGACGGTGCCAAACCGCGAGAAAACACCAAAGCCACCAGCGACACCGTCGCCGGACTGGACTTCAGACTCGCGTATGGCTTCTCTGGGCAGCGCAGATCGGCGGGCTTTCGCTCTGAAAATCAACAGGTAAATGTAGAGAAATTATAATATAGTATTGGGGGCACGGTTTGGTTTGGTTTGGTTTAGTTTAGGAGTGAATGTGAAGTCTTACTTCCCCTTCAGGGAAGTCCAGAGTGAAGCAGGCAGCCACATGTTGTGAATGTCAATGCTGCAGGTTGATTCACTGTGTCCCGGGAAAAAAAGAGAAAAGAAGGCAGCCTGGAGGATTATAAACAGCCAACTTTACTGCAACTTTAAATGCTCAGAGAATTTATGGCAGGTTATGATTAACCCTCAGGCCTTGTTCAAAAACACCACCCTTTCAGCTTGTTCATGGCCACAAGTGGCCACCTACAGATTAGGTCTGTAATTTTTTATTATTTTTGTTTTTTTGCCATTTTTTTTTTTTGCATAAAGCTTTTAAGTAACTTCAGTTCTTTCCATAAATATAAAATAATTATTACTTTTTTATTTTTTAACCCTTTAAACACCAGTTTGTTTGTCCACTGCACCAGCTGGACGACAACCTCAAATCTCGCAATTTTATATAATTGCATTGCTACTGAAATTTCTTGTATTATTAATAGTAGAGTCTGGGGCATGTAATTGATTCACATCAACATTGATTATAATGCATTGTTATTTTAGTGCAGAGAGACCAAAAACATAAAAAACCCCTTTCAGCTTGTTCGTGGCCAAAAGTGGCCACCCCTTGTTTACATTTACAAAATGCTATAAAATTATTATATATTAACTTGTGTTAAGCTTACAGTGGCAGCCATGTGCTCAGTCGGTCATGCATGAATTTGTTTATTTCTTGCTCTTTATTTACATACATGTCAGATTTGAGCAGCATGCTGAGCTTTTATCACCAAGCTAAACGATTTGCACATTATTTATGTCACTTCCTCCTCGTGAGGATGCTGATTATATATATCTACTGTTACTAATGTGACCATTTCCTGTATTTTTGGAGGGCTGACTAGCTCATAGAGCTTGTATAAATGACTAGGGATGTGGTCATAGTTCCTGCTGTGACACTTGAGCAGGTGTGGAGGAAGTATGTACATGGAAGTCTATTGTGTACCATGCCTCCTGTGCAGTAGGGTCATTTAACAAAAATACACTATTTATCTACTGTGATGGAATATATTTATAAGGTTCTGTAGGGCCTCCTTTGAAATGGTAGAGGAGGTCAGTTTGTGTGGATCAGTTTAACCCTGAAAAGGTTTTTTGTTTTTTTTTGGTCATATACAGCTTTTAGAAGTTTTCATATGTGTAACGCTTAAAGAGCCATATAGTAGTAGCCATATTTTGTGAAAGATGAGCACACTGGTTACACCAAATGTTTGATACTGTCGATTGACAAATCACTTAGTCAAGAAAATCCATGTTCTTGTTTTTAATAGCCTGGAAGAATCATGACGACTTGCTGTGATGTGATGTGATGTGCTGAGCAGAGCTGAGCTCAGCTGCTAAGGGATGTGAGAGATCTTGGGTCACAGCCTGAATCTACTGATGAGCCAGCAGAGAGGCACTGATTAGTGGCTGCTGTACTGTAGCACCTTTTCATAGTAAAAGAGCAACGATGGAATAGATTAACACTCACTGTGATTAGATTTTGGATATTCTGCTGCTATTCAATGTGACATGAGAACCACATTGATTTATAACCCATATTATACTTAAGGGTTGTATCCTCCTGAAAGAATCTTATTGTTGTCGAGACTGAAGGCACTGATGCAGATACTTTAAATATCTGTTGTTATGTTTGCTTTCAAGTGCTTGTAGTTAAGGGGAGGGGGGGGGCTGGCTGGGATTGAGTTTGTGCTGATGTCAGTATAAAGACTAAACAGGTGCTCGATGCAAGTGAAAAAGAGAACAGCAAAGTCGATCACGGAAATTGATAATGGTGGAAAATGCATGGTGAGGGGGAAATGCTTTTGAGTGGATGGCAAGTAAATGCTGAAAACACTGATGAAGATTTAACACAAATCTATGAGTTACACTGGCTGCTAACTGAGTTGGTTTTGAAATCTGATAATGAGTACAAACTACTGCACTCATTGTGGCTACCATGATACTTAACGTTGTTTGGACAATTGTTGGAGAAATTAAAGTTCAAATGCACTTGTTTGAAAAAGTGCAAGCTAAAGTCAGATGTGAAAGGGGGAAAAACCTAGAGAGCCATGCAAGGCAACATAGTCCATACATAAGCAGCTCACATGAACAAAGAGGAACAGTTGTCACAAGATGAACCTGATCTATGCTGTCTGTGCACTAGTAAGCTGTAAGACCTGTTATTTTCCATGTCAACAAATCAAATCCATATTTACTGAGTTCTTCTTGTATGTTACTTGTATTTTATATATTAATTATGAAGACTTCCTTCCTTGGCACCTCTTATCAGGATGGAGTGCGAAGGAAATCCTGCGACCTGGGACACTAAGTCACTCACTGGTTTTACTTCACTTTTTTGCTAATGGCAGTTTAAAATCAGGAAATGTGTGTTTCTTCATAAGCATATTAAAAAAAAAAGAGGAATGGAAAACTGCAGTGAAAATATGTCAGTCAAAAATATAACATGAGCTGAGTGTCCAGTTTTTTTGCGTAGACTCTAGGTAGCTGCTGGACATTTAATATTCCGAGATTGAATGTGATTGGACTGAAGAGCATATGGTAACAGGTGTGAGGACAGCTGTAGATGCTGGGCCTCTGTCTTTCAATACGCTTCAGCGAGGAGGGGGGATCTAGATTGAATTTCATCTGATTTCCTCTGGGTTTTTTCGCTAATGACATCTGTGAACCTGCCTGTCTGTTGGTGGGCCACTGAGTTATGAGCCAGTGGAGTGTCAAAAAAAAGCAGTTTCCTACAAACTTTGGCTAAATGTGTGCAGATAAAGCAGTCGGACTAAGCTGGAAATTATAATTCCTTACAGCCAGTTTTTCATGCTTTGAGCCTGCCTGTGACCTGAGCCTTGCTAAATGACTGCTGTGTTTGTGCGTGCCTCCCTTTGACAGGAAGCTGAGTCGTGATTGTGCTGATAGCACTAAGGCCCATTAAGTCTGGAGACATATGATAGTATGAGATGCACACTGGGGGCATCCCTTTGGTCTGCTTTCCTGCTCTTGTCATTTATACCACACTTCTGTCTGTTTTCCTGTGTTTCCTCCCCTGCTCAGATTAAGGAAAAACACCGAGAGGAGGGAAAGGGTTTTAAAGGTTCAAGGATCTACCTATGTCTTGCTAATATAGATAATTTTATGCTTGGTGGGAGTAATCAAATTTGCCATCTCTGGGGCTTATTGATCAGAGATGTTGCTGTGAGGAAGGGGGTAGAAGCAGACTCTGTCTGAGAAACACTTGGGTATTGATTTCTAAAAAGCTGGAAGGAATACACCATATGCACACATGGCAAGTGGAGACCTGCAATGTATGACATAACAAAAAGGGGCCTACTTCTTTGGGGTAAAGGGTTCTTGCTCTACAAGTAGGTGTGGTGTGGGGATTAACAGTATTTCCTCACAGCAAGAAGGTCCTGGGTTTCCACCACCTGTCCTGTGTGGAGTTTGAATGTTCTCCCTATGCTTGTGAGGGTTCCCTTCAAAGACTGGACCTCAGAACTGCACAAGAATTACACAACTGTTGTGCCCACAGATAAGGAAATTCTCCCCCAGCATGATCTAATATAACTATACAAAAGTCTTGAGCCAAGCCTCATTTTGCTAGGAAAATTGGGACAGTAATTTGTTTAAGCTTAAGCTTAACAAGTCAATATTTAGTATGTCCACCTTTATTCTTCAACACAGCCTGAACTTACTTTAGCAAGCTTTCTTGCCATTTTGTTTAGCAGTCTTCGGGAAAAGTTCTTCAGGCTTCTTGAAGGACATTCGAAGCTCTTCTTTGGATGTTGTCTCTTATTCTGTTCTTTGTCAAGATAATAACACACTGCTTCAATAATGCTGAGCTCTAGGCTCTGGGGAGGCCAATCCGTGACTCAGAGTTTTCTATTTGTTTGGTATTATTGTCAAAGCTGATAAATTAAGCTGTCACCAATCAGATGCTTCCTAGATGGTACTGCATAGTGAATCAAAATCTGGTGGTGCTTTTCTGTGTTCATAATTCCATCCATTTTGACAAGATCTCTAACACCGACTGAAATTCGGCGCCAAATCATGACAGAGCCTCCACCATGTTTTACAGGCACTGTTGTACATATTGTGCACGTTGACCATTTGAACCACAACTTTAAAACTTAGAGTCATCACTTGGCCTTTTCTCCTTGTTTCCCTTGCTGAAGAATGACTTCTTGACTGCTGAATTTTATTTCCTATTACTCAAGGACTTAAACAGTATTTGAAAGTCATTATCTGCTGTAAATAGTTTTAAAAGCTTCTTCTATTGTGCTTTTGAGAGATTCAACTAAAGAACTGGGAAAGATTTGGTGTTTTTCTGACAGACTGAGTAATAAAGTACCCAAAAGATACAATTTAAAATTGAGTCTTTCCTAAGTTGTCTATTATGTGTAGGCACAACTTAAGGTCTCTTGAGTTAGGTACGTATGTTCGAATGATTCATACATCAGTGTTAAGTGGGTCAACAAATAAAACTTTCTGCTAAAAATGTTCAGATAAAAGAAATAGATTGAAAACTGTTGAAAAAGCAGATAATGTCCAAAGAAAAGGTTTAAAAGACCTTCAGAAAGCCTAGAGAGCTATTTTTCAAGACCATTTAAAAAAACTGCAAGAAAGTCTGGTTCCTTGGAAGCTAAATATAAGGAAAACAGGGGCAGCCCGAGACTTTTTACAGTACTCTATAATTGGTAAATGGTAAATGGTAAATGGTAAATGGCCTGCATTTGTATAGCGCTTTTCTAGTCCATAGGACCCCAAAGTGCTTTACACTACATTCAGTCATCCACCCATTCACACACACATTCACACACTGGCGATAGCAAGCTACATTGTAGCCACAGCTGCCCTGGGGCGCACTGACAGAGGCGAGGCTGCCGGACACAGGCGCCACCGGGCCCTCTGACCACCACCAGTTCCCCTGTGTCATCTGATAAAAGTAACCCATTGTTTACTGACCAATGAGGGGCGTACCTGACATCTTGTGTATATATTTAACCCACAAAGCAGCTTCAACAAAAATTATTTATGTCTGATAAATGATAAGATATTTAGCCTTGCTGTCCAGTCTCAGTGTCTTTGAAAAGGAGAATCTTATTTTTTCTTAAGAACAATGTCATTGTCATAGTATGACAGTGAAAATAATGCTGACAATATCGTAACAGCTGATCCATTAGGGAAGTCTTACAGACTGTAAATGTCTAATTATTCAAGCATGTTATCATTCACCAATTTTTTTTTTTTGTCTAATAAGGTATGAACTAATCAACTGTGTTTATAATTGAAAAATATCAAAGCTGATTAATGATGCTAAGCTAGGGTTTTATTGTAATTGCAGCATTTTGTCTGCACAGTATGACTTGTGAGGCATTTTAAGCCCTTTTACTAACAAATAACATGATTATAGTGTGAGGCTTGTTGTGTCTTAGCACTGAGCCTGATCTCTCATCAGCAGTTCAACAGTGGCTTCATACTGACTCCCGGGGAGCAGCTGTTTTGATAGTGCCGTCCTCATCAGTGTTGATTAAATTTTCTAAAATCATCACTTGGGGAGGAAAAAGGCAAAGAAAACTACTTTTAATGATTGTCTTCAGGCTTTGTGTTCAGCTAGGAAAATGTTTTCTTAATAGTGATTCAAATGTCATGTCCCCAAAAGGAGAATTTATGAGAAGTTTTAATTGAGGTTTAGCGTGATCTAAAAAGCCTATAAGCATGTTTTATGTGTCCGTCAGTAACACTACAAACACACACAATAAGGTTACTCAAAGATATTAAGTTACATAGAAACTCAAACAATGTTTTCATATGCACTGTGGTAACCTGGTTACTGTAAAACTGAATATATATACAGTAATTCAGGCAATATAATGGTGAAATCACAAGTTACTTTTAGATTTTTAAAAAAAAAAATATTTTATATTATTTTTTTAAGTTGCCACCTTGCTTTTTTGCTGCTTTTTGTACTGCATTGCACCTCAAATGCTTTCTATTTCATTTCTGCTTATAATTACACAATGAAATGTAGAATAAAGGAGGTTTATGACCCCAGAGTTGACAAAAATTATGCAAAAATGATGACAAAATTAGCAGTCGTGAAAAAGTATTAGCCCCCTTTCTGATTTCTTAGTGTTTTGCATATTTGTTATACTTGCATGTTTCAGATCATCTGTGGAACCATGCAGCTTCCACTTTGGATTTGGGACACAGACACCGTCTCTACTTTTAAGATCAGGCTTATCAAAAACACTCTCTCCTTTTTGATAAAGCATATAGCTGGGGCTGGATCCTCCCTTAGTTATGCTGCAATAGGCGTAGGCTCCTGGGGAATTCCCATGATGCATGAGTGTTTCTTCTTCAGTCACCTTTCTCACTCACTATGTAAATATAATTGAATTGAACTGAAATTGAGTTGTACAAAATGCAGTTTTTAAACTTAATTAAGGGAGAAAAGTTAACCAAACCTACCTGGTCTTGTGTGAAAAAGTAACTGCTTCTCTTGTTAAATAATGAATTTGATTAACCACATTTTTGTAAGGCTGAGTTTCCCTAAACACACTCGGGCCTGATTACTGGTGGACCTGCTGAATCAAGAAATCGCTTAAAGAGAACCTGTCTGACAAAGTGAAGCAGGCTAAAAGATCTTGAAAAGCAACACATCATGCCACGATCTGAAGAAAGACCTGAGAAACAAAGTCACTCTCTGTCAGTCTGGAAAGGGTTACAAATCAGTTTCTAAAACTTTGAGACTCAATTGAACCAAAGTGAGCGCCATTATACACAAATGGAGAAAACTTGGAAGAGTGGTGAAGCTTTTTCCAGGAGTGACCGGCCTACCAAAATTACTCCCTAACCCTAACCCCACGACGACTCATCCAGGAGGTTGCAAAAGAACCCAGAATAACATTAAAGAACCGCAGGCGTCACATGTCTCAGTTAAGGTCAGAGTTCATAGTTCCACGATTTTAAAAAAGAAAAAGAAAAAGAGAGGGACTATGGAAATGGCATCCATGGCAGAGTTCCAAGACACAAAACATTGCTGAGCAAAAAAGAACACAAAGGCTTGTTTCACATTTGACAAAAAAAAAGAACTTTTTGGAAGGTTTGAGGAAAGGAACATCATACCAAAAGTAAACTATGGTGCTGGTAGTGTGATGGTCTCGGGCTGTGTTGCTGCGTCAGTACATGGAAGACTTGCTGAATTCTGCTGTCTACCAAAACATCCTGAAGGAGAATATCTGGCCATGTGTTTGTAAACTCAAGCTGAAGTGCACTTGGGTTCTGCAGCAGGACAATGATCCAAAACAAACCACCAAGTCCACCTCTGAACAGCTTAAAAAAAACAAAGACTTTAGAGTGGCCTAGGTCAGTTCTGACCTGAATCTGATTGAGATGCTGTGGCATGACCATAAAAAGGCAGTCCATGCTCGAAAACCTTCCAGTGTGGCTGAATTACAACAATTCTGCAAAGATGAGTGGGCTAAATTTCCTCCAGTTATTGCAAATGCTTGATTGCAGTTGTTGTCGTTGTTGTTGTTAAGGGTGGCCCAACCAGCTATTAGGTTTAGGGGGCAATCACTTTTTTCACACAGGCCCATGTATTGTTTGATGATCTGAAACATTTAAGAGTGACAAATATACAAAAAAGAGGAAATCAGGAAGGGGGCAAACACTTTTTCACACCACTGTAGGTGCGTGATGTCTCCAAGATTGGATTAAATAGGAAATGGTGAATGCTTAAACATTGGAGTCTTTTGGATGCTTTTGATTCCTGGCATCCACAAATTCACCCCAGTAGGAGCCAGGCACCTTACATGATGGTGGTGGCTGAGAGTTTGTGTGAGTAGGTGAATGAAAATGTATTGTAAGGATCTAGCTAAGGTTAAAAGTAGGTATATACAGTAATGTGGAAAGGTCTTGAATCAGCCTTTAGTTCTTTAAACTTTACTAGGGAAATGGGTGCAGAGGTTTATTAAAACATCTGCAAATAAACATATTGTACAATTCTAAGAACTTGGAAAGTCAATATTTGGTATGAACATCTTTGCTGCCTGTTGTTCCGTTCTCAGTCATCATCGCTGCTTCAGTAATGTTGAGGTTTGAGCTCTGATCGATTTCCCTATGGGGAAATTGGCTTGCGGTGGAAGTCAGACATTTGTACACACCACATGAAAACAATCACATCAACATAAAACACAAGCACACAATATGCAGACATTTTCGCTCTTCCACACTAATTTGGCAACCTACATTGGTATCATAATTAAGCTGTTGCCACTCAGATACTTCCCTGTTGGTATTGCACGGTGGATCAAATCTGATGGTGCTTTTCTTAGTTCATAATTCCAATAATTTTGACAAGATCTCACACCATTAGCTGAAATGCACAAACCATGACAGAGTCTGCACTGTTTTACAGATGGCTGTAGACACTTAGAATCTACTTGTTTCCTCACCTTCTCTGTACATACTGACAATGACTCTAACCAAAAGTCATTATTATGCATTCAAAACTTTATAAAAACCTGTCACTGATTGTCAGCTACTTTTCCACTGAGACTATTTCTGATGGCGCATCAGCTTCATCAGATATAGTCTGAGTCCTGTTAAAGACATGACTTTTAGATACTGTTCATCTGTTGCAGTTTTATGTCTGCCACAGTTGTCCTCCAATTGTCTGGTTTCCTCAATTCTTTTTAAGAGTACAGTGCACACCATATTGATATAGGCTGCTAGTAACAAAGTGTCTAAAGATGATCTAGTGTCTGGTTACTTTTTTAGGGCAAGACATAAGAGCACAGTGGAAGTTGGCAGCACCACTGTTGGTATTCTCAGAGATCTCAGGCTTGCAGTTCTGTATGAGAAGCTGGTTTAAACCAAAGCTATTTCAGTACTTTTCTTTACTCAGCAGGATCTGATAGATTTGATGAAAGGTCCTACAGTGAACATTTTTTTGCTCTTAGAGTCTTGACTTTTATTCAACCCTGTTTATGAACTTTGCAGTGCTTCCAGTAGTGGCAAGTATTGCTTAAAATCAAATATTTGTCCCTTTATAAAGTTTTGTCTCTGGGTTGATCCACAAGAAGCAATTCCTTTTTCCAGGAATTGTGTCTTTATGATGTCTTACTAAAACCACAATCAGATACCAGTTTTTGCTAGATCAGTGATGCAAGCTGTTTTTGGTGTTATTTTGCTTAAGTGACCAAAGCTCTGTTTTTATCTTTCCTAACAAAAGCAGCTTTGGTTTTATGTAGCAAAGGATGCCAAGACCCATCACCACTGAAGAGAGACACAGATGCTGTCTGCTGTGTCAAGCTGTTTGTGTAGTGGTAAAAAAAAATGCCTGCTTGGATCTGAATACTGTTTTACTTGCCTTGTCTTTTTATAGACGGGCACTTAATCTGTATCAGTGAATGCGTAGTAGCACATGGACCCATGTGCATATATTAGCTATACTTTATGTACAGTATGTGTTATTAGGTTGTATGAGCTAGAAAGTACCAATGGAAGATATGTAGAAATGGCACAAGTTAGAGTGGTTAAGGGCATGTCTTTATAAAGTCGCATGTAATGAGAAGGGTTATTACAGAGTTTATATCGTCTTGGGTATAAACTCAATACACCCACCAGACAATCTGCTTTTGGACAAAAAAGCCTCAGCCTTATTGGATTTTTTTATTAGTTTTGTCATGAAAATCTCAACAGTGGCTTATTCTGATTTCAAAGAGACAACATGACAGAAGAAGAGGCATTTGAGGTGGGTGATTTCTTTTTGTGTGTGTGTCACTTAGGTCTCCACAAATAGATTTTTTTTTTTTTAAAGCTTATTATACTGCAGCCCCTTTTAAACCTCATCTGTGTATGCAGTTCTGACATATTACATACTAAAACTGTAACCTGGCACATTCCCTTTAAGGAGAGCGAACAGAGATTAGTTTATTGATATGGAGGTACAGGGTAAAGGTGTGTATGCGAGAGTCCTCCACAACCAGTGTCCACCGTGTTATCTTGCGAGGGACAAACATACTGCTCTACACTTGTTCACTAGATACCGCCATATGATTGTGTGCGTATACTGAGCAGACATGAGGTGTGAGCGTTTTTATGATATGTGTGTGTAACTTTGTAGACTATAATCAGGCCGCAGCTGTATTTTGACTTGCATAGTGGTTAAAATATATTTTAAACCATGAATGCAAAGCTTTTTTTTGCATTGCATTGGTGTTGCTGTTGCTAATCTGGTCAATTGATCAGCTGTACCTGTTCGTGTGGGTGTGTGTCCTCTAATCTGGCTCGTGTGATTATTTTACAAGCATATTGCTGCAATATGTGTTTGTTTTTTAATGTACACAATTAATTCTTTTTACTTATTGTGCAGCACCACTTTCTTAAAACTCTGTTTTAATGGCCGTGAGCAGCTAGCTATGGCTTTAAATAAAAATGCTGCTGCAGTGCTGGACTTTGGCCTTTGTGTAAATTGTGTATACTGTTTTCCCACCCATGCCATGACCTTTTCTGGCATTCAGTTATTTTATTGACTCAGCATATTATGTGCTTTAGAGGGGGAGGAGAACGTGTTATAAACAGCATGACTGAAACAGGCTCGCTCAAGTATAGTAAACACATTCATAATAATAGTATGTCATGTTGTTAGCTCAGTACAGTTCAAAAGTCTTAATCCGCCTCTTATTTCCAAGCAGCCAGACTTTCTTGGAACTTTTAAAGCGATCTTGAGCAATAGTTTTCCAGGCTGTCCAAGTTTTTTTTTTTTTTTTGTTGGACATTGTCTGGTTTTGCAGTAATTTTTAGTCTAGTTCTTCTACCTGATGATTTTCAGAGGGATGGTGATAGGGGGAAAGGGGATGAACCAGTGAACCACATGAATCACAAATTAATTTGGTTTTTGCGTTGCTTGGCATATTGTAAATCACCTCCTTAAAATATTTGGGGAAACTGGACAAGTGGAGGACAAAAGAAGAAGTGGCAGGCCTAGGGGACAATAGCTGCAGCAGATGAACAGTATCTGAAAGTCATTCCTTTAGGTAATGGGGAAAAAATCTAGTAAAGATCTCAAAGAGGGCCTGAGAGATGCCTCTGTCATGGTTTAGAGTTGCTTTTTAGCCATGGTGTTGGGGGTGGAATTATGAACACAGAAAAGTACCATCAGATTTTGATCCATCATGTAATGCCATCTTGAAAGTATATGATTGGCAACAACTTCATTTTTGATTACAATGAAACGCATTGCCAGTATAGTAAAAGCATACATGGATAGAAAAATACACAATAGAACATCATCAGTCATGGATCGTCCTCCCCAGTGCCAGGACATCAACATTATTGAATAAAGGTTTTCATGCCATGTATTGATTTTTAAGCTTATTAGAACTGTGCAAGCTCTGATTTTGCCTGATGTACTGTATTTACATGCATGTTTATGTGTTTCAGTACACCCCTGCACCCATTTCACATTTTCTGAGGAAATATAAAGAAATGGGGCTTGGCTCAAGCCTTGCACAATACTGTGTGTCATGTTGTTAGTATTCATATTATGCCAGTTTGTTTTTAAGCTTTGAAAATTGTACTTGTTTTGTAATTCTTTTTCGAAATTTCCATGAAAGTGCTCATCAGATTGTGCATGCTCCATGATTCTGTAGCTTCAGTGGTTTTGACATACTGGCATTCCTTTACAGCATTTGTTATTAGTTTGCGGTGATAATTAGTAACAGCGATGTTGTAACAATGGCCAAGGGGACTTACTGAACCCGTGAGACTGACCACAGGCGAAGCAGTCGGGAATGTGACCCATTTGCTCAAGTCTTTGCCCTCTAACGCTTCCCTGTGCGTCAGCGTTACAATAAACTCTTTCTGACGCTTGCATATGCAACAATACACAGAAAATGGAGTAAATTTAACAGAAGACGCACACGAGAAAACTCAAAATGACATATACTTACACATACATACACAGACTGGGGTTTTGTTACTGAGCTGCTGTTGCGCAGATTTGGGTGGGGCTCCAGTGATATGGTGGATTAATTAGAAATAAGTAACTAGTGTATTAGTGGCCGTATCATGGAGATGGAATGTGTGCAGAAAATCAGGGCACTGTTCTCCCTTCTTATTGGTAAAAGCTACAGGCAAACACAAACACCATCTACCCAACATATTTGAATAGTACTCCATTCTTGTGTCATGTTGATTTCCTGCTTGCTCTGACCCTTACAGCGGGACACCATATCATTCAACGCAAGCATGACAAAGCCTCTACACAGCCAGCAGCGGTGGGCTTCTGTAGAGAGTGAACAATAGTTGAATAGGAACACCATGGCTGGCCGATTCGACTAAGAACAATTGCGGAATTGGTGCTGTTGCATCTGTCATTAAGATACACTATGTGTGCATGTGGTTGGAATTATACACAAAAGATGAGGTTGTAGAGTTTTTAATGCTTGTTTTAAAGCAAACATTCCCTTTAAAACAGCACACAAATATGATACTCTGGCTCATGAACACAAAACCTTATAAATCTGTGTTTTCTAACATTTTGTTTCAGGCACTCTTCTGCAGAGATCAGGAAACACTTTGGTGGGAACCATGGCTTGCATCACAGCCGAACCAACTCGAACGCTTCGGCCACAGTGTGGCTTACTGTGGTGAGTTTCCTTCTGTTAAAAGAATTCTTTTGCTTTTGGAGTTTAGTCTTTTGTTTTATTCAGCAGGAAATTGTCATATCATCCAGATTTGAACTGCAGGCAGATCTCAGGAAAGGAATGTTAGCAATATGAACTTTTTTTTTTTAAGTATTTTTTCCCAGTTATGCTTATATTTCCTTATTCAAATGCGTAACATGTTAAGTGTGCTGTAATATTACATCTATATATTATTACTTCCCTTGTACCAGAGCAGTAGTGATGAAATCCTAGTTGAAGTGGGGGAAAAATCATGCTGTGACTAAAACATCAGTGGAGTGGCTTCCTCTTATGCTGCTTTAGTGATTCTGCTTATACCACTGGAGAGTTATAAGTGTATCATTTTCACATCCTGCCTTTGCTGTCATTAGCTCTGGGACTGTCTGACTCGGTGTGGTGTCTCACCTTGAAGATTATGCTTTGAATCCTGAAACAGTTCTTCTACAGCATGAGCTGCTGCTTTTGCAAAGAGCTGCCTGCATAGCCATTTACACCGGCCTGACGCTGCTCTTTGGCTTAACATGCGTTGAAAAATGTAGCACATACTGAAAAGACTTGAAAGTCATTATGGCAGGTTGTTTTCTACTCTCCTCATTTGAAGCGTGACAGAGAACGATCCCTGCCCTCCAATGCCTACAGACAGAATGATGCACAGTAATCCTTTGCGGGGATTTGCTCCCGCTGCACTCTCTGTAGTACCCTCTGAACCTCTGTCTCTGCCTCCCAGCTTTATATGTTCTGCTCTCAGTCTTCTCGCTTTTCGTCTATTTCTGTCTTTTCCTCGCATCTTTTCTTCTGTGTCGCCCTACATTTCTCTCATGTAAAATTCTCTAAAGCTTGCAGTTGTTAAGTTTTGTGACATATATTTGTGTTTGAGTGACAGAGCTTAAACCCTTAAATAATGTTTTTTTTGGGCTGTTTTATTTTTTATTTTTTTTATTTTTATTTTAGTAATGATTCTTGAGCTTTCTGGCTGACAGGTCTTGAGGAGAAGTACTTGAGCCAGCTGTCCTGACCCGGCTTGTAGCATGCAGCATGGTTAATCTGTAACCTGCTTGAGAAATGGGTCAGTGCCTTGGATACTGACAGGCACTGGATGGGCGCTGCCTACCTTGCAGCTTATCCAGGCAAATCTTCAATATGTCCGGATTTGGGATGCGGGAGAGGATTTTTAATACCATAATCTCTGGGATGATAGTTTTACATTATTCAGCAGTCCCGTCTAGCAAAGGGATGAGGGAGGGGTGCTTGTTGCTGCAGTTGTTATGCGGATCACTACGTTAATATTGACTGAACCTGAGTTGAAACTGTTGCCTGGTCAGAGACATTAACAAATTTAAAAGCTTGCAGTGTGTGTGTGTGTGTGTGTGTGTGTGTGTGTGTGTGTGGCATGCACATGTATGTATCTCTAGTTTCTGTTCCTGTCTGTTGAAACACCAGTTGATGGAGGGACGCCTTGCTGATGTCACTTCCTTCAGTGTTTTGTGGTTTTGTCCCTTTCAGCTGAGAACTGTAATGTCTAAAACTGATGTCTAAACGTTTTGTGGGTCTCTAAACAGTCAGGCTCCAATTAAAGCATTGACTCTGTGGCTTCTGATTTATTTTTGCTAATGCTGATGGTTTTCTTTAAGCTTCTAGGTCTATGAAGCCCACTTTAAAGGGGTTCTGTGCATTGCACTGTGGCTTAGTTTCACTCAAAAGCACTGAGCGCCAGTAGGTACACAGTGTAGGTTCCCCATATCCGGAGTGCGCCATTTTGTACACTTCCTTTTTATGGTGTTCAGTTTTCAGCAGGGTAAGTTTGCGATGTCGGCTTGAGCTCAGTCTTTTTGTGAAACTAGAGTGAGATTTTGCTCACATATCTTCTGTCATGTTTACTGTAGCTTTATTTTCTCTTGGGTTCTTTACATCTGTTTCTTTTTTCTGTGTTCCTCCTGTATATCGACAGCAGTAATGTGCTTCTAAAAATGGTCATTTTTACATGAAAATGCTTTATTTGTTTTTTTTGTTTTTAAAAAAGCTTGTCTTATTTAATCATTTGTGCACATTCTTCACTGAGTTTTGTCACATCTTCCAGCCGTTCATGGTTTTCACTGCAATTATTGCACCTGTGATCAAGTTTGTCAAAAACGTCTGGTGGCTGTTGGCTTTGCAAGGAAAGCTGGATTCTTGCTGGCACCTCTGATGACTCCACAGAGCAGCAGGCACTGATCAGAGGCATGCATAGATTTGCATTCATTTGTTTTTGTTAGCCTCCATACCAAACAAGAAAAAGAGGCCATGTTACAATGATTCTTTGAACTTTGAGGCATACAGCCAGAGAAATGCACATGGAGTCAGATGAAGTTTGCTACTATAATGAGGTTGTCCTCTGTCGAGAGGAGGAGTTAGTTTTTTTTTTATACCGGAGCCCTCTCATTTAAAACAATAATGATATAGTTCTTCCTTCTGGCTGTCTGTGTATTCTTTTGTCATGTGTTGCATGCTAAGCATTAATAATCGGCCGTGTGCAACAACATGCTCGTCGTTGCTTAGTGGAGGAAAAATATCCCTTAGGGTGGGTTGATGTGCAAAAACATGTCTGAAGGCAAATGGAATTTGCTCAGCTTTTAAAAGTTAAGCACAGCAGTGACTCATGTTTTTCTGCAGGTATTTCCACCTCTTATGTGTATACATGTTATCTTTTACTGTCTATACCAGTAGCTGGTTTGGCCCCCTGTTTCCTGTCTGCCTGAAGACACACTTTCTCTCACAGTTTTTGACAGGCTATCTGTATTTTACCTGTATGGGACAGTCCGCGTGACTGAGATCTGAAATATTCTTCTAAAAAATGTCTGACTGTTCTTGTTCAAATTCATACTCTTAGAATGGCTTCCTTTTATTGTTCATCAGTTTTGGGGGTTTTTCTTTTTAGTAATTTTTCATTATGACATTTAGCCCATTTCCATGGCTCAGATTAAGCACAGTCACTAAAAATATTTCCATCAACAACAAAAACAAAACTAAAAAACTAAAAAAAAAAAAAAAAGCTTTCCGTCTGGGACTAGGCTTAAAATTGGTCTGGAAAATGTAGCCATTATAGGATATGGTTCTAAACCTTTGTCCTACCTCAGCTAACCCCTGATGATTATCAGATTGGAGGTCTGCCCAGTTTGCTGCAGTGACACCTGCTCCATGCAGGTTCCTTTTTTGTTTTTTTTGTTTATTTTTTTTAACGACCACAGTCAGCAATGCACGACAAAAAAGGATGTGTGGTGCGCTATCTCATCAGTTGTGCTTCCCCCCCCCCCCCCTCTTTTGGTACACTTTCTAATGATTATAAAAGCTCATCTGTGTCAGAGTACAGATTTGTTAAAAGGCTTAAATATGAAACTTTCAACCCATTTATATTGTACTTTGAAACCACTACAGCTTTGCTTTTGTGATGATCTGATGTAGTAGAGATGGAGTTACAGTTTCTGTCTAAAAATAGGATTTAAAAAAACACACACACACACAAACAGCCTGAATGCCAGCTTGTTCCGGTTTCCGCTTGTGTAAGTCCCTGTGTCTTTTGTTCTCAGACAGGTATGAGGTATTAGAAAATATTCATGATTCAACATGTTTGGTTATGCTTCCCTTTTTCTTCTCTGTAGTGTGTCTGAATTTTACAAATGGCTGTATAAACTGTAAAATGAAAAGTGTTTGGTTTTCCATTTTGCTTCTTGTAAAAGCTTATAGTTAGGGCTGGATCAGGTAACCGTGAACCAGTGTTTAGATACACTGCAGTATTCCTGCAATAGGACTCTCTATAAGTTTACACATCACTCTGCATGTAATCATTAGTTATTATTCATTTGTTGCTCTCTTCCATAGTGTCCTCTTTGTCTTGTAGGATAGCACTGGTGGTTGCCAGTATTTTCTAGATATTTAATTTTAATGTTTTTTTTTTTTTCTGATATGTATTCTCACTTTTTTTTTCCATCTTCCCAATCCCAATATTTTCTCCATCATTCTTCGATTCTCCAGCCTCAGACATATGATGCAGTGGAGCCCTTGGACCTGGAGGAATTCTTCATGTCGCAGTTAAAAAGTGGAGACTCTGCCCTGATGCAGGAATTTGGAGACTTTCCTGATGATGACCTGAAGGTGGAGCAGGTGGAAAAGGAGTGTCGCACTATTCGACACTCTGTCCCAGAGGATGGGTATGTTACAGGCCAATGATTGTTAAATAAGAGGATAATTTATGAGTCAATTAACATGGTTTTCTAGAGCTCACAAAAAGCCAAAAAGGACAGCGTCTTTTACTGACAGGTTTCTCTGAATGTCTTAAAATATTGATTAAACTGATGTTCAGAGGTGGGTAACAAGCCTTTATTCATCTTCCAAAGAAGTTTAGCAGATTGTTTTGTAATAAAATAAATATTTAGACTGTCTCCCCAAATTCATTGTAAAACAACTTTCTGCACGTTATCTTTGCTTATTCAGAGTATTCACAACGTGACCATGAAGTCCAAATTAAGACAGGAGAAGAATTCAAAGTTTTCAGCTGCTTGCATGTGTCTGCATATCTCATTGTCCTCATCCTTATCTCTTAACAGAGTGGAACTAGATCCGCATGTAAGAGACTGCATAAAGAGTTACACCCAGCCGTGGCTCGTCGTCTCCAGAAGGTAAAAGACTGCGTGTCCTATCTGATACATTCTTATGTTTACATGTTTCCTACAAAGACTCTCATATTCACTGCACACATGCACTGCATAATGCTTCAGTGTTGTTATCCAGACTGGTTCAGAGGTCTTTTAGTTAACCATGAATGCCCTTTTTTGTGTTTTTGTGTCTTTTCTGTCTTATGTGTATGCATGAAGATGCCAGGGGGATGGCTGGAGTGTGTATTCAGAGCGAACTGGCCTACACAAACTTCTTCGGAAACAGACCTTTGAGTCGGATTTTCAGCCAGAAAATCAAGAAAAAACGGTAAGAAACACAAACACACAGTCATGTGCTAAAGTTTTAGTTTAGAGGTTCGGATAAATAACCCAATAAATATTGAGTGTAAGTACCCTTTTACTTAGCCTGTGTCTTAACCAGCACCCTGTTACTCAATGAAGGAGCCTTCCTCCTGTTCAGTGTTGCGTGCAGCATACTATGAAGAAACAAGTCCTCACTGATTTCCTTCTCGGCCTCTTGTGTGCAGCGTGATGCTTCAGACATGCATTGTTGCTGTAGTCTCAGTTTACAGTTAGGTCGTCACATCTGATTTTGCTTGTTATTATAGAAACAGGTTTTTGACTAGATGGTGTTGCTTTGGTTTGTTGGTTATTACCACTTTAGACGGTCAGAACAACTGTGTAATTTGTCTATCTGCAGTTGTGATGTAACTATTATTTGCTGAACAACAGCCAGCAGTGAGAGATGGTTTAGTTTAGTGGGTTTTTTGTTTTTTTGTCTAGCTAAGCTAGAATATGAGAAAGTTAATGACTTTCCAATCTAAATACTGACAAGAAATGGAGTAAGTGGATTTCCCCAACAGCTTAATGCTATTTTTAAGCAGAACTACAAGAAAAGTTACTTGCCACAACTTGTCCTTGAATGACAGTGCGTTGGAACTCTGATAAAGTGACTTCTGTGTGGCAAAGACATTGTAGTGAGAGCAGTATGGTAGTCCATACTGATCAAGGCTTGGGAGACAATTGTTGGTGTGAAATGTGAGGCTGGGGGGAGACTGGGTTGGGAGACTGAGCGGGGAGTGGGTGGGGGTTGCTTTAATAGAGAACACAACAGTGTGTTGTTATTCACATCACTCTTTTTTTACCCTACACAGTGGCTCTTTTAAGTTTAGTGCACCACAGCCCTGTTGTATTATATTCAGCATTTTTCAGATCAGTAGCTGCCATCCAAGTGTTTGGATCTTTCATTATGGATCCTTGCCTCAGTCCTTCACTGAGCCAAGTTCACATCCTCTCTGTGCCCTCTCAGTCGCTTATTTGTCTTATAGTGGCCAAATCCCAGCTCCCAGAATCACACAGTCGCGGCCAATCCAAGTCCCAGCCAGTGCCACTCCCAGTTCCTGGCCCAGCCATCCCTTAGCCCCAGCCAGTCTCTTGTTGCTTCATCCTGCCAATTCTGACTAATTACCCAAACCAAAAGGCCCTCATTACTGCTGTAGGCTTCCCATGATCTATATGCCAGAATGAGAGTGACAGAGAGGGGAAGAACAGCTCTATTGTCCTTCAGCACTTAATAGTTCTCTTCTATGGACCAGTCTGCTTTAACAATCATGGCGTGATGGACTCTTGGAGCCTCAACATTGTGAAGCTTAAGCAGACTGGAAACTCAGTCAGTCCTAGCCTGTGGTGTGAGAGCTGGGATATGAATTTGATGGATGATAGGAGTGAAAGAGACAAGGAGAACGGGTGGCAAGAGGGACTGCTCAGATCAGGATGCAGCTTGGGAGCAGTGAGGTTATGACCTGCAATCTGGCTAAACCCCATTTTTGGGGTTAGAATCTTGAACTCGTGTCATTATAATTACGGTTGTGCATACGTGCTTGCCTGGATACAAAGGCTATCGCTTCAACTCAAGGTGAAAAGCTCAATTCGCAAATCTCGACACAGGAAATGGTTCAGGGCTGAATGAAACCCAGGCCCCTTGCAGCCCTTTGGCATATGGGTTGCTTGCTCAACTGAGTTAGCTACAGCGGTGCCCCACCATCCTGTTTTTTGGGGGTTTTTTTGTAAATATTCCAACTACAGGCAGTGATTCATATCCCGGGCACTCTAATGCTACTTTTAGGAAATTTGATTTCTTTGCAGATATTTACTTGGCGACAGGGGGTTTTATTGTTTGTTTTTGCTTGTTTGTTTGTTTTTTGTTTTTTTTGTTTTTTTTTGTTTGTTTTTTTTAAATGAAATCATTGATCCATTTGAAGAGGTTATACACCAAATTAAGTTACTTTTGTAGGTGGACTTCCTTATCGTGCAATGCCTTTCTGAGAGACCTCCCACTTATGATTTCTTACTTGAACCATAACAGCAGATCAAAAAACATGATTTCAATGGGGGAAAAAATCTGATCATGTGATCTCCTTGTGCAGTCAGGCTGGTTTTGGTTTTTTTTGTGGGTTTTTTTTTTTTCTGATTCTGGTTTAGGTGGAGGCATTGATGCCTAAAGAGTTTTTAACATGTAAGAATCTTTTATATGCCAATTAAAACTGCTAAAAAACAAAAACTATAAAAGGTTGACCTTTTTTTTTTTTGGAGTAATAAACGAAGAAGCTTGCGGTGCATTTTAGAATACTTGACTGAATATAAAGTTTTACATACAACATTGCTCACAACTACTCAATAGGTCTCCCTCTGGATGCACAGAATGTGTCAGTACAATAGTCAAATTCATCACACACTTTTGTGAGCAGTTCTGGTGTCAGTGCAGCCATTGCTGTTTTTATGCCATCTACCAGAATCCACTCTTTCTGACAGTACGTGTTTCGATCATTACTAGTGAATGGTGGCGGGATTAAAGCACTTTTGAAATCAGATTATTTTTAATACACTTCATTTTTTTTAAAAATTAGACAACATATTCAGATGCTGTTTTTTCAAAAGGCTTCTGAGCACATTTATGAATCACATCACATCTAAGTGTCAAAATTATGCCGCTTTTTCTAGCTCTGGGTTAGCTCAGTTAGCTCAACCCTCTATGCTGTTCTCACTTTTGTTGAAAAACCCAAAGGCCTGTTGGGAGATCTGATTACAGAATTTGATTAACTCATTTAAAATTCTGTCAATATCATATCAGGAATGATGAGTAACTTATACCTCATTACCTTCTGGCCCTTTGTTACTGATTGGCTGGTCAATTTTTATGTATCAAATATTAAAAAAACAAAACAAAGCTTCTTGTTCATAAAAAATTAAGGATTAGTTATACACACCTGCTGAATATTGTGAAGTAACTCAAGTCATTTTACTCTCTTTTAAATACAGTGAACATAAGCACAGCTATATGCTGTGTCTTCTATACTGAGTAAGCCTTGTTTAGAAAAGTACAAGAGCCTGTCATTGTCTCAATCTAAAACAGAGGCTGTCTAGACTGACTAAATGCCTGTTTTGTTGTGTCCGCTGACCACGTAATAGTGGAAGCTCTATTTTTAATACAGTGCATGTTGATGATGGTTGATAAAATGCTTTTCCAGCACGGTGTTGATATGCTGTTGTTACAAACAAGGTTTGAGGTAAATGCATGGTTGTCTTTTTCTTTAAACCAAGGGTGAACAACATGTGTCTACTAATCTTGTTCCTCTGGATATTATAGTCCCATAATTTGGCTTTCCTTGTGCTTTCCTGCCTTTTTCTTCCACTTCCTTGTGTTTTCATTTTATTTAATTCCTCTCCTCCTGGCCATGACATGACCCTTACCCCTGCTCTTATTCTGTCATTGCTCCAGGTCAAGTCACCAACTCTAGCAACGTTGACAGATGACTCTGGCCACACACTGACCTCCTCTGACTTTAACTTGCGGTGCCTGACTCCAGACAAGAGAGTTGAGGGTCTTCTGGCTTTCAGCAGCCATGAAGAGCTGGATCGTTTAAACCAGGAAACACGGCAAGGGAACAGACACCCTGAGCTGTTTGCGCTCTACCCACCACCTGATGAGGTGAGATATAAAAACAAAGTTGTTTTTTTTTTTGTTTTTTTTTCCATTAATATTTCAGCTGCTGCGTTTGCCTTTCATGATAGTTGGGATCTGCAAAAATTACCAAAAATCGAACGGATGTACAACCACTTCTTTCAGATAGTAAATAGAAAGTTTTTATTTTAAGACATCTAAAACTGAATAGTAAATAGAAAATACTCTTTTTTTTTTTTTTGACTACACAAATTCATAAATGATACAAAAACTAATAAAATTGTGACTGGAAAATTGTAATGCACATTTTCACTAAGATTTTATAGACTGCCAGTTACAAATAATCTATAATGAAACTAATAAGAGTTGCAGCCCTTTCTCGTTTTTCATAATATATTAAATACACATCTGAAACCTTAGGTGCCCACACAGGGAGCAATATGCAATGAGCTTGGGGACTTTCCAGTTCTCTGTTGCCTAGGTAACTCTCTAATGTATTTACTACCTGGTTACATGATGATCAGTGTATCCTGCACTCTCATTGGTAATAACTTTAGTTGCTCGTCTCGAGGTTGAGAAGAGTTTATCCGGGAAGTTGAATGTAGTTGCTTAAAGTTCACAAATATCACTGACTTTCTATGGTCTCTGGTTGTTATATTGCTGCAGATCGCTTCCTGTGTGGACATGACTTGTGTTCTTAATTTCGCTTCTTCTCCATCCACAAGCATCTGTGCTTAGTTAAATCTTTATTTTTTTAAACATATTTCTGTAAATATCTTACAGGAAGATACAGTGGAAATCCGTCCTGTTCCCGACTGCCCCAGAGAACACATTGGAGAGCGCGTTATGATCAGATGCCAGTCTATAAAGTATGTCATACGTTTTCATTATACTGTAGTAGGGAGAATAGTCTTGTAGTTTAAACAGCTGCATAGCTGAGTAGTTGTTTAAGTGATGGATGGAGGATTATGTGAGGGTGGAGGAGTGTTGTTCGGCAGTGGTTGTTTTCCAGAAACTCTCCGTCCCTCCCTTTCTCTGTGGGATTCTGTCTCTTTTGCTCCTTCTTTCATTCGAACACATGCAAATGCACTTTTCCTGCATTATAGTCTTGATCTTCGTCATCCTTGTATAATTCGTACAGTTGCCAAATATTTGAGTTGAACTGCTTGCAATGCTTTGGCAACTTTTCTAATCCTTTTAACCCTCAGTTCAAGCGCATCATCACTTCCTCTAACTAATTTGTGTCTAACAGGAATGAAAATTCCTGAAAAATCAGTAGAATCAAAAACTGATGGAAAGCTAATTGAGGAAAAAAAATGAGGATTTGTATTCAGGATTTGCATCTTCTCCTGCGATAAAACTCCTAATCTAATTTTCCTTTGTGTGGCCTTTTAGGTTTGAAATAGAAATTGAACCCATATTTGCCACCATGGCACTGTATGATCTGAAAGAGAAGAAAAAGGTGAGCAAACTTTTTTCACTGTCAAATTCACTTTTTTTTTTAATGTTATACAAAATTGTGTGTGTGTGTGTGTGTGTGTGTGTGTGTGTGTGTGTGTGTGTGTGTGTGTGATAAGCAACAAAGAATAACAGTAAAAAAACACTTTCCTCAGTCTTGGGACTCTCTGCTTGTTTGCATACTTGCTGTGTATTTTAGCATTTTCTCACACAGCTGGGAGAAATAATTATTTTATCCCTGGCTGAATATGTAAGTTTGGTCACTTTAAAAGAAATTAATAGTCTCTCATTTTTATGATAGTTTCATTTTAGCGGAGAGAAACTGAATATCAACCAAAAATCCCCCCCAAAAACCCCACCTTGACAGAATTCTGCTCCCACAGTCAACCAGTCCATTACATCTATTGCTTGTTATATGTATAAAGCACACCTGTCCACAAAATGAGCTTCTTCCATTCCAACCTCTCCATCACGATTGGGCAAGACCAAAGAAATGTCAAAGGATGTCAAGGACAAGACTGTAGACCTTCACAAAGCTGGAATGGACTATGAGGCTGTCAACAAGAAGCTTGGTGAGAAGGTGACAACTCGTGGTGCGACAATTCGGAAAGGGAAGAAATATAAATCTTTCCTCACAGGGTAATGATGAGAAAGATGGTGGATCTGCCAAAACTGCCAAAACACGCTCCTTGCGTGTTAATGGTCTGAAGGCACCATGAACACCACAGATAACAAACTACAGCGTAATCTATTGAAATCTTGTAGCACTTGCAAGGTCCCTCTGCTCATGAAGGCTCGTACATGTATAGGCCTTCTGAACTGTGCTAGAGTTCTTTGGCATCAGCTCAAACCGCTGTGTTTGGAGAAAACCAGGAAACTGTAAGAGGAGTTGTCCAGTATCACTCCTGAGTGCACACCTGGTGACCTACTTTAAGAAATATCTTACAGCTTACTGTAAAATAAGTCATGTTTTGCTTGGGCATCAAATACTTGTTTCACTCAATGCTCAATAGCTACTCATGCTTTTCAATTAATAATTGATAATATAAGTTTATATACGTATTATACTTTTATGTAATGTGGGGTTGTTTTTTTTCTGGGTTTTTGGTTGATATTCTGTCTCTTTCCATTAACAAAGAAACTACCATAAAATTAGAGACTGTTAATGTAACTGAGCACACTGCTGGGGACTGTTTGATATCACACGACAAACAACCACCATAACAATCCTGCTAATGTTTAATAAAACATTACTGGTCACATATCAATCCTCAACACTGATAGATAGTCACATGGTTTGGATACTTGCTGTGTATTTTATAATGAGTTACAAGCTGGACAAGACTGAATATCAAAAACCAGTAGTTACAAGTATTGTATACTTAATAAAAATCACAGTTTTAAAGGTAGCTTTTGCATGTTATTTGCATCTTGTTGATCTGGCGCAGTCTTGTAGTGGCTTTGGAAAGTCAGCTCTGCTGTGTAGTAAGGGATCACTGTAATCTGTAAGGTTTTATGTCTCATCATCAGAAATTTATAGCCTCGGGGGTCGTCATGTTTGGCCTTGTATCTACTAATACTGCACATTATTTTTGCAGTAAAGCATTTCTGAGCTGTGGCTGTTTGTTTGTTTTCTGTGGATTTACACAGCTGGATAATAGTAGGGGTTGGAAGGATTAAGTGCTCGTGGATCTCTCACATAAGACGAGGTTTTAGCCACCGGGTTTGCCCTCTCATCTGTGCTGCCCTGATTTACTCTGGCTTGCCTGGAGGACTAATGGCTCTAAGATACTCTGTTGGGTGAGATAGGGCAATTTAATACATCACAATTTTCAAAACTGGGCCATATCTAACCTGGTCTTGGGTCAGAATCAGTGAAATATTTCTTGCAATGAAACATACTAATATGACATAAACAAGGGTTGTTTTTGGTTCTGTTGGAAGACTTTAAGAGCAGCGCTGAATTCTGACAGTGTCATGCATTTTGTTAAAGGTGACTGATTTTTATTATGTGCTGAGCTGAAGTGTATCCTTGCAGAGGTTAGTATAATTTCCAGCTTATTACACTGACTAGATACTAGTTAATGAACTGTGTCTGCAAACATGAATTTGAACTGTAAACACAAAGTGCGTCTGTGAACGAAGGAGAAACTGTCAAGCTTGTTTTGTCAGTTGTTGTTAAGGCCTCTTTTTTTTAATCTCTGAACTGTTCACTTTTACTTTATCTTGTTTGTTTTTCTCTTTCTTCTGCAGTGCTCAGCGCAAGTTGTTTTCTTTATGAGAGCCTTATCTTCTGTTTTCTTACTTGCTGTTCTTCGTTTTCCCGCATCCCTCGTTGCCTTGTTTGGTTTTGTTCACGTCATTTCGTTGTTTCACATCTGTGCAGATGTTCGTATAAATCAAAGTCTCTCTGGTCAATAAGCCAAGGTGCAGACACGGGATTTGACCTAACAAGTGGCCTACTTATGATGCAATATTCATGAATGTAAGCAGAGGTTTATGAGTAGGCAAAAAACAAAACATTATGTTCTTTTAGCAAAAAGGAATATCCATTAGTTATTTTTTTCTTCGTTTGTTTTCCTGGTGTTACTTTGCAACACAAGGAAAGCCACATTTTACTCGACTGACTGGAGCCAAGTGGGAGGACGCAATAATGAAACCACAGTTGGCAAGACTTCAGAAAAGCAGAGGCCTTGAAAGAACAGTCTAATGGATTTATGGAGCTATATTGTCTAATATTTGTAAAGGAAGCGGCTGTCAGATGTCTGCCTGAACATTTGCCACTCAGATCTGTGTTTGAATGAAGCTGCAAAAGGAGTCATTGTAGCGTCCAGCTGCTAAATTGGCTACACAAGGTGTTTGCAAGTGCTCTCCATCAGAAAATGTTAATCATCTGTCCTGAAACAGTGTGTGCTAGTGTTTGTGTGTGTCAGTCAGTCACGGACATGGTGTTTGGGTGTTAAAAATATCATGTTGAAGAGGTTTTTACATTCCCTGTGTTTCATTACATCAAAATTTGAAGTTTTCAAATGAATGCTATTATGATTTACTGAAAATGCTGACTCATTTAACACTCGTCCTTTGACCGGTTTATTTTTCTTTATGAACAGAGGATATTTTAGTCAGCTGGCTTTGATTACCAAGATTATTATTTCTCTGATTCCAAGAAGTCATTTTTCAGTAACAGGGAGAGTGTGGCTCTTTTTCTTTTTCTTAAGTTAACTGGGTCGTTTCCGTCTCAGAATCTGTGCCGAGTTTTGTCCTTTTGGCATGTTACACAAGCATGGAAGTATGCCAGAAGTCATCATCATTGAAAATTTTCTTGTGCTTATCTTGAATAAAGTTGCTGCTTTGAGGATTTTAGTTATCAGCCAAGTTTGGCTTTCTAGAGGCTTCTTGGTGTGGTCAGTGTAGTGGAGGCCCTGTGGGATAAGCAGAATGAGGTAGAGTAGTTACTGGCTTTCCAGTGAATAGGATCACATGACAGATACCAGGCCGGCCCACATCTGTGTTCCTACACAGAGGTCATTATAGAGGTGAGAAGAGAAACAGCAAAGCGGGCTGAACAGATGAACATTTGGTTTACATCAAACTAATCACCTAGATTAAGGTATTCTTTCAGTCTCTCATCAGAAACCTTCCAGTTTGTTATGCCCTGATTACCAAAACAAATGTAATCCTGGATTTAATTTTGGTAAGAAGTAAAATGTTTCATCTGTTTCCCTGCAGATATCTGAGAATTTCTACTGTGACCTGAACTCTGAACAGTTTAAGAACTTCTTGAAAAATCACACTGACCACATTGATCCGTCCTCGACAGCCAAATCTGCCATCTTCTCTATCACCTACCCTTCCACAGATATATATCTGGTCATCAAGGTAATGAGAAAATCTATTGCAATCCACTGAGACGAAAAAAGCAGAAATGGTAGGCCTAAGAAAAGCAAATATACTATGCAGCGGATGAATAGTATCTTAAAGGCATTAATAAAACACAGTGGAGGCTCTGTTATAGTTTAGCTGCATTTCAGCAAGTGATGTGGGGAATTTTGAACATGGAGATTTTGATCTATCATGTAGTACCATCTAAAAAGCATCTGATTAGCAGTGGCTTTATTTTTCAGTACAACACCGATACCAAACACACTACCAAAGCAGTAAAGGCATACCTGGATAGAAAAACACACAATGGGACACTATCAGTTATGAATTGGACTCTGCAGTGTCGTTAGAGTCATTGGAGTTTTGAAGAAGAGTCAGCAGTAATATAGAGTTTGTGCAGTTCATCGTAAACTGTTGCTGTGGCCTTGATATAATTAATGTTTCCGTGTTTCAGATTGAAAAGGTCCTTCAGCAGGGAGAGATCAGTGACTGTGTCGACCCCTACGTGACACTGAGGGAATGTGACTCTGGAAAGGTAATGAATGCAGAGCAAACAGTCAAATTATTTACAAAAAAATGCTCTCCGGTTTACCTTTTAGCCTCTTATTAATACTTGCTGGGTATGTAAAAGGATTCTGGAGCTGATGTTTTTCAAAATGGCTAACTTTATTTATTTATTTATTTATTTATTTATTTATTTATTTATTTATTTATTTATGTCTTTATGGTCAGAACAAGGACAAAATTGAGAAGCTGCGGAACCAGGCGGATAGTTTCTGCCAGAGGCTGGGTCGCTATCGCATGCCATTTGCCTGGGCAACTGTTAATATAATGGAAGTGATCAGCTCTGCTACATTGGAGCGTGACATCACAGACTCTGAGAACACAAAAGGAGGTGTGTGCTAGCGTCATCTTACCTTCTGATCACTTTGCATTTGTCTGCATTTCCTAGGAGTCCTTGAAGCTTAGTATCACACTTGACCCTTGACATTTTTTTTTCCTCAGGAAAATCCAGCAGCATTGACCGGAGAGGACTCCCTAGGAGGAACTCTGAACGTTACAGTACCATCGATGAACCGTTTTGCAACGTTTCTGGCTTCAAGCCTGCCACCATCACTATCTCCACCATCATCAAACAGGTTTGTCTGCTGCCCAAGCAAAGAAATGGATAAATCTGTGAAAATGCTTGAAATGCAGTGAGATACCAGATAAAGATAAAGTTTCCCAGACAGACATGCTTGTGTTTACATCTTGGACTTTGATAAAAATCCTATGTGTTTCATCAGATTCTATTATTCAAACCTGTAGGGCTATTACTGTGAAAAATTACATGCATATTCCAATGTTTGTATATTTTTTATTGCTCTAATGGTTCATTTGGTCCTTGTCATCTGGGTTTTTCATTTAAAATAAATAAATAAATAAAATCACTGTGTTTTTTAGGAAGGAGATCGTCTAAGCGATGAGGATTTGCTCAAGTCCCTGACTGAGATGAAGAAACCACAGAAGAGAATCAAGACAATACCAGGTTATCACTCATTACATGAGTATATTTTTATTGTTAATGTTTTCTTTTTCTTTTTTGCTGCAGAGAAAATTGATAAAATTTGTCGATGGAAAGATGGATAGAGAGAGACCTGGACCTCTGCAATAGTTTTAAATCACATAGGTCACCTGTTTAACTCAGTTAAACCAGCACCTGTAGCCTGATACTTTCATCCATATAGAGCGTTTGGGTACAGGAAATTGCAAAAACACAGCACAGTGATGTCACACTTTACAAATAATTTTTTAAAAGAGCTAAAATGTGTGTTCATAGCATGCTTTAAATTTCAAGTCGGTATATTTTGTTACTAAGCTTTGCGGTTGCTTCCTGAAGAGGACACCGAAACCAGTGGTACTTCTCATCCAGCTCTTGACAAAAAAGCAGTGTGCCAGTTTATATATTATTAAATGATATCATAGGCTTTATTCTGGATATTGCATATGCAGGTTACTGACCTTTGACCTTTGCATCTTCTAGGTACCATAAAATTGGACATGTCTCCAGTCAACGATACACCAACATCATGTTTGTCAACTGAGCTTATCCCTCTTAAACCTGTGGCTGAGAAAAGCACTCGTCTCATTAAGGAGGTGCTGGAGTTCCCCTCCAGTGAGGTTTATGTTCCTCACAACATCTACAGGTGGGCTGGAGTATGCACTATGTTGGCAAATAAACTCATGCTCCTTAAACATTTAAATGTGAGGTTGTGGGATATTTTATTCTTTGCGTTTCTGTGTCCTAAATGTTTTTTTGTGACTTTAGCTTTCTTAGAGAAAAGGAAACTACTTATGCAAGCCTTGCACCTTCAAGGGATGAAAAGCGAACAAGCCCAACAACAAGTTATTCTTGCTAAGAATATAAACAGGTTTCTTTGTTAAAATAGGCAGCACATTTCGAACAAAGGGCCAGAGGCAACATGAACTCTCGCTCAACAAGATCACTCAAGAGCTGACATTAGAAATTGTTCTCCTTTTTAGTGTAGTTTATATTTTTAGGCATTTCCATCCAGGCCACCTGCTAAATTACCATCAGTCAGTTAACAGTACAGAGTCAAGAATGGGGATTTAATTCTTCTCAGTACTCCAATCTAAAAAAAAAAAACATGCATGAACAAGTCTCGGTAATTGCATGCTGGTGTTCTCTAAACAAGTGTTCAGTGGAATCTTTGGTGTTTTCCTGTATTTCAGGTTTCACAACAGATTACAATGTTGAATTAAACCCACAAAAGAACACAGATAATTACTGGTTGGCTTTACATTTCTCTGACATTACTGTCGCATCAGCCCTGCAGCTGTTGTACAGACAGTGCCATCTAGTGAGAAATAATCAAACTGCTTTGGTTTACATAAAGTGTAGCATAATTTATTTATTTGACTGTTTTTTCTAAACCAACAGTGTTCCTGACACAGTTTCTCTCCCTTTGCATGTGCAGGAATCTGCTCTATGTCTACCCCCAGAGGCTCAACTTTGTCAACAGGTTGACATCGGCAAGAAATATTACCATCAAAATCCAGTTTATGAGTGGAGAGGATCCTGGCTCGGCTATGTGTGTGAGTGCTGTTGTTCATTACCTGTCACTCATTTTTACACTAAAACTGATTTAACTTAACTTTTACTGATATTTGGTGATTTTAAAAATAAAATAAAATATGAAAGTGCAGTTTAATAATTGTTTTATTCTCACAAATTATTTCCCAGCTGCTTGTCAACAGGGAAGTTGCAAAATGCCCTCTGGTGGATAAACTATGCAACCTCAATAGTCATAAAACTTTATTTAATCCCACACTGGGGGAAATTCACTTGTTCCAGCAGCACAAGGGACAGGAAGAAAGGTTGAATTAGAGATATATTAGTTTTTTAAAGTAGAAAAAAATAGATAAATAAATATTGTACAAGAAAAAAGCTAAAACTCTGCACAGATGGTTACAATATACAGTTAAATATGCCAAGATTTTTATTTTTATTTGTACATAATGTGCAGCAGGAGTAACAATAATATATACATGTGTTTTTAAACAGTATTTATCCTGTGTGGGGTATTGTACAGTCTGACTGCTGTCAGCCTGTATAAATGCCGATATTGCCATTTCAGCAGATGGCTAATATCGGCTGATATATTGGTCACTGTCTATTTACTGACCCAAGCTCTGACAGTTTGGGTCAGTAGTTCAGATGAACATTCAAGTCAAGCACAGTCTACACATAGGATTCAAATTTATCATGTTAAATTAAAAGTACCTTTTTATTCTTTTCTTCTTCTGTCTCTATATTCAGGTCATTTTTGGGAAATCGAGTGGCCCTGAATTTTTAAGTGAAGTCTATACCCCTGTTACCTACCATAACAAGTAAGGACACATTATTGTGTTTTGTTACACTGGACTGTGTTAGCGTCTTTTTATCTATTTTGAACAATCAGAGTACCTTGACTTCATTTATCTTTTTGTTTTTCTCGTTTCCTTCCCGTTGCCTCCTCTTGTTACTCCGTATTTCCCCATCTGTAAGGTCTCCAGACTTCTATGAGGAAGTGAAGATTGCTCTTCCAGCACGTCTGACGGAGAGGCATCACTTGCTGTTCACGTTCTTCCACATCAGCTGTCAGCAGAAACAGAACCAGAGCGGCAGCTGTGAGACGCTCATTGGATACTCTGTAAGCTTTTACACATCACAAATCTTAAGAACAAAGAAAAAGACTGTTTAGTGTTTCAGCTGGCAAATCGCTGTCATCATTGTCAAAGGAAAGTGTTGCCAGACATTTTACTATTAATATGTTGTGACATTTGTGTGTCTGACTGCTGCGTTTTTAAATCGTTGAAGCTCGGCTGACATGCTGAATTTGTCTTTTTTCCTCTGATGCAGTGGCTGCCCATATTGAATATTGATCGACTGCAGACTGGTCAGTACTGTCTGCCCATCATCTTGGAGCGTCTCCCTGTCAACTACTCTCTACACACACCTGAGGTATAAACATCCTCCTGTTAAAAGATTAAAACTATTTTTTATTATTATTTATTATTATTATGAAAGTAGAGTAACAAACACAGGCACAAAAGTCATATTTATATTTCCTGTGTCTTGTAGAAACTTCCTCTTCAGGTCCCTCCAGTCAAGTGGATGGAGGGTCACAAGGGACTTTTCAACCTTGAAATCCAGGCGGTGTCATCCGTGCACACACAGGTGAGCGAAGGCTGGATGCCTCCAGACGAACACAGCAACACAGTGAATGTCTTTTTGGCTCACCCTGTCTATCTGTATACATCAGTACACACATGCATACCACAAGTGTCCATGTTGTTGTTGCATTCGCCCTGAAGCATGTCCCGACTCTGTCGCAGTACATTTGTTTCCTTCTCCGTCTCCTCTCCTCTGTTGCTTTTGCTCTCCCTGCTTCCCGTTCTAACAAACCCTGCCTTCTCCCTACCAGGACAACCACCTGGAGCGTTTCTTCACCCTCTGCCATGCACTGGAAGGTGGAGTAACATTCCCTGTGCGGATCAGGGAGGAGAAGATTCCAGAGAACAAGCTGGAGCATGAGCTGAAGCTCAGCATCATAGCCCTGTCCTCGTCCAGTCTAGAGGCTCTGGTCCTCTCCCTCCACCGAGTGCTAGATAAACTCTTCACTCTCATCATGCAGCCCATGGTCATTGCTGGCCAGACCGGTGAGTGGACTCTGTATTGTATCATGTATATAATGGATGTATAGCAGTGATTGTGGTGCTACATTTAAAAATGTCTTTCCAGTTGATTTTTTTTTCCCCCAACATATTCTCAATTTAGTTATTGAGCTACCATGAAAAAACTGTGAAAGATATATCCCCAGAAAACAGATTACCACTTTATATTTGTACTTTTATTTAACCAACACTGCAAAAGAAAAAAAAATCCCATAAATCATCAGATTTGAAGCTAAATTAGGTAAATAATCAGATTTATTTTTCATTCACTGTACTCATTTAATTACTTGGTTTTTTTTTAAAATCCATGCTTCCTTTCTGCAGCCAATCTGGCACAGATAGCCTTTGAGTCAGTGGTGTCCATCATCAACAGCCTTCATAACAGCCAGGAACTGATCAGGGACCAGCTGGGTAGGAACAGCCTCTTGGCAACCTACCTGTACTGGGTGTTTCGCCTGCCCGATCCCCCTCGAGACATGCAGAATCCAGGTGCTTCATCATTTAAAAGGATGCATTTCTTTTGTTTTGTCGTTCCTGTGAACATATTTGCTCTGAGTGTTTCAAGTATTAAGAATTTTCTTTGTTTCTTTTTTCCTTTTGTATCTATGAACATGTGATCAGGTACAGGTGGCGCAGTACCTTCAGCAGAGAGCCGATACAGCACTATGGGTCGGGCCACGGCTGCCACCGTTGGCAGCATGCTTCTCCAGTCCAGGATCAGAAGCAGCAGCAACCCTGATATCCCAGGCCCACATAACTCCGCTGAAGATGACGAGGTCAAAAATATTCTCTCTGCCAAGGTACTGACCAGCTTCATCAGCTGAGATTTCTCATGTCTTAACCTGGATCTGGTGCAAAATACAGAAAAGTTAGTTTAGCTTGTGTCCACTTTTTTTTATTTTAACATACTCTTTAAGGTTTTACTAAGTCCATGTTGCACTAGGCTAATGTACTGTATGAATTTGCCTAATTGAGCACACACACACACAAAGTACAGTATGTAAATATGCCAGCATGCATCTTCATACATACAAAATAGCCATTTGCTCTTCATCCCCACAGTACATTAGCTATTGTAATAGGCCACTAGACACCCACTCTAATGAATGCATCCATCACATCCAATGTGATGGAACTTGTGTGTTACTGTCTCCAGGGCCACAACAACCCAGGCAGCCGCATGTCCACCTACGTAGACGTAAACAACCATCAGAACCCATCAGGAAACACCAGGCCATCCAACAGAAAGGTTCAAAGTTCTTACTTTCTTTACTTTTTTGGACCCGTTTTATTATGTAGCAATGCAATTACATTTTTATAAAAGAATTAGAGACGGAAAATAATGATACAGAAAACGGCAAGGAATGAGTATGAACTGGGTAACATATTTCCTTTTAATGATTTGTATCAACATTGACTTTATCTAAACTGATGGATATCTGTTGTTTTCATCAAAGGTGATCCGTCCCTGTTATTCATGTCTTCCCATTTAAAAGATTAAATACCATTTTTATGCCATCACATATACTGAATATGCTGACTGTGCATGTGTGTATACTCGTGTAAGTCAACAGACATTACCTTTGTACTCGAAGAAGGTTAGCTGGACCGAAACAGGCTAATTTAATTCATGTATTGGGGGTAAGCAAGACACGGTGTAGGAGTTACATTCAAATGACTTGATTAACTGTGGAAATTACAGTTTTTACTGTACGGGCCCACTGAATGTTGAGCACCTGTGACCATGACTGTATGTAGTGTCATAGCTAATGCAACATTTACACCTCATTATAGACATTTACATGTTAATGGCATGAAACCTGAACAATATCCCTCTGTGGTGAGGAGGTTGGATGGCATTACTAATTATCTTTTTGAGATGGAAATGGAATATGTGAATTTATGAAATGAACTGATATTTAATCAGTATTTTTGAGGCTCTTTGATATATTTATTTGATTTATTTGAAAGCTGTCATTCAGATCTTATTGTGTACAGAAGAATTTATCAGTGCAGGCTTGTTTCACTGCTATTCATTGTCAGAGCCTTACTTAAAGTCTCCAATCAAGACAGTTACAGTACACAAGGGCAAGGCAACACATAATGACTTTTTAAAAACATTGTATGTAGCTGTAAATAAAGGCTAAAACATATATGGGTTTTAATGTCTAACTGAATTGCTTTCAATTAAGAATAAATGAAAAGCCTTGTTATTTTAGTTTTTGAAGTAGAAATTCTGGTTAGTCATCTCTATTATACGTTAGAGACACTGCAGTGACTGAAAAATAATTCTGTAGCAGTACATGGAACGATACCATAAAAGCTGTGTTTGATTTCTGTGTTCTATTTCAACATTACTTCTATCTCAAACATCCTGTAACACAGCTAAACAAATACTTTCATCCTCCAGTTCACCCTTATGACCACAAGGTGGCAGTGTGACACCAGTGACACTGATATTGGAGCTGTTTATGCTTTTTTTTGTGTCTATTCAAAGCAGCCAGCATATTAAAACCAGTTCACAGCAATATGTTAATATAATAATCTATTAGAACTCCAATTATGAGGCAGTCTTTAAAAAAATTCTCTACCTGCTATCAGGGTAAGACGGGTTCTCGTGAATTAAAGCATTTGTATTTTTTCTCTTGCAGCAATTTCATGAGGAGCTGGCCCTGCAAATGGTTGTCAGCACCGGGGTCTGCAGAGAAAATGCCTACAAATACGCTTGGTTCTTCTTTGAGCTGCTGGTCAGTGTTTATTTTTATACCTCTCTGCAAGAGGGAAGGCATCCACAGATGTTAATGATAAATAGACTGAGTTATAAAAATGAGTCATATCAAGCAAATGTGACCTCATGGCCAAACACCTCCAAAGATAAATGATAGTGGTAGTATTGTATGAATATTAAGAGGGTGTTCGAAAGCGCCCGAGGCAATAAATTACAAAAAACACTTGACAATTTATTTTCTGTTTTGCAATTCAGCTGTGTCATCACTGACATTCATGCTCATTCACTCAATTCGTCTTGCTTATTTATGCTTCTGCCCTCAACCTCATTGCCTACTTTAATTAAATTAGGGATTTTTGCGTGGCTTGATAGGCTTGTTGATTTGAAAATAGAAGCTGATGATAAAATAATCAAACACTGCCCTCTTTAACTATCAGGCCACCTTTTTAACAAAAAGAAAAATCAAAGATTGCGTTTTTCACCTTTTCTTAACAATTATCAATGGGTGTGTTATGGTTTAAACAGGTGAAAAGCATGGCTCAGCATGTGTCCCAGCTGGACAAGTACAATATTCCTCGCAGAAGTCGCTTCTCTGACCGATTTAAAGATGACATCACCACAATTGTCTCTGTGGTTACAGCTGAGATTGGGACCATCCTGGTCAAACAACAAAAGGTAAGAAACGTTAGTAATGATGACGACGAAAATAAATCGTGAGCTTCTGAGCCTAATCAATTTGACTTCGATCTGCAAACTCTGCAGCCGAGCGCATTCGTGTACCTTCTGTCCTCCTGGGTTGTGTTGAGAGAGGCAATTTCAACCTGACTGTACATGTTGTCGATGTCCTCCAAACAACAGGAAGTTGGGAGTGCTAATTATATTTGCCTCTGTGGAATCGAGAGCACAGCTTACACAGCTAGATACTCAGTAAGATCCATCTGGTGCAGCTTCCTGATTGCTGTTTGTTGACTGTTGTTTTAGGAGGTAGAGCAAGCAGAGAAAGTCAACATCAGCCTGGCTTTTTTCCTTTATGACCTGATGTCGCTCATGGACAGAGGATTTGTATTCCACCTAGTGAAAAACTATTGCAATCAGGTAAAATAACAGATTAATGTTAATAATTATATCCCTCCAGATGCTGATTCTGGAAAAATAAACTTTTATGCTCCCTTTCACTTTTAGATGTCGGCTAAGAGTGTTTCAATGCCGACGCTGATCAGCATGCGTCTAGAGTTCCTGCGAATCCTGTGCAGTCATGAGCACTATCTCAACCTGAGCCTCTTCTTCAGCAGCCCTGCCTCCGCACCCGCCTCACCGTGTCCATCCATCTCCTCACAGGTTCGCCCACTCGCCAGTGCAAATTTTACATGAATTATTTGGACACTCGGGTTACCGCTTTACCAAGTTGAGTTTATTTATACAGGAATATTAATGTGGCTGCAAAAATGTTAAGGAAAGTAAGGACTGGCCATCTAGGAGAAGATAACTGGGAAAAATGCAAACACAGAACGGGAGTTTAGGGAGTAATTTAACTGACTAGATGAGATAAGATTAAGTTTTGTTTTGTTTGTTAGTTTTCTTTTAGTGAAAAATTCTGTTTAAAAAGTGCTTTATTTTCCATTAAGAAACATTTTTACGCTAATCTTGTTGCCACTCCTTCATTTTATCTATGTTTTCAGAGTTCTGGCTCATGCAGTTTCCAGGAGCAGCAGAGGATCTTGGCTCTGTTTGAACTTTCTCCTGAATTCAAGCAGCAACACTACCTCACGGGTCTGTTACTGACAGAGCTCAGTGCAGCGCTAGACATGGAGTCAGAGGGGTATGGAAGTACAGCTACTTGCACGTTACTCAAAACTGCCTGTTTTCTTACTTGACTAATTACATTCTTACTAAAAAGCTCCTGTCTTATTTGTTTTGTAAAATATATCAATTAAATCAATATCGACCTCTGTAAACATGTGAAAGCTGTGTACTAATCATTGGCGATATTATTCAAATGAAACAGTATGCATGCGTGTTCACAGGGGAAAGGTCCAGAGAAGGTCCATCAATGCAATCTACAGCCTGCTGTGTGCTCATGATCTTGACCATCGCTGTATCAAACCTGAAGTCAGGGCCAAGGTGGCTGCTCTCTACCTCCCCCTGGTAGGGATTATTATAGAATCCACCAACTACCTGGATTTCACAGGTACGTGTGTACACACACACACACACACACACACACACACACACACACACACACACACACACACACACACACACACACACACACACACACACACAGGTTTGCTCCAGACTACAAGCTCATTGAAAAGGTTCTCCATGATACTTTATTACGATAAGAAAACTGAGCTCTCTTTCTGCTGATTTGAGACTCTGTTCAATGTTAATTATCAGAAACAAATGAAGGGCCTTTGGCTCATAATTAAAAAATCATTTATATTTATATTTATTTGTCCTTTTTGTAAATTCCATTCATGCCTTGTGGTGACAAATATAACTACAACAGTAAAGACATCACAATTAGAGACATTAAGTCTAGTCAAGTCACCTTTATTTATATAGCACATTTAAAAGACATCAAGTGTTGGCCATTAAAGACATTGCCAGTAACGTCACCAAAAATCAAATACAAACACAAGTGACACCCATTTCACACCATTTAACATCACTTAGATTTGTTTAACAGATCTTTGTACCGCTGCCCTGATGGTAGTGATGAAGAGGATATGATAGGTCACCTTTCCCACCAATACTCCCAAAATTGCATCATACTATCTTGTTGCTGTGTTTCTGAAAGCTACATGAAAATAAATATGTACGCTTTTATTGATTTTAATTTATGACAATAACTCATATGAAACGTATTTACTAAATCTACGTTTATAACCATCCAACACCTTCTCAACTCTGTATAGTTGTAACAAGTAACTTTTCTGTTTTATGTATTTTATCTCTAATTGAGATACAATTGTGTTACTTTTAATGGTGTAAGGTAATCCTGTGTGCTGCAGTCCTTCTCTTCACCAGTTTAATATAATTGCCCCTTGTTTGTCTCCGTAGTTTCTGACTCGCGCAGCGGGAAAAACAAGTCAGGCGGACCTGATGATGACCTTGAAAATGTCCCACCTATCAATCAGTCTGTTGCCATGGCAATTGCTGGGAACCCCTTCAACACACTGGGACGGAACGCTCTTCTTTCCATGGCATCTATGGTAATGGCCATGTGTATTTAATTTCCTAATAAAAGGACGGTAACAGATTATAGCCTGCTGCCTGTTGTTTTTAAAAGTTCAGACGTGCTTGTGTGTGCGCATGTGAGCGACTGTATCTGTGAATATTCCCATTCCTAACAGGTGAGCTGCACAGAAGCAGATTGATTAGCTGTCAGAGCCACACACATACTTCATTCATCCTGAAAAATCACGCACACGCATACACACACGTCTCCGGGAGATGGTTTATGGGCAGGCATTGCCATCATAAGTGAACAGGGCCATCCTCCCTGACAAACACATCCATCAAGTACAGCTACAGCAACAACACAGGCGCCAAAACCGAACGCTGCCATTCTTTTTATCTTCCTTCTGTTTCTTTCCAAAAGATGAATCAGTTCCTTGTATGTTGCTACAAGAAGTGCTGTTGTGGAAAATATGATTTTGACAAGAGTGAGCCATTGTTCTGGTATCCACCACAAAACTAAACACCTCCCCCAGAGCACTTGGTCCTCATTTTTGGGCAGTCCACCTTCTAACAATGTTTCCAGTGAATCTTACTCATAGAGAGAACAATATTTTCCTATGATAAACAAGAGATGCTTTAGATTAAACTGTAATATTTGATGTAGGTTCTGGTAAGCTCCGGGCAGTCCTGCTCTTAAAAAACCCAAAAAAACACCCCAAAAGACAGAGACCTGGAAACAAGGTTCTAGGTGGGACACCTAGAGCACTAGGAGGTTAATGGCTACATTTATCAAAGCTGCTGAAAATGAAGCAGCGGTAGCCGTCTATACTAGCGATTCATCATCTCACGAGTGAAGGTAAATGAATCTGCAATAGATTTAACACCTGTTAAGATGGAGGAGAGAACCATATTTCATTGAAGCTAGTGAGAAACCATATTTGTGGTTTAGAGAAGCTTGTCAGTGATGTACTGTTAGTTTATTGTATGCACTTGTTAGAGTACACTGTATAACTCAATAGGTTGAGCACTGGCAGTTGTGTCACATGAATTTAATATGAATTGGATCTATGACGTTATTGCAAGCAGAGTGTAGTTTTAGAACAGCTTCATAGATTTTGTTTTGCGTGTGACAGTTTAATTTATTTCTAGGACACAGTTTCTAAATGTGTAATCTGCAGCAGATGCACACATTTCCATTCAGTGAGAGCTGCACTCCATTGGATACAACACATATCTGTCTCTGTCCTCTCTTCTTCCCAGCAAGGTAAATCCATAGCCACCCTGGCTGCAGACACCAGTCGCCACCTTTTGGTGTGCTTCCTGTGGGTGATGAAGAATGCCGATGGGAACCTGATTCAGCGCTGGACTATAGATATGCCTCCCTCACAGCTCAACAAACTGCTGGAGCTCCTCACCATCTGTATCTCCTGCTTTGAGTATAGGGTCTGTCTTTGCTTATTTTCTAATAATTTAATTTAATGCACTACTTTGGATGTTTGTGTATTTGCATACCTTCCCTACACGTGTTTTTTCTCACACTCCTCAGTGCATGTTACCAATGTATCCTTGTGTATTTTCTTCCTGGTTACTACGTGCTTATTGTGTGTTTTGTAGGGAAAGCAGAGCAGTGACAAAGTGAGCACCCAGGCCTTACAGAAATCTCAGCAGGCCAAACATCAGTTGGAGGAGGCCCTGCTGAGAGGAATGGGAGCCCGTGGGGAAATGATGAAACGAGTTGGAGGTGATGTGTTTCTTGGCACTTTAAGGAATAAAGCCTGGAATTGGTTTTCTGACATTTAAATGTAGAATGTTTCAAAGATTTACACACAAACTTCCTCTTAAAATAGTCAACACTCAGATTTTGGAAATCTTATGATAATTTTTATAGTTGTGCGGTCGAGGATTGCTGCATATATGAAAAGCCTTTTGTTTATTTTGTAATCCACACTTTCAGGCACTAATCATATAATTTTCTTCTTACACTGCAGTAAATCTTTTCACATGACAGGCTGTTCATACTTCTACCACATGGATGCAGTTTTAGTTTATAGTCTGCACAATAAGTGTACTTTTTTTTTTTCTTCTCATGCTCTGTTTTTATATACCACACAGGAACAGATAGGACCATGGGTCAGAGAGAGGTCCTCCGCTGGAGAAAGGATCTCACTCAGTGGCGACAGACCAATGACAGACAGGATAAGTATGTTGTAATCTTTGTGTCTCCTTCTCAGTTTTTTTCCCTTTAATTATTACCTCTTGATGCACCTGGATGTCTTCTTCTATGCCTTTCCCTTTCTCTCCTTTTTCTTTTCCTTCTTTCTTTTATATTTTTAATATTTGCCTCTCTTTCCTCATTTTCCATCAGGACTAAAGCTGAGTTGGACCAGGAAGCTCTGATCAGTGGGAACTTGGCCACTGAGTCAAACCTCATAGTGCTCGACCTGCTGGAGACAATTGTCCAGGTCAAAACTGTCTTAAATACCCTGAGTAACGTTAATGTGCATTTAATAAATACATTTGCAATCATTTTAGACTTACTATGCTACGTTGTCATTATATATTATCGCCAGCCACTTCACTAGTTACACCTTGCTAGTATTAGAACTGCCTGAACTCCTCGTGGTATAGATTCAACGACATGTTGGATACATTCCACAGATATTTTGACGTGATGGCATTACTCAGATTTCTCAGCTGCGTTCTGCAACATCCCAAAGGTGTTCTGTTGGCTTGAGTTCTGGTGACTGCAGAGGCCATTTCAGTGAACTTGCTCTCTTGTTCGAGAAACCAGCTAGAGATTATCTTAAATTTGTGACACGGCACATTATCCTGCTGGAAGCAGCCATCGGAAAATGGTCATAAAGGGATGGACATGATGAGCAGCAACAACTCAGGTTGACTGTGGCACGTAAACAATGCTCAGATGGTACTGAAGGGCACAAAGTGTGCCAAGAAAATATCCCCACACCATTACACCACCAGCAGCAGGGCGGATGCTTGCTTTCCGTGCTTTCGTGCCAAACTTGGGCCCTTACGAAAAATTGCTGTAGAGTAAAACAAGACTCATCAAACCAGTCAACATTTTCCAATTTTTTCCAATTCTTGTTGCTGTTGCCTCAGTTTCCTGTTCTCAGTTGACAGGAGTGGCACTGGGTGCCCATCTGCTTCAAAGTTCAATGTTGTTCATTTGGAGATGCTCTTCTGCATAGCTTGGTTGTAACAAGTGGTTATTTGAGTTACTTTTGCCTTCATATGACAAAGCAGTCTCACCATTCTCCTCTAGTAGAAGGTTAGTTAGTAGACAAGGGTACACGAGGGTATCCACTCTATGCAGCTTTAATGGTCTATCATAAACTTTTTACTCATCTGCTTGTTGTGTACTCTCTAGCTAAGAAGTTAAACTGGGACTTTTGTATTCATGTGATTTATTTATTTATTTATTTTTTCCCCAGTGTTTCCCTAGCGTATCATCTATTTTTCTCTCTGTCTCACATTCAGGCGGTGCCATTGGCTGATTGTAAGGACAGCGTAGTTGGCGGGGTGCTGAAGGTGTTACTCCACTCTCTCACCTGCAGCCAGAGTACCACTTTCCTCTCTCACACCTTCAGCACGCTCAGAGCACTTGTCGTCAAGGTAGTTTCATGATGACGTGTGTGTGTGTGTGTGTGTGTGTGTGTGTGTGTGTGTGTGTGTGTGTGTGTGTGTGTGTTTAGTTTCACTTTTTGAAAATTCAGGAGGTGGTGTGTGTGGGTTGGTCTGTTTAGATGAACACTATCTGTGTCTAAATTAAATGTTCTTATTTGTTTGTGTGGGTGGCCAACTGCTGATACAAGCCAGAATTATTTATGTATATATCTGTGTGTGTGGCTGTGTATATCATCGTGTGTGTGTGTGTGTGCGTGTAGTTTGGAGATCTGTTGTTTGAAGAGGAGGCGGAGCAGTGTGCAGACCTGTGCCAGAAGGTGCTTCAGTACTGCAGCAGCCCTGTGGATGAGAACAGAAGCCAGGCCTGTGCCACCCTCTATCTCATCATGAGATACAGCTACAGTAATGCCAGTGTAAGCGCACACATCACAGCAACATGTAATCACACAATATCCTATTTATGTGTTCTAGTGAGCAGTAAGGATGCATAGGAACGTCCACAAATCAAGAACTAGCCACGCACTACCCTTTTTAAGCTTTCAGAAAAAAATGCTTTTGTATCACTTTGAGCTGAAGTGCTCACACAAGTTCAGAATTGCTTTTTATACATGTTCTCATGAAGACACACAGAAGCAGGGAGTCACACAGATCTTATCCTATCTTCTGCTCTCTTCCCCTTCTGCTCAGCTTTAATGTCTTTTCCGTGTCTATTTTAAGCGTGCAGCAAGAAAGTTTCTGCTGAAGGATGTGTCTCTAAGTGGAAAGCAGAGAGATATGTCACTGTCTGCCTCCCCATGTTCCAACCCCTCTATAACTAATGACAGCAACTCTGTGTGTGTATTAACTGTGCGTGATTCACTGCATATGTGCGTGTGAATGTGTAAGTATTTGTGCCGAAAGACAGGAAAGGAGGAAAGTCATGACAGAGTCGGGGAAGTGTTGGTAACGGAGGTGAAGCAATGATAGGAGGGAATGAAAAGGACATGATTGAGAAAAGACAGATATGAAGGAAGGGAGGCAGAGGCTAGAGTATCTTCTTTCATTCTCCACGCTGGTTCGATAACTGCTGTTGCAGTCGATATTTCCTGTGTTTACAGTCTGTACACTTTAATGAAAGTCAGACTCCAGCCCGCACAGCACATGCACGCCCATGCACACACGCACAGCATCTCCAGTTTAAATGGAGTATTTCTCCTTTGCATGTCCCAGCGTATGTTTGTTTATGTGCTGTATACAGAGGGAGCTGTGATCTGAATTAGCGTAGCAGCTGAATGACTCATTGATGCAGAACTTACTCCCTACCTCTTTCATTGTTTATGTTTTTATCCCGTGATCTCCCCTCGTCATGTTCTCAGTCTGTCGTGACACTTTTTCCCTCCCTTGATTGATTGATTGATTGATTGATTGGTAATTTATTTCAACATGTGAACAATATACAAGTACATTTAGAAAAGAAATGAGAGAAAAAAATATATATACTATACAAATTACATACAAAAAAAACATTCTGATTAATTTACATGTTGTTATTTTAGTTAATTTTAGACTGCTTTAAAAAGACAAAGAAAAAAAAAAAAGACAACTGCAGCCTTTTCCCCCTCACAAAACAGATAAATGTTGCTAAAACCGGCCCATTTATGGAGAGGTTAAAATGAGAACAAGAGGAAAAGGGGGCAGATGAGAAATACAATTACAAAGAAGGACAAAGAGGGTTATTTGTTGACTTAAGCTATCATTTAGGCTACTTCTCCGTACTTTTCTCTCATACGCACACACATGCACACACTGAGTTAGAGGGCAGTGATGGGTGGTTAGGCTCTGGCTCCATGCTCAGTTGAACAGAATGGGGCCGTAGAGATGATCCATGGGTGATTATGTCTCTGCTAATGGGAGATCATTTCCCGCTTAGCTGGTCATGCTGGAGATAGATGGGACTTCACACATACACGACCACATTCTCTCTCACACATACACACGGTCCTCTCTGCAGAAGATGGAAGGGTGTTTGTCACACCTGTTTTCTTGGACAGGTAGTGTGAAGGATGGAGAGACGAGGATAGGATAGGGAGGGGAGCGGGGGGGGGGGGAAACAGGGAGACTTTTGTGCAATCAGTATTTGCTCATGCTTGCTAATGGGGACTATTAATTCTTTCCAAGCGCATAGCAAAATATGTGCTGTAGCTCACTCATTGTGCTATTAAATGGTGATAACAAGAAAATGTTTCCAAAGACAAACTGCATATTATTAGGTATTACAGTGTAGTGGTTTACACAAGCAAAAAATCCCCGTTTAGTCCCAGGAGGAGACGCATATCCCTTAGGGGTTGCTTCAGGAAGGGCAACCGGTGTTTACAAAAAAAAAAAAAAAATCCACCTACCTCCTGCGGTGACCTCTTGTGAGTAAGGGAGCAGCCAGAAATGGCGTTTCCTTCTTAACTGTTGTAAAAAATGTTAGCGGTTTATTTTTTCCATGCAACTTGAAGGCAAAATGTAATCTTGCAGTTCCTGTTATGTTCTGTTCTGTTTTGTCACCAGTACTTCCCCTGCATGCTATAGAATAACTATGGAGAAAAAAGGTTTAATATTCTGGTCTGTGGAAATCCAGTATACACTTACAAACAGTGCAAAGCGTTAAACAAATATTCACTGCGGTCTCTTCTGTCAGAATTTCTCGAGAGTCAAGATGCAGGTCACCATGTCTCTGGCCTCGCTGGTGGGCAAGTCTTCAGACTTCCAGGAGGAGTACTTAAGACGCTCTCTGCGCACCATCCTGGCCTATGCAGAGGAGGACACTGAGATGCAGAATACTCAGCTTCCCTCCCAGGTATAAAGTTATACGCACAGTCACACAGTTGAGCAGTTGCATTACTGATTTTGATTCATAACCTTAAGCCTGCTTTTCGATGTATGTCTGGGTTTTTTTTTTTTCTTTTTACAGGTGGATGAGCTTCTAAGAAACCTGAACAGTATTTTATCCGACACAGTGAAGATGAGGGAGTTTCAGGAAGATCCTGAAATGCTCATGGACCTCATGTACAGGTAAGAAACCAAAAGCATCTGGTGTAAAAGGCATTCACTTGGTTTCTGTCTGTCTTCAGTGTCTTCCTCTTTGCATCCTACTCTATCATCATTTTCTCATCACTCTGTGGCTTTTCTCTGTGTTTCACCACTGTTTCCTATTTCTCTGTGGCCTGGATGTTTTGCCTCTATTTGCTGCCCTCGCTATGGTAACCATGTGGTAGCAGTTTAGTCTTCTGATCTGGCTTTGTGTATATGCAAATGCAAACAGTATGTGTGTCCGAGCGTGCATGCGTGTGAGAGAACACGAAGGGGAAACACTGAGACAGAGGTCATGTATGTGCTTTTGGTTATTTTGGCACTTCAGCGTGCTTCGCTGTCACCTATGGTCATTTATCATGCACCTTTCTATTTAGTTTTTGGTCTCGGTCACATGGCGAGTCTCTCATAGCTTTACAGACTGACCTGCTAGCTTTACACATATACCTCCAAGCTTTCTAGCACACATAGGTCATTGATGAGCAAAACATGTGGTCACCAGATGCTTGAATTAATTTGTAAATTTTGTAGGGTGATTTGCAAACATAAATAAATAAATAAATAAATAAATAAATAAATAAATAAATAAACAGTGTTTTAGATTTAGTCTTCTTCTGTTTAGTCGATAATTTTCTGTTCTTCTCAAAAACAGGAAATTGTGTTCAGCGTTCATGTTCCCCATAAAACACAATAACCCACTAATGTTGCTGTGCTCACTCTCATGCTCACATTTTATTTTGAGAAATTTGTCTTTCACACATTGGCATTTATTTATATCTGTGCCACAGTTAAACTGATATTGCTTAAGACTATTATTTGATCTCCTTTTATGTAGTGTATTACACAAAAGTCATTATTTTCATACAGTACATTCATTTCCAACTTTTCTTTTTCTCTATTTGATTTCAAAATATTTTGACATAAGTGCAGTCATTAAAATACACAGTTTATGCAGAACCTTATCTGCAGTGAGCCCATATCATTAACTACCACTTTTGCACTTGTTTGTCCAGCATGTGACGGTTTTCTGATACGGAGATTTTGATCTCAGATAGGCTTTTACCAGATGAATTAGGGGGGAAAATGATCCCTTCTCCCACTCCCATATCTCTCCAGGATAGCGAAAGGCTACCAGACGTCTCCTGACCTCCGCCTGACCTGGCTGCAGAACATGGCAGAGAAGCACAACAACAGGAAGTGTTACACGGAGTCTGCAATGTGTCTGGTGCACGCTGCCGCCCTGGTGGCTGAGTACCTCAGCATGCTGGAGGATCACAAGTACCTGCCTGTTGGCAGTGTCACCTTTCAGGTAGACCACACAAACATATACATACAGAAATAACAAGGAGATAATAAGTTTTTAGGACTGAAACACAGGAACATAAAATAAGCAGTCTTCATTTGTTTATTATGGCTGTTGGTTGTTCTGTTGAATGAAGGCAAACCTTCAAGTGCACAGCAAGAAAATCTCACATCTCCCCGTGGATTGCTTCCATATTTGGTTGTGTGTGTCCAGAGGGGGGAGCTGTACACTCATAACGTCAACATGTAAATATGATCCCCTGGTATATCTGCTTAACGCTGTGTCTTTGAAGATGAAGAGGAGAATAAAAAAGCAAATGTGCTCCCGTGGGAAGATGGGAACAGCCTGTTTCCCTCATCTGAAAACAAACAGTTATAACAGTCACAAAGTTGATTATGTTATTGATGAGCTGTGTTATACACAAGACCTCTGTGCTCAGGACAGTCTAACCTGCAGCAAGCCACTGATTGGATGGTCATTAAATGAGTTCCATTTCTCACCGCAGGACATCTTATTTTAAGCCGTGTTATTGATCATGTGATTAGCGGGGCTAAATGAGTGATTAGCTGACGGATCTTCTCCTCAGAATATCTCCCCCAATGTGCTGGAGGAGTCTGCGGTGTCGGACGACATCCTGTCCCCGGATGAGGATGGGGTGTGCTCAGGTCGCTACTTCACGGAGAGCGGCCTGGTGGGATTGCTGGAACAGGCTGCTGAGCTCTTCAGCAATGTGAGACCATAAAACTGCACTAGTATTTGTGCTAACATAAAAAACCTGTAATGATTTTTTTATCAAGGTTGGAGTAATTACTTTATAAAATTTGTATTATTAATGTGTTTTGTTTTTTTAAGCGGTAAATATCTACTTTGTTAATGCTAAAAAAAAAAAAGCCAGCCTTTAAGGATGCTGTATAACTGAAACAGAGAAAATCTTTGCACTTTAACAATAAATGTTTATATTTTCTTAAAATATACTATACTCTGTGCTAAACAGCAGCTATGGCTGTCTTTCCCATCAGGGTGGTCTCTATGAGGCAGTAAATGAGGTCTACAAGATCATCATACCAATCCTAGAGGCACATAGAGATTTCAGAAAACTGGCGTCAACACATGACAAACTTCAGAGAGCCTTTGATAACATCATTCAGAAGGTAATGACAGAGGAGGTGCTGTGTCATTTATTTAGTTAAAGTGAAAATAAGAAAGATCATAAGATGCTGTAGATAAAACATTTTAAAAATCATTTTGGTACATGTTCTTATTCAGTATTTAAATATGTGTTTTAAACATCCTTCAAAACAAAAAACTGCTGCAAATTTATTTTTGGCTTTTAATAAAACCTTCAAAGTCTTCTTTATAATTTTAAAAAATCCACAAAGGATAATTGACACAACAGAAATATCTGATTAGTATTTATTTGAGTGTGTTTTCTTCCCTCCAGGGACATAAGAGGATGTTTGGAACTTATTTCCGAGTGGGCTTTTATGGGGCCAAGTTTGGTGATCTGGATGAACGGGAATTCATCTACAAAGAGCCTGGGATCACACATCTGCCTGAGATATCACACAGGCTGGAGGTATGTAAGAGGAAAATGTGTGCATGTGTAGGTATGAAATAAAGGATATGGTGCCTGGCTGGACTGGTGAGATCTGACGCTTGAGGCTTTAAGTGAGCAGAACGACAGAGTGAAAGATTCACAAATTGTACTTCAGTTTTGATGACATTTAGAGCGCCTGAAAGCTATCATTTGCATGCTAAAAGGTGAAAAGAGGAAAAAAAAGAAAGTAGTGGATGCATTGTCAGCTGCACTTGAGTCAAATTAGTGAATCAGTTCACGTTTAGTGTATTTCATGCTTTCGAGTGTTCTTTTAATGCTTTTTATTCTTTAAGGAGTAGCCACCAATCGCAATTTGTATTTGAGTAAAAATGATTCTGCACTTTTTAAAGACCATATATTATGAACTGTACTGTATATTAACGACACAATTTCTTGCACTCCTAGAACTTCTACAGTCAGTGCTTTGGAGATGACACACTGGTGATGATTAAGGACTCTACGCCAGTGGACAGAAAACAGCTCAACCCCAATAAGGTGAGTAACTGTTATGCCAAACAATCAACTGGTAAATGTTAATCTCTAAATGATCAAATACTAATTTTAGTAGCAAAAATCTCCCCTGAGGGCATTTTTTGCCAGGCTTGTAGTTGTGACACCTGTAAGGACACTGCACTGTGTATTTCTACAATATTGTTTCTCCAAAACTCTAAAACTGCAGTGGTATGTCTATAGCAGCGTTTCTGCACTCGAGGGCTTGCTCCACTTTCTAAAATTGCTAGGCGAGACAGAAAGCGTCGTGATAGATGAATGACAGGTTCCTCTCCTGCAGCCAAGCAGCCCGGAAACTAGCATGACTGCTCATTTGCAACCTTTCTCTTATGTTATTAAAATAGTTCAAGGAATTACAAACACTGAAAACATTCGAGGTCCTAGAAAAGCCAGTCAGTTGTTGAATTGTCTTCATTTGAGATCAACAATGTGTAGATTAAAGATTCATCTGGAGTTTTCAGAGGCATCGACTCAAGCTGGACAGATCTGATTTGCATAAACTGGCCCAAATTTATGCAAATGACAAGTGGGAACTCAATTCCCTGTGTTTTAAACAGCAGCACAATGCAACCAGAATGCACTGCACGTAGACTATCAGCGAGAAATTATGGATTCTTTGGACACATACCAGAGTTTACTTTATTAGATATAAAAACAGACAATAAAACGCAGCTAAAGGCACACGTTCCTTAATCACGATAAGATGCTATTTTCATGAATAATAACTTAAGAAAACACTACCATTCCTCTCTAGGCGTATATCCAGATCACTTATGTGGAACCCTTCTTTGACGACTATGAGATGAAAGACCGACTGACAAACTTTGAAAAGAACTTTAACCTGCGGCGCTTCATGTACACCACACCCTTCACCAAGAGTGGGCGACCTCGGGGTGAACTCAATGAACAGTACAAGAGAAAGACCATCCTCACCACCATGCATGCTTTCCCCTATGTCAAGACCCGCATCAATGTCATTCAGAAAGAGGAGGTAAGTGCTGAATACACCTGGTGTGGAACACCTAGCAGCTATAACAGCAGCTATCACAGCTGCAGCAATACCCGTTGGCTATATTTACTCGTCTTGTATTTCCAGTTTGACTTGACGCCTATCGAGGTGGCCATAGAGGACATGCAGAAGAAGACCAGAGAGCTCGCGGTTGCCACACACAGAGAACAACCCGATGCTAAGATGTTACAGATGCTGCTACAGGGCTCTGTGGGAGCCACTGTTAACCAGGTAATGAGCATTTGGGGCCGTTCGGTAAATAAAGGCAGCGATGCCATTTTGCACTACTGTGTCTTCTCCTGTTATAGCAGAAATGATTGCGCTTAACCAAATGACAGCTGTTCTTCTTAAATGACACTTTCTATCATGCATAATGTGATGGGGAAAATAACAGAGTGATTTACCTCCTATTTATGCTACCACATTTACAGTTTCCATTGTAGTCAAGGAGTGCAGGTGGGAGACATGGCAGTGATCACACATCAAAGCCCTCACCCCATCCGCAACCCTAATCCTTCCTTTGCTTTTCTCCTGATTTAGTTAAAACGTCAATTCAGGGCCCCTCTTCCTTTCATGTATCCGCTGCATGGCGTGCTGCACCGGAGGTCTCTTTGATCTGATAGCTTCCAGGTCCTGCCAGCATGGTGAATGTCGGTGTAATGACGAAGCAAGCTCTAGCGTCTCTGCTCGCCTTACTCTTTATCTTCCAGTGTCTAATCTGACAGGTCCCTTGCTCCAACCTGATGGTTGTATACATAACGCTAATGCTCTGCAGCTCAGTAAACATATAACTCTTGACTGTAATCAGTACAAGAGGCCGGGTTTCTGTGTGCGGGTCGGCAGCTCAGACCCAGGGCTGAGGCCCGGGCCCAGTGCATTTATGGATTCTAATCAGAGCTGTTTAACTGCAGATACTGTGCGAGCGCGCTGCGGTTTTATGATGAATATAAGTTAGGATAACAAGATCTCATACTGGGCAAATGGGAGCCAAATGGAGAATGTATGCAGGGTTAGCAGTGACATTAGCTATACAGGAGGTAATCACAGCAGCTCCTTTCCTGATGGCTTCCTCGTGTTTTCAGTTCAGAATCGTAGCTCTTAGCTGCGTTTAGCCATTCAGGTAGTTGGTCATTTCCCCCAGTATGAATGAGGGGCTTTCTTATTCCTCCTTTGTTCACTTGCTGTCAAAACGCTTCCTCTCTTTCCTTCCTCCAGCCCCTCTTTGCTTTCTCTTTCTTCATCTCTCTGCTTCTTTGTTTTTGCTGATTGCCTTGTATCTCCGCCCCCTGTTTGTAGGGCCCGTTGGAGGTGGCCCAGGTCTTCTTGAATGAGATCCCAGCGGACCCAAAGCTCTTCCGTCACCACAACAAACTGCGCCTGTGTTTCAAAGAATTTATAATGAGGTAAGACGCTATCAAAGAATCACCACCTAGTGACAAAGGGTGAATAAATGGTGGTGAACAATGGGCACTGACTCAAGAGATTGAAGTATATAACAACATGTCAAAGAGATTTTCTTAGTAGGAAATGGAATGTATTTGTGAGATGTGACTTGGAAAGAGTGAAAGTCTTCTCCAGGATCTATATGCCTCTATTGTTGCCTGCGTAGGAAGATAAAAGTGCGCCACAAAGAAGCGAGAGTGAGAGATATCCTGCTGTTTAAACAGCCTGTCAGTCAAGATGAAGAGACTGAAGTGATAATCACAACTACATTTCCAACCAGATCACAGTTTAAATGAAGCAAAGAAGTAGGAGTAATGTGAATAATTATATATTATTTACATATTGAGACTATTTCCACTAAGCTGTTATTCTTCTAGCTAACTCTAGATTCATTATCACCAATAGTTTTAAAATATTTTCAATGATCACGACATAATTTGAACCATCATGCCCTACACGCTGCAGTGAGTCATGATAATTTTGTGCCGAGATTGTGTCATATCTGCACGTTGCAAAGTATTGGTGCGTGTGCTTGAGTTTGCTTGCTTTCATCTCATGGTTATTTGTTGTTTGCTTCCAAAAAATGGTGTCTTTCATTTTGTAACCTTCATATTACTTTCCACCTGCCTTAAATGTTACAAACAGATTTGCTGTAATTTCAGAAAGGTTTATTTTCTTTCCTAAATCCAGGTAAACAGGACTCACGGAACGCCAATTTTCTCAGCAGTGGCATTCTAATAAATCCACTTAGGAAAGCATTATTTTTCTAAGCTGGTCATCTTGTAATATTTAGTGTTGTATTATGTAGCTACATGAACTTCAAAGTATTTTTAAATGAGTTCTGTGGAGCTAAAAATTTAAAGAGAGGTTTCCTGGATTTGCCGATGTCCCACTCTGCCACATGCTCTGGTGTTGTTGCTGTCTAGTCCCATCCTGCATTTATAGATTTAGATCCTGTACACGCAGTAATGGTTAAAGAAGCCCATAGGTTTTTCTTGTTTTGTTTTGTTTTTTTGTTTTTTGTTTTCAATTCAGAAACCTAAACAGCCAAGCATATTTTCTTTTTTTCTTTTTCTTTTTTCACAAACGGCGCTCACTTTGCAAATCATAAAACAAAATGAAGATGCCAAATGCTCATCTGAAGAGCTGTCTAAATAAGCCAAGCATTCAGATAAAGAGCTATACACCACCAGAAAATCCTGCACTCTTGTGAACTGTCATTAATGCTCATTACCCTGCTTATTTACTGTATACTGTTACACGACATTGCAGCTTCCATATTAACTTCATTAAAGGCTAAAAGATAAACATGTGTTTGCAATCATCCCCTTCCCTTGATTTCCTGCAGACTGCCCTGTATGTTGGCCATTATACATATCATGATAGAGTACTGTGGGTGCAACCCAGACTTGCCCTCTACTTGCACTTCAACTTAGACCCATTGTTTCCCCCCCCCCCCTTATAACAGAACATTGTCCCCTTCCCGGCACATGAGAAAAGAGGGGTTTAGAGTTCTTGCTTCTGCTGCTACTGTGATTTAAATCAGACTTCTGGATCGTTTGCATCGTAGCTCACATTCTAGCAGCGTTACTTGACAAAGCCAAATAGGTGGTCCCTGCAGTAGAGTATAAATTTGAGCTTATTTAGAGTTCTGGTTTGCAAAGGATTCAAATTCTGGTCAAGCAGTTACAGGACGGTGCTTAGCATACACAAGCACAGTGACTTGTAAAAAGATTGTTTCGTTTCATATTTTTGAAGCTCTTCTTGAGGTTACTGTATAATGATGATAATAATTAAAAAAAAACAAAAAGCTTGAGGGGAAAACTCGATTCTTTTTTTCATTACAGCCAATGAACTTACATGTCACTTTCTGTCCTGCAGGTGCGGTGAAGCAGTGGAGAAGAATAAGCACCTGATTGCATCAGATCAGAAGGAGTACCAGCAGGAGCTGAAAAAGAACTACAACCGCCTGAGAGAGAACCTAAGGCCAATGCTCGAGAGGAAGATTCCCGAACTCTATAAACCCATCATCAGGCCTCGGCTGGAGAACAGGTAAACAGAGCCACCGCACCAGACGGCTTTGACAAGGGAAACGGAGGTGAGAAACACACATTGATCATTTTATCAGGCTGTGTCATCACTGAACCAAAGGGGAAGAGAGAATGAATTGATTACGTTTTTTCTAAATCAGACATCATGAGTGAGGATGGCTTTGACTGACAAACCAAGGACACTTCATGCTCAAACAATAGAGTCTTGTGGCTTAGTCACATTACAGTGAAAATACTGTAAGGCCACAACCTTCTTTGTAACTAGGAAAAATCGATGGTTGCACGGTGACTGCAGTGAACAAAACTGCGTTCGTTGCAATTAAATTGAAACTGTTGGGGTCTCCAACCACTGTTTCCCAGTATGACTGTAGCATTATTAATCACAGTCAAACTGTTTATCACCTGTTTTACTACAACACTAACCACTGAGATGATGCACTCCACCCAAAAGGGGTTCCACGGGTCAAATATGAAGCGAGCAGCATGGGTCACGATCGGGGTTTTTTTTTTTTTGCAACCAGAAGAGTCACCCCCGTTTGAAAGAATGCATTAATGCATTTTGGTTTTGCCTTTAATTATAACTGGCAATTTCTATTTATTTTTAGATACAATGTGGATATGATTTCAGTAGGGTTACTTAATATTAGGAAGCTATTAAACTAGAATATATAAATATAACCGTGTTGTTGCTGGTTTTGTTTACTGCTATACACGTAACCACAGATGCATCGATTTATCTCCATAGTTTTTAAAAAGAGAGGGAAAAAAATATTACAAGTTGTGATAACTGTTATATCTTTCATGTAATTATCTTATATGTGACAGTGTCTAACACCCGAGCCTCGGTAAAAGAACACTAGCTAGTTGGTGTTGTGGAAAAAATATCTGCTGCTCTCGCTGTTATCTGGTAGAAATTTATGGTTAAGATTCAGGGTGTTTTTAGGTTGTGGGAAGTAAATGATTACCTTACATCTACGCACCTTCGCCTACTCACCATGACTGTTCCACCTCTTCTTCCTCATAATCATTCATTATCTTTTGTTTCTGTTTCCCCTCCCTCGTCCGCTGTCTTCTCGCAGGGATTCCTTCAAACGTCTAAGTTTCCGCAGAACTCAGGAGGAAAACTCCTGAGTGCTTCAGACAGGATGAGGAGGCTGTCACACAAGTGAGAGAAAAAGAGAAGATAAGATGAAAGAAGAGAGGGGGGGACAAGAAAAGGAACAGCAGGAGCAGTACGCCGTGTCAACAATGGAAGACTCGCGGTTTCTCAGTGATCTAGCAATGTGTATTAATGTTGGCTGCGTGTTCACTTTTATGATGTCAGGCTGTTTGTCAGAGGAGGGAAAGGCGAGTGAGCACATACAAAAATGGATGGTGGGGTGGGAATCACCGGCAAAGTGTAGCTTATTGAGCATTTCACTGTAAAATCTTCAGTTGCTGTGTTAATTTCCATTCTTGGATAACTTCAAGTCCTCAAAATGCTGCAAACACTTCCTCTGGGTCAGTAAACTAGCTCTCTTAGGTCCTTACTAATCCCAGGCCGTGTGTGTGTGTGTGTGTGTGTGTGTGTGTGTGTGTGTGTGCCAATAATCCTCGTGTTCTGTGTATGTACATGTATATAGATGTATGTGAATGTCTGAACGAATGTGTGTTTATTTAGATTGTGTTTAGATTAGAAGCTTTTGGTGCCATACTGAAGTCACTTTGTACTCAGTGATGATAAATGATTCTGTTATGTGCTAAAGGGCCTCTGAAATTCCACTCTGGGCGTCTTATGCATGACATGTTCCAGTGTGAGCAGTGAGTGTAGATGGATTTTTGTGCACTGGAAAAATAGGTACAGATTCATGTGTTAACAGTTGAGGCCAGCCATGTACCTGGATATGTAGCTAACAGAAAAGTTTAACTTATTAAGAGTTTCATAGGCGACAGAAAGGCTTTTAAGGCTCTAAAACACACGTGGAATACACATAAAGTGTGCATTGTGGATATATTTGAAATATTACTTCAGATAATAACAAGATGTTTACAAAGTTGTTAAAACTATTTTGTGTTGTATTTTATGGAAATGTATTTTTAGATAAAATAACAGCAATAATGATACTAATTGGAAGTATATTATTCAGTTGGTGGGATTCAGTGACTGAGTTTACTGTACAATCTCAGCGTATGTTCCAACAGTTTCAGTTGCTCTCTGTAAGTAGACCGCGCTTCCTGCAATACACACAGTGCCAAATTCAATTCCTTATGTATTTACTGTGAGTGAGGAGTAGGTGAGGAACTTCAGCAGAAATGCAATAATGTAAAAAGTCACTCCACACGGATTTACTTTGCAAATTATGTTTACTCAGTATGTGAGAACACATTCCAGTGAAGAAATTTTATTACTGCTTGGAATATTAAATTGTGACAACTTGATTTTATGTGACATCATGAAACATTTCATCTAAATGATGTTATGTTGCAGGTCATTCTGTATTGCAGTGATGTAAATGTGCCTGGAGTTTCAAAAAATGGGTGTACATGTTTGTCAATGTGATTAATGCTCATGGAAATATTTGTTTCTAGGTACATATCTTATTTATTAGCTGCTGGGTGATTTGTTTTGTTGTTGTTGTTGTTGTTGTTGTTTTTTGTGGGGTGGCTAAATAAAATGATAGCTATGCAGTATGCATCAGCTGTGAGCATTGATAAAAATGTATACCTATTTTTAAAACGTGTGCCACATTAGCGCTGTAAGATGTATTCATGGGATACACCCACTGAGACTGAGTTAATGTTTCATGGTTATCCTTTATGTTCGTACATATTTTTTGTTTTAATGTAGATCTTTTTCTTCCAATTGTCATACTTGCAATGCTGTTGAAGAACCTGAATAAAAATTAATATATGTCACCACTGTGTCCAATCACATTTTAATATAACTGAATTAAAATGCAAAAATACATGTATTACTAATAAGTAGACTATTTAAAGTTTGTTTTTGTTTTTTTAAGGTTCCTGTTAAGAGTCTTAGCTTTTTTTTTGGTGTCCTTTGTCTCAAAATAAAATAAAAATAGAACAAATAGGGGACTAAATAAAACTAAATGTTTAGAAGTAGACAAAAAAATAAAGAAACAAATAAATGCAATAATTACATTGAAGAGTATCCCCAGGTTGCAATTTAACTGAAGCTAAAACTGAACAGGAAGTAAAATTACACACACTGGCAACTTTATTAGGTATACAGTTTCATCTGCCTGATACTAATTATTGAATTAGCCAGTCACATAGCAGCAACTGTACGCATTTAGACATGCAGACATGGTCAACACAATCTGCTTAAGTTTAAAGCGAGCATCAGAATGGGGAAGAAAGGTGACTGTGGACTTTTCACATCCGCTCCAGCTGTTCTTGCACCTGGTACTTCTCTACTTTCTCGTTCTCATTCATTCTTTTTGATATCATATATCAGAATGTATATATTAATTCTAAAAAAGCATTTTAATCGTTACTTCCGTAGTTATCATAAAAAATAAATAACGTGCAGCGCTCGAGAGAGCGGGGAGGATTCAGGTGAAGGACTACAATCCGCTGCCGTCGCACTAATGTGACGACATCAACGCTCGACTCGCACAGGACGGATACAGCTTTGTTGTAGAACAAACGAGAGCTTGTGATGCTCAGCGGTATGTTACCAGCTGTTTTGTACAAATATTAGTAAATACGCTGTTATCCACAGCGAAGCCGGTTATTTGTGGCGACACCGTCGCTGCGGTTGAACCGCAGACTGTTTAATGACAGAGACCTGTGATGGCAAGTTAGCCGAACTCCTTCATGTCAGTCAGCCAGCTTCACACTTTAGTGAATTTTAAAACTTCAGATGTTCATTTACGTCGTGCGGCGTTTGGAAACACTGAGGTGAAGACCTTCGTTTCCTGTGCTGACCGAAAGTTTCTGTTTTATGTTTTCTCACACTTTAGCCTGTGATTAAAAGAAAGGAAAACCCTGGTCGAAGTTGAGCAGTATTGTGACTTGCCTGCAAGCCCTGCTCTGCCTCCAAGAACACAACTTAATCACTTTTAACTGTGTGACAGCTATCTGGCATTCACTTCCGCCCACTGCTACATAATTCCTATACCCTTAGAGCAACACTCAAGTTTTCTTTCCTTGGTAACAGTAAACAGACACTAATTTTATTAACAAGCTGCACGAGCTTAATAAAAGAGTGGTCACATAGATCAGAGTTGGCTGTTGTTGTCCAATCTTTTACAGTTATGGAAGATATGTTTTTCTCCATCCTGTTGCTCAAGATATCATGTTTTTTTTCTCAGTGCTCATAATTTTATAAACTGCACTGAATAAGCTCTGAGGGTTTCTCACTGTAAATAGTAATTGCACCTCTGTCGTGCCAAGCCTCCCTCCAGCCCCAAGCAGGCTAAATAGAAGGACTGACAGGAAAAATAAAAGCAGGAGAGCTTTAATATAGGTTTCTGCAGATAGTTAGCTGTTACTGTCTGTGTGTTGAGTTTTTTTTTACTTGTACTGCTTTGTTAACACACATCAAAATTGGATCATGAAATTGTTTTCCTGTTTGAAAGTCGTTTCATTGTGGAATGTGGGCATGTGTAGAGTTCATTGGAGTTAAATGCAGCTGTAGCCTGCAGTCACCATGATGGTGTATTCACATCATGGTTTATGCACAGACAAAAATGAGTTAGATTTTTTTCCTCAGATTCTCAGTCAGTGTGGGTTAGTTTTTTTTCTGTTTCCTCTGTTTCAGCTATCTTATACTCAACTTTGATGTCCTTGGTGTAACATGGACCCAGATGGGGACCTAAACCCTGACACGAATGACCTTCCGCTTCGAGCGAATACTAACCACATACTGGTCAGGCATTATGTCCTGGACCTTACTGTTCACTTTGACAGTAAGGTCATCAGTGGTAGTATTGTTCTGTTCCTGGAGCCTCGTTCGGGAGTGAGGACTGAGGCTGGAGGAAGTCAGGATGGTTTTACATCCAAATACAAGGAGGTGGATGCTCTGGAGGATGGTAAAAAAGAGCTTGAAACGACTACAACAAAGGTGGTGAAGATGTGTGGTGATGCAGAAAGTATTCAGTCTTCAAGTCTGTGGCACACTACAAGTGGTGGTGAGTTCACCTTAGTGTTGGACTGCTGTGATCTTGACGTGTCAAAGGTCGAAGAGGTGGACGTCACCTCTGTGGCAGCCATGTTAAGCCGCTTTCCAGAGGTAACATCTAAAAAGTCAGGGGCAGCTTTTATTCAGAACCTCATCTCCATGCCCTCCAGCCAGTGGAGGCAGCAGCATCAGCTCTTTTCACTGTGTGGCCGTGCCCCCGGTGCTCAGGATGGAAGCACACTGCAGTTCCATAGAGACCGATGGAGTCTACAGGTGAGGAAAAATGGAGTCACATCACCTCAGGAGTTCCCTTGTGCTCTCAGGATCTGTTATGAGACGAAACCAGCAGGAGGTTCAGTGCGGTGGACCAAAGATCAGGACAACAGGTTTGTTTCAGGATGCAAATCATCTGAATTATTCCATTAAAGATTGGCACATTATTTAAAAAAAGCAACAACTGGCAACTGGCATAAAATCTGCTCTGTTCAAAGTTACTGTGTAAGATACCGAGTGTGCTATGTCAGAATAATATAATACAAATTAATTCATTCACAAAAACACACCTCGGGCTATTTTATCCTCTCCTGTGTGGGGTATGCCTTACTTATGTCTGTGTTTCTATGTGCATTTGGGCATTGAAGTGAGGGTTGTTTATAGTTTACCATTGTTTACCCTTCCAGGGTGTGTGTCTACACCGCCGGTTCTCCCATCAACAACCGAGCCCTCTTCCCCTGCCAGGAGCCGCCTGTTGCCATGTCAACATGGCAGGCAACAGTACGGGCCCCCAGTGAGTGCGTGGTTTTGATGAGTGGGGAGGAGCCGGCAGTACCTGCTGAAGATGGGGACACACGTAAGCTTTTCAAAAACCTCAATTGTATATGTATTTCTTTGTTTTATATATATATATATATCGTTAGCTTCATAGCATAATTGCCTAAGTCATTGACTTAGTCAAATGACTTAGGCAATTATGCTATGAAGCTAACGATATATATATATATATATATATATATATGTGTGTGTGTGTGTGTGTACATTTGTAAACTTTTGAATATTACACAAATTTATTGACTACTAAACTGAAAAGAAGAGATTGGTATTAGATTTCATTACTTGGAATAAATGGGTCTGTAGTGTCCAGTGTTGAAGCTAAAAGCTATTATGGGAGCATGGACTATTGATGTGTTTGAGAGATTGGATTTGTTGGGTTAAATAAAAAGGGTACGTGTGCACCAAAGTATCGGCTGAAAGCTGGTACCAGCCATTATCAGCCTAATTCCCAAATAAGATAACATTTACCGATTGCCCACGTTTATCTGCGTGTCACCTCCAGTTTGAGCTGGCTAAGTCTTCAGATAGTGTGACAGTGAAGCTTTTAAAATGGCTTAGCTATGTATTTATTTATTTTTTGTCTGCCAGGCACAAAAAATAGGAATAGATAAAAACATAAACAAATAAACAGAAAAAAATCAGCCTAATGCTTTTTAAAAAACAACAACATCAATATCAGTGCTTCGAGAAAAGAGAGCATTGTTGAGGAGTACGAACTGCACTGAAAAAGGTCTTTGTATTTTATTGGAATCAGTAGAGAACATTTTTCAATAAATACAAATACAAACCTTTTAGAGCTCCACATTTCAGATTGGGTCAGTAATTCAAATATGTATGATGTCAGCATCTGTTCCAAACAAACCAGTGAGAACAGAGAAGGTTTACAATAAAGGATATGCTGTGCAAAAGCTCACAAAAGAAGTAGATGTAGTTATTAATGGGAAAATGTGTAAACATAAATGTAAATACGGTATATAAGGGAAAAACAGAGTTTGTGCAATTCTAATGAGACTGAAATCAATATTTGGTATGACCACCTCTTTATTCTTTATCACAGCCTGAACTCTCTTGGGCAATCTTTCTTGTAATTTCTTTAAGGAGTCTTCAGGAATAGTTCTTGAATGACATTCAAAGCTTTTCTTTGGATGTGTGCCTTTTTTTTAATCCGTTCTCCATTGAGATGATCCAACGCTGCTTCAGTAATGTTGAGGTCCGGGCTCTGGGGATTCCATCCATGGCTGATGGTGTTCCATTGTATGTTTTTCTCTCCTTTGTATGCTTTTACTGCATTAGCAGTGTGTTTGGGATCATTGCCATGCTGAAAAATGAAGCTGTTGCCAATCAGATTCTTTCCAGATGGTATTGGATGGTGGATCGAAATCTGATGGTTGTACTGCATTCATTATCAGGATCCCCAACATCACTGGCTGAAATGGAGTGGCAAACCATGACAGAGCCTCCACTGTGTTTTACAGATGGCTGTCAAGACCTCTCTCCTGACTTCCTTTACAATTTGTAACTTAGCATACATCAGCCCTTTCTTCCTGTTGCCCTTTCTTAACAGCCACCCTGTGCCCATTTATGATGAGTCTCAGATCCCGCGTCAGGTCTTTGTTGGGGTTTTTTTCTTTTTCCTAGTTATTAAGGATATGACTTTCAGATACTCTTCATCTTTTTCCTAGCTTCAACTAAATAAAGTGGAACAAATTATGTGGTTTTGCAACAAGCTGCTGGTAACAAAGAGTCTAAAAATACAATTTAAAATTGGGTTCTTGGTAGGTTGTCTGTTGTGTAGACATAACATTGATTCATTCCTTGAGTTTGGTGCTTTTTTTATTCTTGAATGATTCATAGGTTAGTGTTAAGTGGCGTAAACAAAAAAGCATTCCTCTGAAATAGTGAGGTTCAAGGACTGGAAATTAGGAAATGTGCGAAAAAGCAGCCAGTATTCAAACAACCTTTGAAAGACATTCAGAAAGACTGGAGAACTATTACTTATGACTATTTAAAAAAAATTAGGAGAATGTCTCTTTTCTTGGAAACAAAATAAAGAAATATGGCTCAATATTTTTGCAAAGTACTGTGAGTTTACTTATAATAGAAGTAACAGTTTCCAGACTGAGATAATTCTCTGGCTGCCTTTCAAGATTTTAATAACTTTCACATCATCTGAAAGGTGGACATGAGAATTGTGTCACTCTGTACCGATGGGTGGGACTAGAAAGAAATAAAATGTCAAAGATAAACACATCAGATTGGACAGTGTAGTAAAAGCAAAATGGCATTTCAGTTCAGATTTTTCTTCTGTTTCTTTCTCCATGCTGCCAGTCGTCTAAACTCTTTACTACTTCTGTACCTTTGACATTTTTATTTTCTCTCTCTGGCACTTCTTTGGCATTTTCTCTGCAGATTTCTTAACGTGGAATTACTATGTTACAATGCCCATGCCCGCTTCCACCTTCACTTTGGCAGTGGGTCACTGGCAACAAGTCACAGCAGAAATCCCCCCAGAGCTGGAAAAAGGGGTGAGGGACGGGACAGACTGTGGCAAGACTGCCAAACTTGGGCCTGAGTATGGGCAGTGGACTGAGGCTGAGCGTGTGTCTAGACTTGGAAGTTCTTCAAGTGAAGTAGTAAAGGGCTCTCCTCTCCAGACTGGCAGGTATTTTATTAGTTTTTCCTGTGTTCTTTCCTTCTAGTAGGACCTCTTCTCCAGACTGTTATTAACCTAAGTCTGGCCATTCCACATTCTATGGTCAAACTTTCCTTACACTTCACCAAAAATGGTGCAGGTGAAATTAGGGTGATGAATAGTGTGCAGCACTCAATCAGCTTTTTTATGACAAATGCATAAAGGCTTTCACCATATTACATTAGGTTCAGTGCCCAGCAGAAATTATTGTTGGATAGAAAAACTGAGGCTTACATAAATTTTATAGACATACAGGATATAAAACGCAGGTTGGAGCATTTCGAAAGGGCTGGTTTCCTCTGTGCAGGGCATGGTCGATCTGGGGTCTCCCTTTTGCCGGCCAGCAGGTTGGCAAGTCTGCCAGTGGTTTCCAGTAATTCTCCTCCTCCCCCTCATGGTTGTCCTCCAGCAGCAGCCCACCATAGCCTGCTGCAGGCCCCATGATTCCCCAACTACAAGGAGGGCCTTTATTTTCAGTGAATGGCTTGAAGGAAACTTGGCTGTTGCTTGAAACCCTTGGAACGGTTCTGATGCCGAGGACAGACTTAGTGCTGGATATTGGATTAGAGTGAATGTGATTGCATGTCGGCACTTAGATATTTTTGGGCTCATTGTGGTTTGTGATGTATACTGTCATTTCCATATTTCCACTCCTTTCATTTCAGTGAGACAGTGCACACTGTGCCATGGATGGTTCAGTATTTCAAGGTCCATGTAGTCAAAAAGAAAAAAAATGGAAATTTAAAAAATGTTGTTATTAGCCTTTGGTTAAACTTTTCTTTCCTGTTTTCTTCTACAGCAGGGACCAGACTACCTGCGTAGACTCTGCATTCTGTTACTCTTCCCTTGAGGATGAGGGACTCTCTGTAACTGATTATTCAGGCATGGTGGATGACGGCATTTCTTGTTCCCATGGCGACTACCCTTGCCGATTTACTGAGCGGTCGGCTTGGTCCCAGCGGGTGATTCCACACCGTGTATTTAGCCCTGCCTGCCTTCTGCAAAAGGCCCAGGTGGGTTCTGACAAAGAGCCACTGAGAGTTGTGCTAATTAAATTTTGTATGATTAAAGGAGACGGCATCAGTTGACGTTTGTGTCACTGTGTCAGAGGTTTTCAACTACCATCTCTTGGCACCCTGGTAAACATATTAGACTGTATTTCCATGGGGAGCGGTTAAAAAAAATCCTTATCATTTAAATATGTGAGCTATAATAACATTTCTTTGCTTTTGGTTTGTTTCCCTTTTGCAGATGGGAGTCCTTAAGCTGTTGCCTCAATGTTTGGCTGCAGCCCATGCTGTTCTGGGGGTGCACCCCTTTCCCCGACTTGATGTTCTCATTGTCCCAGCAGGGTTCTCAAGTCTGGGAATGGCCAGGTAATGACATCTATGTTTTTGTTAAGAGGTTGCAAGGAGTAGATTATAAAGAAATGCTGGAACGAGAGAAAAAATACTAGTGAACAGGACTACAGGTTTAAAATTAATACAGGGAGTGCAGAATTATTAGGCAAATGAGTATTTTGTCCACATCATCCTCTTCATGCATGTTGTCTTACTCCAAGCTGTATAGGCTCGAAAGCCTACTACCAATTAAGCATATTAGGTGATGTGCATCTCTGTAATGAGAAGGGGTGTGGTCTAATGACATCAACACCCTATATCAGGTGTGCATAATTATTAGGCAACGTCCTTTCATTTGGCAAAATGGGTCAAAAGAAGGACTTGACAGGCTCAGAAAAGTCAAAAATAGTGAGATATCTTGCAGAGGGATGCAGCAGTCTCAAAATTGCAAAGCTTCTGAAGCGTGATCATCGAACAATCAAGCGTTTCATTCAAAATAGTCAACAGGGTCGCAAGAAGCGTGTGGAAAAACCAAGGCGCAAAATAACTGCCCATGAACTGAGAAAAGTCAAGCGTGCAGCTGCCAAGATGCCACTTGCCACCAGTTTGGCCATATTTCAGAGCTGCAACATCACTGGAGTGCCCAAAAGCACAAGGTGTGCAATACTCAGAGACATGGCCAAGGTAAGAAAGGCTGAAAGACGACCACCACTGAACAAGACACACAAGCTGAAACGTCAAGACTGGGCCAAGAAATATCTCAAGACTGATTTTTCTAAGGTTTTATGGACTGATGAAATGAGAGTGAGTCTTGATGGGCCAGATGGATGGGCCCGTGGCTGGATTGGTAAAGGGCAGAGAGCTCCAGTCCGACTCAGACGCCCGCAAGGTGGAGGTGGAGTACTGGTTTGGGCTGGTATCATCAGAGATGAGCTTGTGGGGCCTTTTCGGGTTGAGGATGGAGTCAAGCTCAACTCCCAGTCCTACTGCCAGTTTCTGGAAGACACCTTCTTCAAGCAGTGGTACAGGAAGAAGTCTGCATCCTTCAAGAAAAACATGATTTTCATGCAGGACAATGCTCCATCACACGCGTCCAAGTACTCCACAGCGTGGCTGGCAAGAAAGGGTATAAAAGAAGAAAAACTAATGACATGGCCTCCTTGTTCACCTGATCTGAACCCCATTGAGAACCTGTGGTCCATCATCAAATGTGAGATTTACAAGGAGGGAAAACAGTGCACCTCTCTGAACAGTGTCTGGGAGGCTGTGGTTGCTGCTGCACGCAATGTTGATGGTGAACAGATCAAAACACTGACAGAATCCATGGATGGCAGGCTTTTGAGTGTCCTTGCAAAGAAAGGTGGCTATATTGGTCGCTGATTTGTTTTTGTTTTGTTTTTGAATGTCAGAAATGTATATTTGTGAATGTGGAGATGTTATATTGGTTTCACTGGTAAAAATAAATAATTGAAATGGGTATATATTTGTTTTTTGTTAAGTTGCCTAATAATTATGCACAGTAATAGTCACCTGCACACACAGATACCCCCCTAAAATAGCTCAAACTAAAAACTACTTCCAAAAACATTCAGCTTTGATATTAATGAGTTTTTTGGGTTCATTGAGAACATGGTTGTTGTTCAATAATAACATTATTCCTCAAAAATACAACTTGCCTAATAATTCTGCACTCCCTGTAGAAGTAAACTGTGAGGTGTTTGTTAGTTGTACAGCGAGTTGATGATGAAGAATTTATACTCTGCTAGTCGTTTTCATGTTTGCTTGTGGGTCCTCCAGTTTCCTTTCACGGTCAAAAGATTTGTTTGTTAGTGTAACTGTTAATTCTTTGACTGGCCAGTGAGTGAAGAAAAGCACTATATAGTACTGTGCTAAAGTCTTGAGCCACTCCTCATTTCTTTATATTTTGGTTACAAGAAGAAGACTGTCTTTTATGTTTTTTAAGAGCAGTCGTTCTCCAGGTTTTCTGAAGGTCTTTTTACAGTTTGTCTTTGGACACTGGCTGCTTTTTCACTCATTTGCAGTCCAGTCCTTGTACCTGAACATTTAAAAAAGAAGAAGAAAAAGAGGTGGCCTAAAAACTAAATACAACAGTTAAATATCATCTGTCATTGTTTAGGGCTGCATTTGAAAATTGATGGAATTGTGAATGCAGAAAAGTACTGTCCAATTTTGATCCACCATGCAATACCATCTGTAAAGCATGTGATTGGGAACTGCTTAATGTTTCAGCAATGATCCCAAACATAATCCTGACATAGCAAAAACACTCAATGAACCACTATCAGTCATGGATTGGCCTCCAGAGCCCTCATTCAAGACGCCTGGGGAACTATTCCTGATGACTACTTAAAGAAATGAGAAGAAATCCTGACTAAGAGTTCAGGTTGCATTAAAGAATAAAGGTGGTCATACCAAATATTGACTTTCAGTCTTGTTAGAACTGAACAATCTCAGCTTTTGAGTTATGTACTATATTTCCATGCTTGTCTGCACATGTTTTAATAAACCGCTTTCACCAGTTTACTCCAATTTCCATCAAAGGTCTTTTATTACAGCTTTTTTAAACTTATAACATTTGATTGGTTGACCACCTAGGAGCAGCAGAAACAACCTGTCAACACAGAAATGTCACACTGCTTCTCTGTAGTTCCTTTTTTACTTTCACAAGTTGCAAAACAAAGTTATTTGAGTAAAGTTGTTTGCTCACTAATGGTTGGTAGTTCTTTTGCAGAAGTTTCTTGATTTCTTCAACAATTAGCAGAATAATGCCGAAAAGCTGCAGAGGGGAACTGAAAGGTTGGGATTTACACAAGTGGATACTGTAGTCATACAGTATGATCCCCTGTTAATGTAAAAGAATATTATAGCAGTTATTTGGTTTCAGCGGAGTATTTTTTACTGTCATTTAATCTAGGTGTACGCAGACCAATCTATGGACGGCCATGTAAAAACTTGTGAAGAAACATCAAAGATTTCCCACAGCAAAGCGACAATCAAGCACTTGTTTTTTTAACTTCAACCTGCTGCTTCTGTTTTGGTTTCTACAGGCAAAGTGTTTCAGGGTTGCATGATTAATGGCACACTCCACATTTCGAAACCCCCTCGCTCTTTCTTAATCTTTTCTGTGGAGATCCTCCACATACGAATTCTTTCTGAATTAAAGACTCCAGCTTTAAACTTTGTTCAATCACTTGTCATCCCTCCTTTGTGCCCCCACATAACTGCTTCCAGCACGGGCCTGCAGGAGTTATGACTCGCATATGCATGGTGCTTAAAAAATGATGTAATTGTGTGGTGTTGTTGTCTTTTTAAGCAGGAAACATTAAAATAGCTATATTAAAGCAAATAAAAAGACTAACACAGAGTTTCAAAGAAGACTTCAGCCTCTTTACTAAGCATCTCCTTAAACCCCTTTTTCCTTACACTCTCCTCCTTATTCGTTGTCCATTAATTTGCCCTCGACTATTCTTTACTTTTTCTGTTCCCTCCCTTCCCTCATCCTGTTTCCAAAACTCAGAAACTCACCACCTCTTTTGCCTCCATTCACTTTTCCATTCCAAACAGCTATTTCCTGAGATTTTTTCCAAAATTGTTATTCCAATTCTTTTTCACATAATTTAACCTTGGTGCTTTTTTCCCCTTGTTTCTTTTTTTCTTTCTTCCTTTGTTTTTCTTCTTGAACTCACAAGGCCGAGCCTGTGTGACTGAAAGGACCATACTAGGGATATCCCCTCTAACTGACATCATCATCAGTCAATAGGCTGCTCTGTTGCATCTTTGTTTTTTTCCAGGATGTTTCAGGTGGTCCTTAGCCTCTCCAACTTACACTAGACCTGTGTGTATTTATGTTTTTATGCAGGGTTAGTAGTGGAGGTCTGGAGGCTGATGGGTGGTCACGAAGCCACAGGATGACAGATTTATTGTTTTGGACGCTATAGATAATAACCCTTCATGTATTTATTTCCTCTTCACCCTCAGCTTGTGTCTGTCCTTAGATCTGTTCCCCGTGCTCCATTTCCATATTTATTCTCCTTTTATTAGCTTAGTCTCCCCCCCTTTTTTTTGTAATCCTTGTGTTCTGAAAATCAGATGTGTCCTGCTTCTGTCACATCTTTACCCTTCACTGCTTCTCTTTTCATCCCCCGACTTTCTGTTACTCTCTTTGCTCTCGTAATATTGCTCGATCTTCAAGGCTACTGTGTTTGTCGTCCTTGTCTTTCCTCTCCACTTGTGTGGTTGATCACATTTCGTGCCCTTGGGCATTCCCCAGAAGTCATAGTTTCATATTTTCTCTACATTCTTTAGGCTGCGTATGACATCTTTATAGATACAGCTGATTGCATCTAGTAGCCTTATAAGTTAAGCAAAACTTGGATATTAAAGTAAATTCAAGGTGATGAATGTTTGGGCCTTTAAAAAAACTATTCTAATTAAGTAAGCTGATCAGGGTGGTCGGTAAGCATCCTAGTGTCTGCGGTTTACAACCACAGTCTCTCTTTCTCTCTCCATCTGCTTTTATCCTCCCCTCTTTTACACTGCTATAGAAAAAGTGCCCCAGACAGGATATGAGCTCATACCTGGTTATGTAGTCTGCGTGATTTGCTGACGTTGTAGCAAAGTGTGGTCTTAATCAGAGCTATTTTAAGCAACAAAGCGGGACAAACGGGCAACAGAACAGACCTCATTCTCTACTTTGCATTTTTTTTAGTCTCTTTTTATCCAAAAACCCAGCGGTCTTTCATCCATGGAAAACATTCTTGCCCCCATCTTGTGAAAATGTGTCTCCCTGCTGTATTTATTTTGAATGGACATCAAGTGCTGACACTGAGGCTGTTCTGCCGTGGTTGTTGTTTGACGGATGTTTTCTTTTCCTTATGAGGATGGCTCCCAGGCACTTATCCCCTTTTCTCTGGCTGCTTAGGCTCCAGTTAGCTGCAAATGACAGAAGAGATTTAGGGCCTTCATTAAGCTTCAGACAGCACCTGCACTGACTCCCTATAAAACTCTGCATAGTTCTCAACCCAGTGTCAGACAACTGCATCCTCCCTTCAATGTTGGTGGTTCAGTCGTGGATGCCTCAACACATAACCGCAGGGTTGTGCTATAGAAAGGCTGGGAGGTCAACCAAAATGGAAGCGCAGATTGAGATGGAGATGAGAGAGACATGAAGAGGGTAAAGGCGGGGTTCACAACAGGCCAGCAGACCCCCAGGATGTGGGAGAGGATGTGTGGATTATTCCCAGCAACAAAAGCCATTAGCCCCTGGAAAGACTTCAGAGACTGGTGCTATTTAATCTAGAGATTGGGAGGTATGAGGGCCCCATTTGTTGGGATCAAGCCAAGCGCAGTTTTTGTGCAGTGCCCCAGTGGAAACAGCAGGAGCGGAGGGGCTATGGACCAGGGAGCTGTGGCAAGAAGGCATAAAGCTGTTGTAGTGTGATACTGAGAAGAGAGGGGAGAGGCGAAGCAGGGGAGGAATCACAGTGGCGTGAAGTTTTTATACTGAGATACGAAAGGGAGGGCAGGAAACTGAAGATTAAGAAGTCAAGTAAGGGCATGTCTGGACTCAAAGGCTGTACCACGTATGCTGTGTACCCACGAGGCTCTATGATTCACACACACAAAGCACTAGACTTGTGCAAATGTAGCTTTAAAGATATGAAGCCAGCAGCTCAAAGTATTTCCATAAGACTTTTTTTGTTTGTATTTTGTGCAACAATTTGGGTTCAAAAGCGTTGCAGGAGTTGTTGAGTTATGAACAGCCTGCTACCAGCATCCTGTACAGTACATACAAAACAGGATCATCTATTGCCTATTTGTATGTATTCCTGTTGTCTTCATGGCTGTTTCTTCAACAAACCAAGCTTTGACATACATTGTAGAGACACCGATGTGTTACCTCTCCCCATGTTATTAGTACAACCTTTAAGGCACTGAAGAGCCGATAAGGGAGAGGAAGACAAATACATGGTTAACCATTTATAGAGGAGTGTGGAGATGGATGAAGAGATGTCTGGGTTACAGTCAGTGAGCACATTAGGGGAATCCCTTAAAGTTAATTTGGCATCCAGTCAGGATAAAAAGTTCATTGTTCTGAGTGATTGAAGGACATGAGAATGGTGTAAACTAATGCCCTGAATATGATTGGAGTGGTCGTATTAAACCTTGCACTCTTTATTGAAAGCTCTGTATATATGTGTGTGTGTGTGTGTGTGTGTGTGTGTGTGTGTGTGTGTGCGCGCGCGGGCATTTGTACAGTGTTTTTCATTTTTTACCTTTCTTAGGTCATACTGTTTTTTCTCTCTTTGTTTTACAATTTGAATCTGTAATCTCTTCATAGCATCACAGTCACGTCATTTCTGACTGGGAGTGACAGGAAGGGCACGGCATTTCCTCTCACTCTTTGAAGCTGACGTCTGTGTATCCCAGAGTGCTGGCTTGACTTGCAGGCCTAATCTAAGATCAGCGTGCCCAAAAGAAGACATGTCTGACATCCCTTGGAGAGCTTCCGCACAAGCGTTGAAATGCGCCTTTTCACTAGTGTGGGTGATGTGGGTTTTGTTTTGCTTCAGTGTAGACAGGCAGATTCCTGTTCTCGTGTGTGTGTGTGAGTGTATGAATGTGTGCATTGTTCAAATAATGGAACAAGGATGTGTATTTACTGTACTGGCATGACGTCAGAGGAGACCTACACAGATGATGTGTAGGTTTGGACATTAAATGAGCCAGATCAATGTGCAGTACTTTGTTGCTGCTGTTGGCGTATTTTTGTTTATCTATTTATTTATTTAATGACAGGGAAAGCATGCCCCACATTCTCATATGAATGGCAAAAACTCCAGCATTACGTTTAACTTAATCCTTAATATATCTTACTTATTCTTGTTATTTAAACCATATATTTAGTTACAAAATAGCAAAAAGACTAAAAAAATGAAATGTTGAAAATGAGACCACTAATTGTATTGTGAAAAATATATTTTTATTTGTATTGAATTTCAATTTGATGACAGCAATGTCTTGACAGGAGACTGACATATGTGCGTCAATCGCAAAAAATGTGAAACATCTCAAGACTAGAGGAAATGGTCATCGAAGACTAGACCTGTTGAAGGGGAGGATGAATGAACTTGTGATCTTGTTGCCTTTAAAATGGTTGCTTTGAAGAAAGGGATCGGGTCTGTGACTACTTGCAGGCAGTTGCCATTTGAAAACAACTTTTGTGAGTGAAATGCATTAAGTCATGACTGACTTGTGGAGGCAGTCTTCCACCATCCTACTGTCAGTTTGCAATTACAGTTTGTAGCTGTCTAAAAAATCTACATGCAGAAATTAACTGACAGAAATAAAGCCATAAATGTATACATTTGAATTAGAAACTTCTCCACAAATAGTGCCATAGCTGCTGCTGGAAGCTTATTAAATGCAGAAGACATAGGCGTTTAGCAACTTTGCTTTTGTATATGAATATAACCAGAATAAAACCAGCTGTAGGGCAATAGGGTACTCAGATCGTTGAGTGCCATGTTGCAAAGAGATGTGCCGCTGATTTGTTGCACTCATCGGCACAGACTGACTCCGATTGATTACGATGTGTTAGCAATATGTCTGCATTTATAGATTAGACAACAACTATTTGCAAACCTTTACCAATCTGTCATTGAGTGATTAAGTCAGTCTGAGTCAGACCATGATTGTTTGGAGACAAGTTTTCTCCTAAAAGTTGGCCTGTGGAGTTGCTCTTTGATCGAAAAGTGGTCACCCAGAATTTGAGAGTGTTGCACAGTCGGCCTCTCTGTGATGTGATGGAGAGAAAGAGATTATTCAGCAACGGTGTAAATAGAAAGACTGTGGAGGCGATGCAGTATAGAGTATAGAAATTTAAGGATCATGCTTCTCAGCCAAATTGAAGTTTGAGAAGTTTGTCATCATCGGTGCAGAAAGATTGAAGTAATCCAGAGAAATCTCTGTATACAGGGAATCAGACTGAGAAGTCTCAATCTCAGGATAGTCCCCATCAAAAGCAAAACACGTTACACAATTGCAAGCTAAAATTCATGCAAAAATAAAAACAGATATAACAAGATCTCACAATGTTGCCATCCTCGCTGCAAGCTGGTTCATTTAAAAACTGAAGGAAGATGTAAAATCGTCCTGCGGTCTTCCAAATCTAAATTTGTGTTTTTTGATATTGCTGATGGATAAATACTGTTTGTTAAGGAGAGGGATTATCTGGCTAGTTATCAGAGTGCACTTCAAGAGCTGTGATTCATGACGGCATGGGGTGTATGAGTTCATGTGGCATGAGTTGAATGAATTTGCACATCTGTCATTGAGTAACATATTGTGTGATTATATTTAGATGATGTCCTTTCCATGGAAAGCCTTGTTTATTTAAGCAAGAAAATACCAAATGACAGCAGCATGGCTGTAGTAAACAGGTCTGGCAATTAAGCTGACCTGCCTGCAGTACAGATCTGCCTCCTACTGAGAACATTCGGTGCATTATGAAATAAAAAATCCTGCAAAGGAAATTTCAGCCTGAGATCCAGGAACATGTGAGTCCGAGAGATCATTTAGTTTTCAAAACTTCCATTTAAGCGTATATTTTGTTAACATTTTACACAAAGTCCCATCTTTTTTAATCAACAGAGTTGTATTTTACACCGCTCCCTCCTCGTAGAGATGGGCTGCCTTAAGAAATGGGAGGAAAATGTTCAAGTAGTTAAACTGCTTGTTCCACTTGCAGTACAGCCAAACTAGGCAGCCATATAACTGTCACAGCCACAGCTGAAAATTATGACTGGTGTATACCTCTTGACCTCTTAGGCAGTAGAGGATTTTCAGCCTGACTTCAGTTGATTGCATTGTTTGTTTATGGCCTAGCAGGAAGTTACATTGGCGATCGGTCCCCGTTGTGAGGAAGTAGGGAGCTGTAGTGCCGGGGGGAGTTGGTACCCTCTGGAATAAAGTGCTCTCATTATAAGCCACATTCACCCATTTTCCACACATTTAAGCAGCACTTTATTCTGTGCTTTTACACACTGATGAATGCATGATAGACAATTCAGGTTTAAGCAGAGTAGACTGGCTAGAGCTGGTGCCCTGGACTGAACCTCTCAGTTGACGATCACTGTTTTTATTACTGTTTATTGTTGTTTTTTGAGTCTCTTTTTGATTAAGATGACTAGTAAATCTAAAATCTTAACCATGAATGAATTATTAGCGGTAAATTTCTCCAGCTTTATTTTCATGAAATGGTTGTTTGGAACAAAAGAAATGATTTCAACAATGTGACCAGGACTAATGGGATGAATCTCACAAAACTAACAGCTTTGGAAAAACAAAGCTGATCATTAAGGAAAGATCATTAACTTTGAGGAAAGGCATGCTGCTCGTTACCATCTTACATGATAAACAAATGAAATGCAACAGCAGAGCACAAAATGCAAATTAAAATGTTAAGATGTTAATCTTATTCTGTCCTAGTTTCCAGTATCTGCCTCAGTCTTTTGCCTCATTGCCAATGATTTCCTACCCTTTTGCACCCTTGCTAAATTGCACCTCCTGCCATCTTGTTAAGCTGTGCCATTCCCCCTTCTCTCTCTCTTCCTCCTCTCACTGTTTGTTCCCCAGTCTTCCCACTGCTTGTCCTTCCCTCTTCCTTCTGAGATCTCAGAGGATTTCTTGCCTTTCTGCTCTCCTCTCCAGTTTGATCTGCAGAGTAACTCTAGAAGTGTGTGATACAGACCTGCTCTTTCAGGAGACAACTAGGGGTTCAGGGTTGGGAGGGGAAAATGTGGGGGTTGGATTTTCTGGCACAGAAGACAGCTGTTAATCAAATAGTCAAGGATGAGGTGTTTCTTTCTTCCCACCTTGAGTGGATCTCCCTTTCGTCAATGGGCCTCACAAAAGAGCCAAGGGAGTCGGAGGAAAAAGCCAGCTCTGCATGCCTGCACCTGGACAGAAGGAGAGGGAGTGTTTTACGCATGCTTTTAAAGTGATTGCAAGTAGTTAAGACTTTTAGTTTCCCTTGCTGGTCTACTTACTTCGTGCTGAAAACACAGGCAGTTTCAAAGGTGACAGCCTGTTCTATCTGTCTCCCTTTGGCTCTTTGTTTCTTTTTCTTGGTCAGGACTTCCTCTTAATGCTGATAACAGTGTACAGCTTAGCAAGTGTCTTGTTATTGCAAGAATATTCCTTTCTAGTTATCTCGAGCCTCTCAGCTTCCCTTCCGCCCCTGTATATGAGTTTATCTGTGCTGCTACACTATCTAATCACAACTGAAGCATCCACCTTTTTAACTCTTTTTCTGCTTGACAGGAGAGCGCCCCACATTATGTTGTGAACATGCAGGTGGTTTTTTTCTGCAGGAGTGAACCTGAAACAATTTATTTACAGTACTTGTTGAATTTTACATTATGACCTAAATGTCCTGCTCCTTCTCGGGCAATATTTGTGCTTTTATGTTCATCATAGAATGATCGATGATCGACGGTGTGCTTCTTTAGACTGTCCTCAGATGGGAACCTGCTGGCAACAGCTGGCATATAGTACTACATTTAACAGTAACACAGACACACTGTGCCATAACTCTGGATTAGAGGCTTTAGCAAGACAGGCCTGTCACGGCATACCCATTCTGTTAACGAATGGATGAGTCCAGTGGACCCATTCCCTCGAGTGATGGATGGGTCCATTGTATGGCATAGGGGACAATGGAGCTGATCTTGGTGTGCGTCCTCAGGCGTGTGTGATAGTGGAACCCAGAGGCTGGGGGTAATTTCATTCTGGGCAAAGCCAGACAGTTTAATGTCCGTGGGTCCTCTGTGCTGAACTGACCAAAATGAGACATTTGAATCAAAGTGCTGTGAAATATCCCTGGTAATGCTTCTCATGTGTCACTTTGCTTTTAGCCTCAGGGACTGGCTGCACTCTCAGTTGGTCTGTTAGTTGTCGTTGTCATGCTAGCAGCATGAAGCTGTGTACAGCGGTGTGTAAGTCTCTCTGGTCAGTCCACCATTTTGATCAAGACATGTCAATTATATGTTTTTGGAAATTCAGAACATGCTTTCTTGCTTTGTTGATCCTTGAGCAAGTTCAAATTTCACCCATGAGAATATTTCAATAAGACTTACTGGAGGTTGGATTTTCTTATGAACATTAAGGGTTTACTACAGGGGTTGACTACAAATCAAGATGATGCCCTTTTTCTTCTTCACTGTTTTATTTTCAAGTATCTTTTAGTGAAATACACTCAACAAAAATATAAACGCAACACCTTTGTTACTGCTCCCATTCCCCATGGGATGGACGTAGAGACCTAAAATTCATTCCAGATACACAATATAACCATCCCTCCCAAACAGTGGTCACAAATCAGTCCAAATGTGTGGTAGTGGGCACATCTGCCATATTGAGATAATCCATCCCACCTCACAGGTGTGCCACATCAGGATGCTGATCTGACATCATGAGTAGTGCACAGGTGTACCTCAGACTGCCCACAACAAAAGGCCACCCTGGAATGTGCAGTTTTGTCTCACAGCAAAATGCCACAGATGCCACAAGCAATGAGGGAGCGTGCAATTGGCATGCTGACAGCAGGAATGTCAACCAGATCTGTCGCCCGTGCATTGAATGTTCATTTCTCAACCATAAGCCGTCTCCACAGGCGTTTCAGAGAATATGGCAGCACATCCAACCAGCCTCACAACCGCAGACCTCGTGTAACCACACCAGCCCAGGACCTCCACATCCAGCAGGTTCACCTCCAAGATCGTCTGAGACCAGCCACCCAGACAGCTGCTGGAACAATTGGTTTGCACAACCAAACAATTTCTGCACAAACTGTCAGAAACCGTCTCAGGGACGCTCAACTGCATGCCCGTCGTCCTCATCGGGGTCTTGACCTGACTCCAGCTCGTCGCCGTAACAGACTTGTGTGGGCAAATGCTCACATTCGATGGCGTCTGGCACGTTGGAGAGGTGTGCGCTTCACGGATGAATCATGGTTCACATTGTTCAGGGCAGATGGCAGCTGAGAATGTCCCAGTTCTTGCATGGCCAGCATACTCACTGGACATGTCACCCATTGAGCATGTTCGGGATGTGCTTGACCGGCGTATACGACAGCGTGTACCAGTTCCCACGAATATCCAACAACCTCGCACAGCCATTGAAGTGGAGTGGACCAACATTCCACAATTGACAATCTGATAGACTCCATGCGACGATGTGTTGCACTGCATGAGGCAAATGGTGGTCACACCAGATACTGACCGGTTCTGGGTCCCCAGACCCCCAATAGCGCAAAAAACTGCACATTCCAGGGTGGCCTTTTGTTGTGGGCAGTCTGAGGTACACCTGTGCACTACTCATGATGTCAGATCAGCATCCTGATGTGGCACACCTGTGAGGTGGGATGGATTATCTCAATATAGCAGATGTGCCCACTACCACACATTTGGACTGATTTGTGACCACTGTTTGGGAGGGATGGTTATATTGTGTATCTGGAATGAATTTTAGGTCTCTACGTCCATCCCATGGGGAATGGGAGCAGTAACAAAGGTGTTGCGTTTATATTTTTGTTGAGTGTATTTCGTATTTACAAAATTTTAGTAAATTCTAAATTGGCATGGCTGCAGCTCTTCCTATTAACAACAATGAATCCTAATTTGAGCTACATACATCTGAAAGTTTTTTTTAAATGTTTTTGTCGGTAGTTTGATTTATGCACGAGTTCTCCATAATCTAAGCGATTTAAAGAATAGTTTTTTTTAAGGGTAGTTTTCATCTTATTGTCATTAAATTCCTTGAAAACATCTGAATCAAGAATAGGGTGAGGTTGTTGAGATTAAAACAGATGCATCATATAACCTGTGACATAATCCCCTTTTCAAAGTAATGGCTAAGCCACTCGTGGCTTTACATTTTCATAGGAAATGAAAAATAAATAAAATAAAAGCAGTGACTCATTGACACTTTCAAACATAAATGAAATTGCAGTATATAAGTCAAAAGCAGAGTTTTTCTAACAAACAGTTCTAATCCTAATAATTCTACCTTGAAAGAGAATATTTGGTGTGACCACCTTTATTTCACAGCACTGCCTGAACTCTTTTAGACAGGTTTTCTTCCAATTCTTTAAAGTAGTCTTCAGGAAAAGTTCTCCAGTCTTGAAGAACATTTTAGGCTTTTCATTGGATGTTCTTTGCCTTTTTTCCCCTTTTCTCTCATGAATGTTGAAATCCAGGCTCTGGGAATTCCAGTTCCATTTCTATCCAGGTGTGCTTTTACTACATTCGCACTGTGTTTGGGATCATTGTCATGCTGAAAAATGATGCTGTTACCAATCAGATGTTTTACAGATGGTATTGAATGGTGGATCAAACTCTGATGTTACTTTTCTGTGTTGACAAGATCTCAAACACCACTGGCTGAAATGTAGCTCCAAACCATAACAGAGCCTTCACCGTGTTTTATAGATGGCTATAAACAGTCACTGTTGTACATATCTTCCGATCTTCTCTGTATATGTTGATGGTCATTTGAACTAGAACACTCAAATTTGTATTCATCTCTTCATTAGACCTGTTTCCACTCACTTTCAGTTCAGTGACGCTTCACTGAACAGTAGATGGACCAGTTGAATGTCCAAATATGTCTCTCAAATATCTCCTAGTAAGGGCATTACTTTCAGAGGAAACACTTTTTAAGGAACCAGTGCAAAGCATACTGAGATATGCCAAATTTGTGGGTCTTCAGAAATCATCTTGTTGGTGCAGAAATACTATTTTATGTATGCATGGCATTTTTACTAGATTTAACTAAAGGAATTGGAACTAAAATTGTTTTTTAAGACTGCTAGTAACAATGTGCCTAAAGATACAGTTTCTGTTATGTGGAAATACCACACTGGTTCATTGCTTGAAATAGGTGTCTTGTTTATGCTTGAATGAGTCATAGGTCAGTGTTAAGTGGCTTAACAAACAACAAAAGTCATTCCTTTGAAAGTGGTGAAGGACTGGACTGAAACAAAAAAAGAAAAAAAAACAACTTTGAAAGAAATTCAGAAAGAGCACTATAAATTACAGCAAAGTTTGGTGCCTTGGAAGCAAAGATAATATAAAGAAATAAGGGCTGGTTCAAGACTTTTGCACAGTTCTGTACATGCTGTATCATCGCACTTTTTAAATGGTTTAGGTCTTCAGTAAGAACCACTGCCCCTTTTTCTTCATATATCTCGCCTTGGGATATGCATGTCAAAGTTAACAAGAAATATAACCCTGTATCCTGACCCTAACCCTCGCAAAAGGCCGTGGCCATTCTTTGACGTCGTAAAGATCCAAGAGTGAAAAGAAGCACTGTTACAAACTGAGCATTTAGCATAGTCTGAAGCCTGAGCCTTTTGCTAATACTCATTGTCTGAAAACATGTTGAAAACACCAGAATCAAATACAAGTTAAGGTAAATCGTCCACTTTAAGTCTGAGATGGGCTGGGAAGGTGTCAGGAGGCAGGCCGATCATTGATTGATTTGGCCTCTTTATCACCAACTTTATTGTTCAACCATTCTGCTTTGGATTCAATTTATTTGGGCCACTTTTGTCCTTAGTGTTAAGATCACGAGGTAACAACTATTAATAGTACAGTGCAGTGATTATATTTTCTTTTGTTAGTATATATGTGAAACATAAAACATGTTTCATCTACACTATAGCCCTCAGTTGCAGTGTTTTGTCTCAAGGGTACGCAGCCTGGTCAGGTGGCAACCCAAACCCTCTGCAGAAAAAAACAGCTCTGCTCGTTGGCTAATTTCACTTCAGTCTCGCCCTAATCCATCTTTCCATTCTGTCAAACACTTCTTATATAGCCTCGGAGCACTGAGTGGTCTCACTTTCCATCTCCTCACTGTCTCATACTCTTACGTTACATAAGATAGAAAAAAAAAAGCAGTCTATTTATTACCCTGCAGGCAAGAAAATGTCTCAAATTATAATTCTGTGAAATAGACTTGTCCTGTCTTTTTCATTAAGGCGGAAGTGGAAGCTAAAAGAGGGTTCTGAGTGCTGTGTGTGAAGAGCGATGGGGTTTGGATGCAAGTAGCTACAGTCATAGAGGAATGTGGGTTATGTCATGTAGGTAAATGTTACGTCAGGCTGACTGACTGATTGGTCTTTAGTGCTCATCAACACATTGTGCATGTCCCTTTTAAATTTATAGAATTGAAGAACAAGCGGATTATTCCTATCTTTGCATTAGCCACACTAGCAAATTTCTCATGTCTAATTTTCCATTAGTTTTGAGTGTATGCCCACAGATTAGTGTTATGTCAAAATTGGTTGAGTGACAGCCGGAGAGTTTGGAAACTTTGACAACAATTTTAAATCAATAAACAGGGACAGAGTATCACTTGGTATAGGAGATACAAATTTTGAGGGCTGGACACGTGCATATCTTGGAAACAATCTTGTCCTTACTGGGAAAGGGACTTGTGCTGTTGTGGAGTTGGTAGCAACTGAAAGTGAATTTCACTCCAATGTTATGTGATATAGTGAGTAATTTAACAAGTAAAATGTGGCATATTACTCTTTCTGTATAATGTCCCTAACACTGAATATAGCAACTTCTGCAGAAGTGTCTCAGATTTGGGTTCAAACATGTGTGAAAAAAGTCCAAGATTTGTTGCCAGCCAATAACTCTCAAGGAGCGATACTGAGACTCATAGAAAAGGGGTTAGAATTAATTAGGTACCAGTGTTATTTTACTTATATTTCAGTAGTTCAGCCCACCAGTCAGAGCAGGCTAAGCTTTATGGTAGCAGAAACTAAACTAGACAGGTGCTAAAGTGGAGTGTTTCAAACTTACGGCTTATTTAGATTTCTGCAGCGAATCTTTGAGGAGCCTATGATGTAATCTGTGTAAGTGGCAGATGCTGTTACTGGCATTCATGCTTTTGTGTGGTGTTTTATGTGTTAATTACATTGTGGTCATGTCCCGGTGTTTTATATCCAGTGCAAGCCATGATAGAAACATATTAAATGCTGGTACTTTTTCCCTCCTGGGTCCCCACTCTTTGTTGTGGCCAGTTTTGGGTTTTTTCTTTTCAATTTTTAGAGGCAAATATACCGTTGTGGTCAGAAGTTTACACACACTCATCATGGGTATGACTCTCATGGTAATTTGGGGCTTTTAATGATTTCTTTGAACTGATCTTTTTCCACTGTTGAATGATTGTACAGCATGCATCTTTAATAGGTTTAAAAAAGAGAGAATTTGCATTACAAGTTTGAATATATTTAGGATTTTCTCCAAGCCACACAGGGTCAAAAGTATACATCACTTTCAGTACTTACTTTTATTAAGAACAATTTAGTAATTTTATTATTTGTATTACCAACTAATAGTTGGTAAATGCTTGTGATAGCCAGAATTATTGCTGATGGCTATTTAACCTGGCAGAATTGGTAGAGTTCATTTATATTGGTTGCTTTTGCGGCACAGACACAGTTTTTACGTATAGTACAGATTTTCAGTAGAGTTAGAGTAATGGCTTTCGGAAGACGATTTCAGAAGCTTCATATTAGACTGTTTCATCCATCCCAAACCTGTTTTGATGTGTGTTTGGAATCATTGTATCCAAGTTTTAACCATCTAGCTGTTGATTTGATGTGAAGTTAAATACTCTGGAGGTAGTCACCTTTACTCCTCCCAATATACCTCTTGTCATTGTGGCAAAATAACTCAGTCTTTGTCTAATTGGACTATCAACTTCTCACCAGGATCCATTTGGCCTGTTAATGTGGGCAGCTGCAAATTGCAGTCGAGCTTGAAGGTGCTTAGCAGGTGCTTCTTTCTTGGTTGATCCATGGGAATATAAAACTCGCATCATTGTGGAACGTGATGGCGGTGTCCCTGAAGTTCTTGAAGAGAACCTGTTCCTAGTAATTCAGTTCCTTGCAATTGTTAGTCTGCCTGCTTATTGGTTCTTGCACTTGCGCTACAGTTGATTTCAGTTCGTGTGTCCGAGGAGAAACATAGTCTGCAGTGTGGATATGGACTTTACTTTTATTTGACTTTTATTACTTTTTTTTTTACTTTTAGTCCACAAAAGGATGAGAATGCAATGGTGAAAGCATTAAAGCTGAGTGAATGCCCAGCACAGCAGCCAGACCCTGAACTTCAACAAGTAACAAACCGATGAACAGTCAGGCTGCAGCCTCAATTTGTACATGTTCATGTTTCTAAAGCAGAATCACTGTGGCGATTGCTTTAAAGTCTCTTTGTGCTGGTTTTCATCTTTGCTTTGTGATGTCAGCTTTGTGTGTCCTATATGTGTGTCCTTATTAGGATAGGGATTTGTGTTGGTGTGTAGAACTGTAGCCTATAGTTTTTTTTTTTTTTGTTAAATGGTGCATATCAGGTCTTTTTACAGCGTAACATGAAAGTAATGTAACGAGTATACAAATTACTTGCTCTTGGGAGTAATTAAGGTACTGCATTACTTTTAAGTGTTGTGTGTAATATGTTTAGTAATTTTAGAGAAATAATTCCAAAACTGATTGCAACAAAGTGAGGAAATACATTCAACATGCACAAACATTTGACCACACAGTATAGATTCAATTTGCAAAAATGTATTGTCTTTGATGTGCTGCTTAGAAATGGTGCTGACTCTCAAAGGGGAACCAATGAGAACCCAGTGAGATACGGAATCGTATCGATAAGCGATATCAGTAATGGAATTGGAATTGCTAAATTCTTATCAATTCCCATCCCTAAGTATAAGATAATAATTTGAAGCAATCAAAATAAAATTTTAAGTTGTGAGCATTACATAGGTTGTTTAAATTTATCATATTAAATAAATTACATTAGAAGACACAAATCCCTTGGGCTTGCCTTAGGAAGGTGTAAAAAATCTGTCAAATCAAACATGCAGAGCTACCCACCATAGTTAAATTCAATTCAATTCAATTTTATTTATATAGCGCCAAATCACAACAACAGTCGCCTCAAGGCGCTTAATTAAAGACTGCTTGTGAATAAGACAGCAGCTGAAAGTAGCTTTTCCAACTGCATTGCATTAAGATAGTGTTGGACTGCAAAAGTTTGGTATTTTGTAAATTGTGATATTTGGATATGATTAGATACCACATGTTGCCTCTACAGGTGATCTCTAGGAAGTATCAAATTATCCCTTTAGTGACATTCATGTTAATTTTTGCTGTTTGGGTTAATGTATTTTGGTTGCCTTGGAACAATAACCCACAAACCCAATAGGTGTCCATAGTGTTTTTAATATCCACTCAGAAACACACTCTTAAGAACATTCCTCTGGGATGACATCACTTTTGAGGCTCTGAATTAAACAAAGAACAAGCTGCACTGTGGATTGTTTTTACTGTAAAGGGAGGATGGATCAGACATCTGCTCTCCCTTTCCAGCTGTTACGCACTGAAAGGAGATTTGCTGAAAGTATGTGGGTGAGTGTTGATGTGGTCTACATTTGGACTTCTTGCTTGTTTATGTGTGTGCTCTGCTATGCCCACAGGTTATATTACTTTATTGCATCTACAAGCAGATTTCTATTTGTCGATTTCATTAGGTGACTCTCTGGCATGGCATCCAAGACTGAGTATAAGCACTTGACAACAACTAGAGTCTAACCTTGAAACGTGTCACTCATTCCTTATGCGCCGGCACTACAAAGCCTAATTTTCCCCTAACTTGAGGCACAGAGTCGCCTCCTTGTTCCTGATGACCTCTGATATTTTTTTCTGCTATTTATTTTCAGAGTCTGATGCGATGATGTGTTTGTGGGTGGGACAGCTCTCTCGGGGCCCCAGCCTGGCCCTTGTTCATGTGATCAGGCCCTACATGGAGTGGCATTTGGCCTGGCCCTGTGGGGCCCCGTCTGGGAGCAGTGAGCTGATCTGCAGCCAGCCTAGAATGCCAGACATTTGAAGTCAGACTTGTTAAAAAAGAACAGAGGGTGGTAGGAGTTTCGTCAAATATGCCCCTGTGTCTGAAATAACCCACAAACTGTCCGAGATGAAGGGAAAAGAGACAAAGCTTATTCCCATAAGCTGACATTAGGAAGCACAGCCCTGCAACCTTTGCTTGGACAAGCTGTAATTTGTCTTATATGTGTGTTTTTCCACAGGTCTCACAGGTCTGATAGCATGTCTTAGTGTTTGTTTCAATATGTGAACAAAGTGTGTAACATCATCTGTGCTATGGAGATTGAGCAGCTTAATAGTTATCATGGAGAGGATACTGTGACAAACAACAGGGTTTCAATATTTCAATAAATATCTATCAGATAATTTTTTCATTTAACCTTCTTTTTTTACCCATTTTCACAAATTCTTTTCAGTCTCTGTGTCTACAGTCTTTCATTCACACATGCAGGATCAACACTCTGTTCTCATCATCTTTTTTCCACATCGTTGTGTCTCATGGGGCTGTTATACTGGTGTCCCAGCTATGGGCTGAGCTGGACTGGGGTTGTCAATTATAGAACTATGATAGGGCCCTTGCTGCATTATGCATGGAAGTGTCCCGCTGGGGTAAAAAACGGCCTACAGCCAGGAACAGGGGATGGAGAAATGAAGGGATGAATAATGGATGGAGAGATGGAGTAGCAAAACACTATTGCAATCTGTGTCTCACCAAATTGAAGACTTGCCCTGGCTCACACCTCTGAAACTCAGGGCCAAGTAACCCTGGGTGACTCAGAGTCACAAGGTTGTCATGTGAGAAAGCACAGGATGGCTTTAACCAGCCTTGAATTTTGTGTCAAGGACCCAGTAGGGTACTGCCATCAGAAAGGTCAGCAAAGGTCATGTCTGTTATTTTATGTGCAGATAGCCTCGCATCATGATCATATTTGTTTAACAACCTCTGGAAATTAATTAATTACATCGTTTGGAAGCCCTTGCGTATTGTCTCTGAGTCGTTTAATTATCAGCTAAGAAAAGTTATATTTCAAATCTAATTAAATGTCAGAAAGTATAACTCCATGCCTTTAATGCATTGTTCAGAAGAACATGATTAAAAAGGGAAGACCAGTGAGTAGAGTTAAGCCTTATTACACCCAAAGGGCAATGTGTTGTACAGCTAGCAGTCAATTAAAAAACAAATGAAGATCACTGCAGACACAAAACGGGGGCAACAAGTATGAATTAATTTACATAAAGATATCCAAGGCCCAATCAAACCTTCCATCATCAAACATTAACCCATTAATGTTCACAGAGGACATTTTATAGTTTCACACCACTTTTTTCAGTTATTAGACTCAAAGTCTTTTGTGTTTTATCATTTTAGGTGAAAATGATAGTGGAAGTGGAAATGACACAAGATGAGAAATGCAGGTATAGATGTAGTCCAGGTAAACTCATTTCCTCTTCCTTCCTTTTATGTGCTTCAGACACTACACGAACACACACACACACGAAAACACATGCACACGGAGAAAATACAGCCCAAAGCCAGCTGCTTGTTTACCAACATTTTTAGTCCTTGAAATGCTGGTGCAGGTGTATTTTTATTCACGTATCTGGTTTGTTGCAGTTGGCCACTGTAAATCTTACAGGGAGGCACAGGAGAAGAGGTGCCTCAAGTGACATATGGCTAAATCTGAGAAAGATTCATTATTCATGAGGTGATTGAATTAGTACATTCAACTGACACTGAGAGGCCGCGTTATGCGTAAAGGAAATGAATGCTAACGTTCCAAAATGTAAGATGTCACATGCAGCCAAGTAACTAAGCCCTTTATGTAGAAGTCCCAATCTGTTTTATTTGGCATATACAGGTTGTACCCAAGTTAATTTTAGAAAGCCTGAACAGGAAAAAAAACAGCATTAAGTGGATTTTTTGGAAAATTGGATTAAAATCTAATTTAGAGGTCGGTTTGAAATGTGACTACAAATGTGTTTCTTCAGATATGTCTAAGTGGTGATGTACTAGATATGTCTCTTCTCTTTTTCTTTTTTTTCAAACCTTTTTTGAATTGTCGATAATAAAAGAAACATAAAAAACACTTAACACAGCAATAGAGAGCATAAATCAGGTAGAGATAGTTTAGAACAAATTTGCATACAACAAAAAGAAAGTTTTCATAGGACACTATGCACTCATGTGAAAAACTAACCCTACTATCATAGGACTTTGGAGAATTAGGAGCAGGGGGGTGTTGGTAATCTTAATTGATCATCAACAAGTGTAAGCACCTCTATAAAAGCAGACATTTTGGCAGTTTGCTGGTCTGGAGCATTCAGGTGTCTGTTAACACAGTCTCACAATCTTCCCAGGAGTGGACAACCCTGCAAATTCATCACAAAGTCAGGCTGTGCAATACTGACATAATAAATAAGCCAAGAGCTACTCTCAGAGCTCAGACTCTAGTCCTCAGTTAGCATGTTAAATGTTAAAGTTATGACATACAATTACGCTTGTATGAAAGGGTTGCCAGGTTAAAACCTCTCAAAAAAGAATATGGAAGCATGGCATGGATTTGCAAAGATGCATCTGAACAAACCTTATGACTGAAGTAATGTTCTTTGGACAGAGCAGGTCAACATGGACGTGTGTGGCCGTGTTACCAAACATAACAACACAAACATCTCATGCCAGCTATCTAACACTGTTATTGAGGGGTGACATTTTGGATTTGTTTTGAAAAAGTGAAAAATAATAAAAGGAACACATAGAAAACATGTAAGGAAAAAGATCACACTGGATATCTATACTGACATGGACTGGATAGTGTGTTAGGAACAATAGGATGCCACATTGTATGATTGCAATAGAAATGATCAACCTACACAGGGTTGAATTCAAAGACATCTGGAAAATCAAAGTGAATGGGACAACGCATGGTGTCCTGGGGGTTGTCCTCTCTTATCTACACCTGGGCATCACTGAGCTCCATAATGTCCCAGTGGTGTTCTATTGGAATTAGGTCAGACAAGTGTTAGGGGCCAGCTAATGGTACCAATTCCTTCATCCTCCAGGATCTGCCTGCATACTCTCGCCACATGAGGTCGGGCGTTGTTGTGTTGTCCTGATACCTAGCCTGGGGAGGTTTGTAGGTCCCTGCATGGATATGGGTTCCCAGAACACCACTGACCAAAATTGATCATGATGAAAGATGTTAAAGGCACCACAATGTTCTCCACGACTTCTTCAGACAATTTCACATTTGCAACATGTGCTAAAGGTGAGCCTGCTCTCATCTGTAAAACGCACCAATCGGGCTCCATGGTACTTGGCAGTGAGCGCAAGGCCCACTAAAGCATGCCGTGCCCTCAGGCCACACTCATGAAGTCGGTTTCTGATTGTTTGGTCAGAGATATTCATACCAGCGGTCTGCTGTCCTGGAGTTGGACTACCTGTGCAGCCTCTGTAGGGTCCAGGAATCACCTCGTACTACCAGTAGTGACACTGAGCCTAGCCATTTGTTACAATGGTCCAGTCAAAGTCCAAATCTCAAACTGATTAAACTGCTTTGGTGGGACAGTAGAAAGCTGTGCACAAACCTCAATGAATTGATGCAATCTTGTAAAGAAGAGTGGGACGAAATTCCTTTGTAAATGATGTGATAGACTGTTAAAGTCATACAGGCTTTATTCTTTTTCGTTACTGATGATTATACAAGCTCCTGAATGATGGAGTGTTTCTTTTTCACGGGAATGTAGCTAGTTTTTGGTTGTTTTTGTGTAAATCTTTAAAATTCTGATAGATATACAAAAAGGTAGGGCATGAAAACAACAAACGGTCTGGGCCAGTTTTGAGCTCAAACTCTTCCACCAAAGACAAGACCTTGAAACATGTTATAAGCGTTGCCAAGTGACCTTCAGGGTTATCCTTTTCTCATTCATACTGTGGTGCCATTTTGATGCAGTTCTTCAAGAAAAGGCTGAAAGTTTGGCTTTCAAGTTTGCCAGTCTCTTTTTATGAATATAATTTCTTAATAAGATCAAGTTTACAAAAAATTGTAACTTTGTCCTTCTCATTGTCCTCAAAACATCAGGGAGACCTGTTATGCTTATTTCCAGTTCCATGATTTTATTCCTGGACTGTATGGTTCAAGGTCCAAACATTCATTCCTCATTATGTACTAGGCCTTTGTCCAGCCCCTGAATTCATGCAGTGTCTGAAACAGGACATTTCCGCTCCTTTCCCTTTAAAGCTATCCTCTTTTTAAGCCAACTTTTTTCCGACTGGCTGCTATTCAAACAGAAGGTTTGAATAGTTTGCTCTTGTGGTAGTTCTGTTGTGCATAAGCTGATAAATGAGTTTGTCATTTGAATTTCTAGTAGTATTTGTAATTTTCTGTAGTCTTGCAGTATTATCACTCTGTGTTCTGTGATTGATTGCAGTTGTTAGTGAAATCAACAGTTTCAATGAATAGCTTCTTTTTAAACATAATGTGCAATTAAAACAGTTTACTTACAAATTATTGTGAGGCTTTGTTTCTAAACAGCGCTGAAAATGTACAATACATATCAGGTACAGCCATTCATCCCTGCAGCAGACACTAGACTCAGATGTTTTGTGGGCTTAAACGATGCATACACATGTGCAGGTAGTACATATACATGAATCTGTATGGAGGTCTTACCATGCATGTATTCATGACAGGTCCCCAATGTCAACTAATGTCAGTCAGTGTATCAGTGAACGTGAAAGATGCTGTTGTTGCTCATCACCACCATGGTGGGGTGACACTATTTGTCACTGTAGTGATGGATTCCGTCTCCCTCAGAGGAACATGTGCAAGCGCCGTCTCTGAAAGGCTGTCTTTGTTTTTCACACTCACTCACTCACACACACACAAACACGGTGCTGTAACTGACAACAAAGGCGTGCTTATCCAATTGTGGGGGAATAAGATTAAGCTACAAAGAAACTCATATGCTAATGTTAGCATCTCCTGCTCCAGTGAGAGCCTTTGTTTGTGTAATCAGGAATAACATGGAATTAGATTTGAGATGCTGTCTCGGAAATGATGCTCATAAGACCCCATTGTATGATGTTGACATGTTCCTAAATAACTGAAGGGGAGGGCCTGCTTTCTGTCTGATGTAACAATCCCCTGGGAAATAAAGAGTAGTTGTGCTGTTCAGATATCTGATTTTGTTTTCCTCTAAACAGGCTGTGTGGCAGACCCGGCCTAAGCTATGTCTTTACTCACTGTTTTCCTTTATAATTGACTTAGCTTGTCACCATAATTAGGTTATGGCAAAGAAGAAATAACTCCTCTGTCATCTGGTGGTTTAAGATTGTAATCTTTCCTTGATGAGAGCATCTCATTTTACAGCTTACTGTATTTCATCAATAGCAGCAATATGGAGTCAGTATGCCTAATAATAAGGCTCCAGGTCCAGACGGCTTCCCTGCAGAATTCTACAAAGAATTCTGGACAATTTTGGCACCAGTATTCCACAGCATGTTGCAGGAAATCGAGGAAAAGGGCAGACTACCACCAAATATGAATTCTGCCAACATTAGTCTCCTGCTAAAACCAGGCAAAGACCCTTTATTTCCCTCAAGCTATCGTCCAATTTCTCTTTTAAATGTAGACCTTAAAATAATCTGCAAAGCTCTCTCAAAGAGATTAGAGAAAATGACCCCCCTCTTAATTCATCCTGACCAAACTGGTTTCATAAAAGGTCGGCACTCCTCAACAAACACTCGTAGATTACTTAATTTAATAGACTACTCATACGATAAAAACATCGAAGCCATAATATTATCTCTAGATGCAGAAAAAGCATTTGACAGAGTTAATTGGAAATTTTTATTCGCAACTTTACACAAATTTGGTTTTGGAAACACTTTCATAAACTGGATAAGAATATTATACAATTCCCCAACGGCTCGTATCAGAACAAATGACCAGACATCCTCCAGCTTCTGTCTCCTGAGGGGCACCAGACAGGGATGCCCACTCTCCCCCTCACTTTTTGCAATTTTTATCGAACCTCTAGCAGCAGCATTTAGACAGGCTACAACAATTAAGGGCATAAAATGTAAGAACATAGAACATAAAATCAGTCTCTATGCGGATGATGTGTTGCTTTTTCTGCAAAACACACAAACCAACCTCTCTGAGGTAATTACTTTAATAAACTGGTTTTCAAGAGTTTCAGATTATTCAATTAACTGGCCAAAATCTACAGTTCTCCCCATTAACTGCTCCTTCCATAATTCTTCCTCTGCCCCACTGCAATCCGGAAATATTAAATATTTAGGTATTAATATCTCTCCTAAGCTTTCAGACTTAACTAAACTAAACCACATCCCACTTCTAAAGAAAGTAGAAGGCGATCTGACTAGATGGAAATCTTTACCCATATCACTCATGGGAAGGGTCGCCACTATAAAAATGATGATCTTGCCAAAAATAAATTACTTATTTTTGATGATCCCTAACAAACCATCACAAGATTGGTTCAGATCTCTGGATTCATATATTTCCAAATTCCTTTGGAAAGATAAACCCCTGCGTATTAGCTTAAAAACGCTACAAAGAACCAAGGATAGAGGAGGATTAGATCTGCCTAATTTTCACCAATACTTCTTAGCCAACAGGCTTCAGTTCATCTCAGAATGGTTAAAACATACCTTCTTAGTTGAGCCCTGGCTAGATGTTGAACAGGCACTATGCAAGGATCTAGAGATTTCAGACCTACCATTTATTAGCTCAAACATCAAAAGACATGAATGCTTTAAAAGTATCAACATCAGCTTTTCTCTAACAGCATGGTGGGAGTTTCTAAAAATAACGGAGTCTTCATTAATCCCATGCAAACGTACACCTATCTGGAATAACCCTGACATATTACAAAACAATAATATGATTAATTTCCCAGAATGGAGTTGTAAAGGAATTAAATACTTAGAACATATATTAGAGGGAACAGAATTTATTCCATTTGACAGACTAGTTGAACAATATGGGATCAACAAGACAAGGTTTTTAGAATATCAACAAATTAAATCCATAGTAAAAAAGAAATTTAACCTCAGTCAAGTTGAATTACAAACACCACTAAGTGCGGCACATTTTCTTACTCTTAAATCCCCCAAATTATTATCTAAAATATACAGAACACTTTCTAAATTAGATGAATCAATATCCCTTCCTACTGCAAAGTGGGAAGCAGATTTATCAGTCAACCTAGACCAAAACTTCTGGTCTCAGATTTGCTTAAAAACTTTTAAATTAATTAAAAATCCCAGTCTGCAATTAATACAATACAAAATACTTCATAGAGTGCACTATACAGGTCATCGGATGTTCAAGATGGGCTTTACATCTTCCAACAACTGCTCACACTGTCAAGGCAATACACCAGACAATTACATCCACGCTCTTTGGTTCTGTCCACCAGTGCAAAAGTTTTGGCGCGAGATATGTGAAGACTTATCAAAATGTCTGAAATGTAACATTCCAACCTCCCCCTTAGTGTGTTTGTTGGGCAGCTTAGATAATGTCACTTCAGAAAAGAATATAGCCCATATGATCTTCACTGCCCTATGCATAGCCAAGAAAACAGTCCTCATGAACTGGAAAAATAAAAATAATCTTAATTCTAACCAATATAGAAATTATCTATTAGATTACATTAGTCTTGATACAGCCTCTGCCACCACATTAGATCAATTGCTCTGGGCCCCTTTTATCAGCTCCATCACCTAGTGGGGGTGGGGGGTCATAGTTTGGTCCCGCCTTCACTGTTGTGATTGGTGAGGGGGTAGGGACAGGCTTAGGGCGTCGGGAGGTTCCCCGGAGGCATCTTCCTTGGGGGGCTCAACCCGGGGTAGCGGTCACGTCCGGTTGAGGGCTCTGTTGGCTCTCAGGTGACTGTTTCCTCGCGGCTGCGTGCAGCGGGGCTAGGGGAGGGTCTGTGCTGACGGACGTGGGTTACTGACCTGGCAACCTGGCTGCCCCTGGGTGGGTCCGGGATGGGCGTGAGGTTTTGGGGGCGCTCCGTCTCTGGGCTGGGGCCCGGGCCGGGCCTCAGGGGCTCGGGTCCTGGTTGGTGTGTTGCCGGGGTTGTGGGCGGGTGGGTGCATGGGGGCCCGGCCCTGGAGCAGGGTGCCGCCGGTGCATCGAGCCGCCTGGGGGGCTCTTCAACTGGTGGGGGGGATGGTCACATCTTGCAGGAGCTTTCTTCTCTCAGGAACTCTCTGCAGGAGGGGGAGATACAGGAGAGGTGGAGGAAGATCTCAGCCTGGGCGTTTACCGTCTTATGTAGTCTGGAAGATGTGTGGTTGGTGGGGTGGGTGCAGTTTTCTCTGTGGTGGGGTTGGGTGGACTGTCCAGGGCTCTGTGGAGCTGGGGGGCGCTACTGCACTGGGCCCCGGTCTGATGGGCCTGGGCCCCCCTTCCCTGGCGGGTCGCGGAGGGTGGGAGTGCCTACTGGGGTCAGCGGGGGAGCTGGCCCCAGGGAGGGGTTACCTGCCCCTCCCTTCCTTCCCTCCCCATCTCCAGCTGCCTCCCTCTTCCCGCTCCTCCACAACCACCCACACATGCAGGGCCTTGGAGTGGGGGTATGTCACCAGGGTGCAGAGGAGGCTACCCCCCCCCCCCCCCCCCTGTCCCCTTCTGGCTGCCTCTGCCTCAATTTTATCCCACAACTTAGACATTCACATTATTCACACTCTCATTACACATACATATAGGATCTTGGGGGTGGGCACAATCACGGAGTCCAAATCACCATCAGGGTGTATACCTCACCCCTGACGTCGTTGCCCACCTCTCAATTTTAAATACACTTAGTCATTGAGGGTTAGCAGGAGGGACTATGCGCTTACCTGCTGCTCCTTGGCAGGTAGCTCCATGCCCTCCTGGGTTTTAATTGCACCTTAGAACACACATGCATCAACACTACAATGAGCGGGTGGAGGGAGGTTTGGAGTCTTCTCCCACCCCCATTCTCTGCGGCCTGCTGGAGCGGGAGGGCTAGTAGGAGGAGTTGGCCGTCCGACTGCGGTCTGGGGTGTGGGGCCTCCCTGCTGCTGCGGAGTCGGGGTGGTCTGCCTCTCCCCACCGCAGGGAAAAGGGTAACACCACCTGGGTCTGGGTGCAATTCCCCCCTCCAGGGGCAAGGGTACCTAGACCCGGTTTGTAGAGTACGCTTGGGGAGTGTGATTGTGTGTACAGCGTCTCTTTATGTCTGTCTCCACGTTGGTTGAGTGTGGAGTGAGTGCATATGAGAGCATGAGGGTGGGAATGGATGTTTGTGTCTGTGTGTGCCTGTATGTCTGTGTCTATATGTCAGGCTGGGTATCAGACGCCACCTCTCTGGGGACACCTCAGGCCCTCCAAGGTTTGGAGGCCTATCTCCACCCACCACCACTTCCCCTGCCGGTGGCGGACTCCCTCAGGTGTCGGTGTGTTGGTGGTTCTTTGTGTCTGGGGGTGGGTGTCCGGGTGCACACCGGCTCACTCCTTGGCGGCCGCTTGTCGGGGCCTGGGGCCTGGGGCTCGCTCGGGCCCCTTTGGAGGTGGGGTGCCCCCGGCCTCTCGGCCTAGGGCTCGGTCACTCAGGCGCAGCTGGGGGCCGGCGGAGCTCACGGGCGCGTCACTGCAACTCCCCCTGACTTCTGCTCCGCGGCTGCTGGGCGAGCCCTCATCTGGGACTCTCCTCAGCTCTTACTGGAACAGTGGCGCGGCTGCCCCTCTGTTGGTCTTCCATGGTCTCTTGTGTTCTGGGGGCCTCTGGATGTCTGGAGTTTTGATCTCCTCCATACCCGCTTCACACCCTGGAGGACGGGGCTGTGGCCCCCCCACACTCCCTAGCAGATCATTACATGGAGAAACCTTTGGAATGCAAGCATGCTGATCCACACAGGTATGCACACATGGGTATTCACAGACGCGGACTAAAGCTTTCTTGGCTGCTGCCTCAAAGCACACTGTGCGCTGTCTATCTTGCGTGCTGCACAATATCGTTTATTACTTAGTAAATACTGATATCTATGACTAGCTAGTTTATTGTGATGGCGCTTTGTTTTCTCTATTATTATGTTGCTCTTTGTTGTTTGCTGTCTCCTCTGTTTGTTTTTGTTTGTTTGTTTGTTTGTTTTTTCTCCATACAGGTGACCCAGGAGTTTTTTTTTTTTCTCTCTCTTCCCCCCCCTTCTCACCGTCTCTTCTCCCCTTTGGGTTTTCTTTCTTTCTCTCCCCCTCTCTCTCTCATTCATTCCCCCTGTCCTATTTATTAAAAAAAAAAAAAAAAAAAAAAAAAATGACAAAGGATGAACTGAAGCTCTGCCATCACGTAATGTCGCATACTGCTGTTTCTGATGTCATTTAGAAAAAAAAAAAAAAGCAATATGGAGTCTTAGTCTTACTGTCGACCCAACAGGTCAACCAGTTGCTGCTGTTGTGTCTCAGAAGTTGAAAGTAAGGCCACTCTGCATGGGGCAAATGCAATAATGTGTGGTCTACTAAGCCACACATTATAGCATCTTTAACATATTTGTCACATGAGTGGGGTGGTGTGGCCTTTTGAAAAGTGCTTTTCACTAGGACCTGCAGTTTGCCATAAATTCTCCCACCGGTGTCAGGTCAATGGTGGTTGGGACGCTTAAAATCTAGCGAGTGTGAAAGGAACTCTAGACAGTCCGGTGTTGTTGTATGAGCCAGGAGAGAGGGAGGCCATTCATTCGCACCTCTGTGACCCCTCTCTCATTCTTCTGAAGAAGAATAGCCTGCCTCTCACGCACAGTCAGCCCTAAGCCCCTCGGGGCATCAACAGCCTGTTACATAAGAATGAAGTAAAGAATGCTCCAAAAAAGTCTTCAGCCATGACCTTGGCTTTGATAGAGCCCTGTGATTGGTCCTGCTCTACTAGTGCAAAATCACTTATTTATTCCTGTGATACCAAGCTTGATATGGATGTTGCTGAACCTGTAATAGCAACGACTAGCTTGTATTATCTGTTCATGATGAAAAGTTCGATTTTCAATCAAGTACAGATACTATAAAGGAACGTGCAAAAGTCTTGAGCCCTACATTTCTTTTTATATTGCTAGGAAAATGGAAAGTAGGTGCTGCAATTTATTGACGTGTACAGAGTTTATAAAATTCTGACAAGCCTGAAAGTCAATATTTGGTGGGACTACATTTGCTTCTTTTTTTCCTGTTTCTTAATAACATGTAATCAGAAAATATTCACAAAACTTGTCTGTGAAGGTTCTCAGTCATCCAGGTCATCGTAGTCAAAGGAGCTGCAACTTATCTTAAGGATAAAGGACACTCTTTCGAGGATGCCAATGTTCACATTTTGGACAGAGAGGACAGATGGTTTGAAAGAGGAGTGAAAGAAGCCATCTATGTCCACTGTGAGCGACCATCTTTGAACAGAGGCGGGGGTTTACGACACCAACTCTCTGCCATCTATAATCCAGTTTTGAGATCCCTTCCCAGACGCCTTAACGCCCACTCACATCCTGGGCCATCTGACCTCAGGAATTCGCATGATAAGGTGGGGCCAGGTTTCACAATGAACACACCCGAAACTCTGGCTGATTGGGACCCACGCCCAGTTTCCCACCTTGGCTCAGGCGATTAGAGGATCATCAGGGGGTCCTTTTGTCCCTCTGTGGGGGGTCACTCCCACTAGGTTTATATCTGGGACTCTCCACCATTTGACCTTAGAACTGAAGAAGCTTCTCGGATGAGAGGTGAAACATCTTCAAGCAACTTAAAGAAGTCCAGACGCTTTTCTTTGCAAGCTCCTTTGATTCACAAAACTTCACTTGTTCCACATTTTGTTATGTTTCAGCCTTATTCCAAAACATAATAAATACATTTTCACCTAAGAATTCTGCACACAATGACAGCGTGAACAAAGTTTACTTGAATGTCTTACAAATTTATTAAAAATAAAGGTCAAAAATTTAACATGTACGTAAGTATTCACAGTCTTTGCCACAATACTTAAAACTGAGCTCAGATGCATCCTATTTCCACTAATCTTCTGTCAAATGTCCATCTGTGGTAAATTCACTTGATTAGACGTTATATGGAAAGGCGCACACCTTTCCATATAAGGTCCCATAGTTGAAATTGTCTGTAGACATCTGAGACAGTATTATACTGAGGCACAGGGAAGGTTACATAAAAATCATTAATGATCAACCCTGAAGGTCCCAGTGAGCACAGTGGCCTCCATCTGTAAATGCAAGAAGTTTGGAACCACCAGGTCTCTACCCAGAGCTGGCTGCCTGGCCCGTCTGAGTGACCAAACTAGAAGGGCCATAGTCAGGGACGTGACCAAGAACCCAGTGGTCATGCTGACAGAGGTACAGCATTGCTCTGTGCAGAGCGAAGAACCTTCAGGAAGGACAACAATTTCTGAAGTACTTCACCAATCTGGCCTGTTTGCTAAAGTGTCCATTCCTCAGTAAATGGTAAATGACAGCCTGCCTGGAGTCTGACAAAAGGCACCTGAAGGGCTCTGCTCTGATGAAACAAAGATTGAACTCTTTGGTCTGAATGCCAACCAAGTCTCATGTCTGGAGGGAGGAAACTAGGCACTGCTCATCATCTTTCCAATAGTATTCCTACACTGAAGCATGGTGGTAGCAGCATCATGCTGTGGGGATATTTTTTGGCAGCAGGAAGTGGGAGACTAGTCAGGATTGAGGGAAAGGGGAATGCAGCATTGTAGAGACATCCTTGATGATAACCTGCTCCAGAATCCTTTGGACCTTAGACTGTGGTGAAGGTGGATGTTCTTGGGTGACATGTACAGTATCCAGTTCACAAGTGATTGAATATCTTTGAAGAGATCTGATGGCTGTGCACTGATGGTCCCAATCCAACCTGATGTACCTTGAAAGGTTCTGCAAACAAGAATGGGAGAAATTGCCCAAAAATAGTTGCACCAAATTATAGCACTATACTCAAAAAGACTTAAGGCTGTAATTGCTGCCAAGTGCACTTCTATATTGTACTGAACAAAGGCTCTGAGTATTTATGTATATGTTATATTTTGTTTGTTTTATTTTTAATACATTTCCAAGAATTTCAAGCAAATGTTTTCACTTTATGGGGTATTGTGTGCAGAATTTTGAGGTGAAAAATTCATTTAATACATTTTAAAATAAGACTGTAACGTGACAAAGTGTGGAACAAGTGCAGTGCTGTGAATATCTTGTTGGTGCAAAAATACTATTTTGGCTTCTTTGGCATTTTAATAGATGCAATTAAAGAAAGTGGAAGAAAGAATGTGTTTTATGACATGCTCCTAGTAACAAAGTGCCTAAAGGTATAATTTAGTCTATGTTAATTGGTTCTTTGCTAAGTTGTTTGTCGTGTGTAGACACAACGTTGGTTCATCCCTTGAATTAAGTGCTTTTTTCTGTTTGACTGATTCATGGGTCAGTGTTAAGTGGCTTAACAAATAAAACATTCCTATTAAAATGGGCAGGTAAAAGGACGAGCTAAAAATGGGTGTAAAAGTAGGCAATATGTAAAGAAAAACTTTAAAAGATACATGCAACAGTCATTATTCTCTGCTGGGTCATAATTAATAAGACCACAAATGTCGCCTTAAAAAAATTATTTCTTTCCAAACGTCATTAAAACTAAAGTGTATTTACTTAATTAAGAAGTAAGGGCTTGTATAACAAGATAATTAGTCTTAATTTAGACTTTAAAATCTGTTATCAAAGAATGGCACAAAGGTAAAATATTATCTTTTAATTTGGGCAAAAAAATCTTGCTGTTTTATCCCTTTGTACAAGCAGAAAAGGCTTCTTATCTTTGGCATCACTAAAAGCACTTTGAGGATTTGTTTGAGTAGTTACTATCTGAATGTTTTGCATATACTACTTTTGCATTCATATCGAGGGTGCACCTAGGTAAATATCACTTTCTGTGTTTGCATATGCTTCAAATACACAATCTGAAGTGTTTTAAATACATCTAATATTTATTTCGCTTTCAAAAGTCACTCTGGCATTATAAATCTGTAAATGTTGGAAAAAACCTACTGAACTTGCGTAATTTACTTTTAATTCAAATCATTTTACCCACTGTTGTTTAACAAGTCCAGTCCTGGGAAATTGTGGCATTTAGGTTTGGCAAGCCTTCTGCATGAGTAAGTTGCCCTTCTCTAAACATAATGAAGAACTTGAGAAAAGGATGGGCAGTTTGTTCACTAGAAAATATGTGGGGTTGTGTTACATGACAGGTTAAGGCCAAATTTTCTATAATCCTAGGTGTGGAGCGTTACGTCAGCATCTTGATCTTTCTGCACAGAAGAACACTAGATCTCTGTGTCTCTGTTAGTTTAATTTTTTCTTGACTATTAATTCTGATGTCTGCAACATATTTTCTCATCTTTCACTCTGTGAACCTCCTAGATTACAATATTTTTTATCAAAACATTGCCTAATATTTATCTGTGATTTGTGCCTCAGACTCCTTTCTTGCCTTTAGAATGTGCTTTTTTTCAAACATGCTATTATTGTGTCATTACTTTTGTCTTCCTCAGCCCCCATATAATTTTCCTGTCCCAGAGTGTGTTGTCTGCTGGGAGTCCAGGTTCTGAAGAAAGTCTGTCTCTGTGTGGATCCAGGATTTGCCACGAGATTTCCCACTCTTGGTTTGGCCTGGTTATCGGAGCCAGAGACTGGACTGAAGAATGGATTAGCGAAGGCTTTGCCACCTGTCTTGAAGACATTATCTGGGCCCAAGCACAACAAGTATAAGATAATGTGTTTTCCATATTAACCACTATATGATAGTAACATACAATCACCGGCCACCACATTAGCTACACCTGTACAGCTGCTGGTTAATGCAAATATTAAAGCATATAAACATGTATGTTAAGACAACCTGCTGAAGTTCAAACTGAGCAGCACAGTAAGGAAGAAAAGTGATTTAAGTGCCTTTGGATGTGGCGTGGTTGTTGGCAGCAGAGGGGTTGGTCTGAGTATTTTAGAAACTGCTGAGGAACTCTACTGGGAATTTCCCACAAAACCATTCCTAGGGCTTACAGAGAATGGTTCAAAAAACAGAAAATAACCAGTGAGCCAAAGGACAGAGAAGAATGGCCAACAACAACTTAACAACAACTTAAATAATTAAAAAAAACAGGAGCTACAAGGATCACAGCAGCAGACGTCAATGCTAGGTGACATTCCTGTCAGCTACGAGTAAGATACTAAAATTCACAAAGAAATCATCAAAGTTAGACGATAGAAGGTTGGAAAAAACATTGCTTGTCTGATGATTCTTAATCTTGCTGCAAAAATTCAGAAAATAGGGTGAAACTTTGGTGCAAACAACATGAGCGCAAAGATCTTTTCTTGTATCTGTGGTTCAGGCTGCTGGTCCTGGCGTGGTCAATATTTCCTTTGCACTTTTTGGACCCCTTAGTATCACCCGAGCTGACCATATCATACCTGTCCATGCCTGCTATTCTGTCAATATGAACCCAAATCTCACATAAATGCTTTCAGCACCTTGTTGAATTTATGCCACGAAGAACCAAAACAACTCTGAAGGCAAAAGGAGGGCCAAGCTGGTACTAGAAAGGTGTACCTAATGAAGTGGCCAGTGAGAATAAAGGCAAGCGGGTGCCTCTGAGAAGATAATCTTCTCTCATTAGAAATGATTTATATGTAAATATTTTGAGTCATAAAAAAACAAATACTGCTAAAATATCATATAGCAAAATTCATTAAATAAATAAAATGCGGGTCAGTATTCCAACCTTTCGTCTGTTCAAACATCACTGTGACAAAAACATACGTTAAACTTTTTTTTTTTTTTTTAAAGGCAACTAGAGAATATTGGAATACAAAAAAGCAAAAACAGGAAATAAATTTGAAAAATCACAAACAAACAAAGTTTTCTCAACCAATCACAACATTAATCAATAGACCATATCTCTTTAGGTGTAAAACCACATCAGTCGCATAGTTGATTCGTTAGTAAATTCTTTTCTAAAGATTGTTTTCCAAAGAAATTTTAACGTCACATTTTCCCAAAGGTCCTTCTACAGCCAGATGGTTAATTAAGGATCCCTGCAAAAAATATAAGAGACTAAATAGATAAAAGTGTTTGCAACACTTCAGCTCTAATCTTGTAGTTGATGGGGCTACAGACCTAATCCTCCCACTTGTATTCCCACACCATCTAGAGTTACACAAGTGCTTTTCTTTTGTCTGTGATGTTAAATCTAAACACCTTTATGATATGAACTTTGCTCTGCTGAAAGGATTTAATCACATCTGCTTCCAAGTGTTGCCAAACTGAATAACAGAGAGCGCTTCTATCACAGTGTCTTTATGTTTTTGCAGAATTCACCATATTTAGCTCTTTTCATCTGGCAATTTTGCATCGACTTTTGTCCATGTGTGTCTCCCTCCAGCTCTCTTTAGAGGAGAAAACCGAGCAGTTTGACCTGAAGGCCCTTCTGAGGTGGAGAAGACTTTCCGATGAGTTGCAAAACTCAAAAGAGGAACTTCAGATCCTCAGGTGTGTGTCTTTATACAGAAACACGTTTTTGGAGGGTAACTAAAGAGCACCATGGCAATAATCAAAGCCCTTACCTGAATTCAATTAATTGTGCATAGCCCACTTCTAACATGATGGGATGCCTTCAGACTTGGAATCTGTGGAACCTTCAAACAAACTGCTGTTTGGTGTCTGGCCATAGTCTAAGACACCAGCTCTTATCACCACTGATGATGCTCAAAATGAAGTTAATGTTCGTTGGCAAAATTAGGTTTTTAATTTGTTTTATTGATTCAGTTACCACCAATTTTTGCATCATGTTATGGTTATGTTGACCCTAAACAGTTTGCTAAAATAAAAAAATCCATATACAATGAGATAAATTTCTTTTGCAATGAACAGATTCTTTACAGTGAATGTTATCTTCTATTTTCAGGCCAGACTGTGCCTAGATTTTTCTTAGTGTCTGCACATGCAGACGCACACATGAACGTAGAGTCTAGGCATTCCAGGGGTACAGGTGTGGCAGGTGTGGCAATAAAGTATATCCAGGTGTGCTGTACCGTCATGTCTTAGAAAAGCTCACATCACGAGGAAGGCAAGTGTGCGCAAACACATAAATTCAGACAGACGGACAGTGTGGGACCCACACCCTGCTTTATTTCATCCAGGGTGGAAGCAGAGTGTCATCGGGGGATTATAGCTGTAAACCCCAACAAGGGCTTAACCCTTTAGCTAATGAAAATGCTGGTGATTTCTCTGTGCGTATTGCAGCTCTCATTAGACATTAAATCAATGGTGGTTACACTTGTGATATTTATGGATATTCACATTCACTTTAACAGTGAAATTCAGCCTGCTTCAAATACTTCATGTGGTGTTAGTGATGTTCTTTATTGGTGAATTTACCTTTGTTTTTAAAACTTTGCTATGATGATTTAAATTGTTCCAGATCTTTAAGACTGCTGTCTGATAACGTCTTTATTTGTGGTAGGCTTCAACATGAAAGGAGCCATGGCTGTGAATTACAATGTACCTTAAAATAAGAAGCTGGCAGTGCAGGAAAGGGTTAAATATACATTGGAGAGTGGTGTCGGTCAGAGTTTTCCTCCACAAGACAGACACATGGGTTGTTAGAGAGGATCAGGCTTATGTTTCTCGTCACCTGATGGGGTTACATCAACAACATCAAACTTTTTACAGTATGCGCACACACACATGCACACATGCTTGCAAGCCTGGCTGCATGTTTTGACTGACTGCTACATGGAAATATGGTGTGTTGCATTTGTAGTGAAAAACACGTTATTGTCAAAGTGGCAAATAACTCCAAAAGGATTGCCAAAGCAAGTTGGGGCATAAATGAACCCTGCTCACAGGCTTAATGATCTTAATGATTGAACACATTTAGTCTGTGTATATGTACTTCTATAATGCGGCTGTTACTCTGCAAATGTGCTCCTGTTTGTGTTCCTTTACTTCTGTCAGCATGTACATTTTAGCAAAGCTAATTATTGTTTGTTTACTTTCAGCAGAGGCCCGTTGTAATTATAGTGCATCTACGCATTTCATTATAACATTTTATTTTCTGAGTCCTTCCTATATAAAAACTCTTTATCAGCTTCCAGGGAAGAGCTAAGACATTTGCTGCCAGTTATGAGGTAAATGCAGTCATTGTTCATGTAGTTTGAGTTGACTGATTTGTAATGTTGAGTGCCTTTTAGTGCCCAGCAAGTCAGATAAAGCTGTGGACATTTGACGTGACACCATAGTGAAGAATGGAATTCGGCATACAGTATGCGTCGATGGAAAAAGAAAGTTTTACGATAGTAAATGACTAATGACTCAGTTATTACAGTTGACTTGGAGCAGCTCTTCTAGTTTCACCTATAATTACTACTAAATTACAGTTATTTTTCCAGGGGAAATTTCCCATATAAAAATGAATTATAACAGTTTTCTTAAACAAACAAAGTTATTGAGTTTTTTGTTTTCCAACTGTTGTCTGATGAAGTGCACAGCAGTCGAGATTAAGCTTGATCTTTATTCTTGATCCTGTGGGTAATACAGGTGATGCAGAACCTCAACTGTGGGGGTTTTTGAGGCCTTGACCACACTGCAGTCTTCATCAGTTTTCTCAGTGGACATTAAAATGACTCTGAACTCATCATCATTATTATGGGGCAATCATGGCTCAAAGAGTTGGCAGTTTATCTTGTAACTGGAAGGTTGCCGGTTCCAGCCCCGGCTCGGACAGTCTCGGTTGTTGTGTCCTTGGGCAAGACACTTCACCGTTGCCTGCTGGTGGCGGTCAGAGGGCCCAGTGGCGCCAGTGTCCGGCAGCCTCGCCTCTGTCAGTGCGCCCCAGGGTGGCTGTGGCTACAATGTAGCTTGCCATCACCAGTGTGTGAATGTGTGTGTGAATGGGTGGATGACTGGATATGTAAAGCGCTTTGGGGTCCTTAGGGACTAATAAAGCGCTATACAAATACAGGCCATTTACCATTTATAGAGTATGAATTGAATAACAGTTCCTGAAAACTTGAAAACTGATAACTAACTCAAGGATGCTGCTGCATGTCCCCTTAAAGGTCCCATGTGACACAGATTTTTGTTTTCTTTAAACTGGCTCCCTGGGAAGTTTAAGGGTTCAGTTTGAAATTTTGGTCATCACGGTTTGATGCCTCCACATATCAGTGAGCTACTACAACCACACATAACACCAAGATCTATTAGGTGTATTGGTTGTACCAAGATCCAAGTTAAAGATAAAAGGTGATTGTGCTTTTGAGGTTGTGGAACCTCATGAAGATCTGTGGACACTAATGATACCTTTAAAAAGTAACTTAGGAACCACCTCTGTCTCTGTCAGCTTGCCTTTATTGTTTTTTTTTTTTTAATCTATTTTTTACACTTTTAGTTATTGTATCTTGTAGGGCCCTCAAAGTCCTGACACAGATCACTTTTTCATGTGGAATACACAACCTTTGTGCCCAAGTCCACATGTAACTTCATTTGCATTAGAACCACATGCACATAAACACTAACTCAGTGTCACAACACAGTGAAGACTCTCTAAGGATCTGCTGAAGGGAAGGAAAGGAAACCACAGTGGGATATATACAAAGAGATGTCCTCACCATACACAAATGCACACACAAAGGCTAAATGGTAGGTTGTTCTTTCCAAGTTCAGTAGGTCACAATTGACACCCCATGATCCAGCAGGGGCCCCAGTGGCCAGTGTTTATCAGTCCATTTCAGATGAGTTATATTTAGGGCAGCCTGGGCCAGACGCCATTCTCCCTGCTGATTTACTGGGCTGCTGGGAGCGCTGCTCTACCTTATCCGGTTTCCACAGTCAACCCAGTGTAATTTGTCAGGATATGGCTCACGGAGCTATAAACCTCTCGTGTGTGTATGTGTGTTCTCGTTTGACATTAAGTTCTGTCAGTAATAGCTCCTGATTTCCTCTCGCTTTTTCTCTCCCTTTCAATCTCAGACACACCCAGGTGTACGCACGGCTACGCATGCACACACACACACAGACAAACACCCCCCTTCTCACTGCCCTACAAGTCAGATAAGAACGCCATTTATTCTGAAATACATTTAGCTATTACGAGACGCTGAAGGCAGCAAGCACCGTTTCCTCCTAAAGTTTTAGTTAATCATCCCTGACAAAGACAGGCAGCAAAACCCAGGGATTCACACATCAATAAATCCCTTATAAAGAAGGCTGAAGTCCCTTTGTTTAACATGACAGTGATGAATCAACATTTTGTCTCTCCGTGGTCTGCTAGTGTCTCTGACATAAGAAATGGTTACATTTTCCGTGGAAAGACAGTACATGTTCTGTCACTGTTTTCATCTTTTGTCCTAATCCTTCTTTTTCCTCTCAGACCCACACATACACACAAGTTCCCAGGGGTACAGCACATCCCGCTGTCTTAAAAAGAGTCCATTTCATCTTATCGCAAGGAACAGACAGCCACAGGCTGAAATGAGCAGGTGACTGGACAGAGAGCAAGTTTTAAAAAAAATCCAGTGTTTAAAGGAAAATGTTGATATAAAGGAACCACATATAAAACAAACACTATATTGCATATTTTAAGTTTTAGCCCGTTTGTTATATCCAAATGTGTTATTCATTATATACAGTCACTGACAGACTGAGAATAATGAAAGTCTTTATTTCTGGAGAGTCAACATCATTAGTTTGATTTTCTGAGGCAGATTTTCCGAAATCAGGTCATTTCCATAGCGATTTCTCTCGCACAGCATTTATATGACATGCATACATCCACACAAGTGGGAACACGCCCTCAGATGCATGATGAAAGTGCTTGAAAGAATGACCAGTTGAATTTAGAAATTCCAGGAAGCTGATGACTTCCTCTCTTTCAGTACACTAAGCAAACCAAACATTCCTGTCTATCTTCTGCCCTTGATTTCTCCCACACCTCCTCCTTGTCTTGTCCTCAGCCCTAGTCTGCTTTACCCCCCTCTCTTCTGCATCCTGCCTTCCCTCTTCTGCTCACCATGGCTGGACAAACACTTGTGTAAATCAAATATTTGACCAACTTGTGGCTCCCTGCTTAAGCTCAAGTCAAAAATTTAAACAGTCACATGTGACTCTCTGTGCCTTTAGCCTTTCCGATCGTCCATGTACGTCTGCGTGTGTGTGTCTGGCCGCTTCTGTCATGAAGCGGTCTTGTGGAAAAGTGCAAGCCAGTGATGAAGGGTGTATTGATTGGTGGGCCAGGCGCCTGCCGTATCGACTTGGCAGGAGGGTGATCCTTCAAGGCCTTCCTATTGGCACACTGAGTTAATCTGCTCATTCTGATCAATACCAGCTAACTAAAACTATCATTGCACAGCATCCCATGTCAGGGATTTGTTTGTCTGGTTTTTTATTGGTTTTATGCGTGTTTGTTTGTGTGTTTTATGGAGGTTGAGGGGATGATTTGTATCTTCGTGACGGGGAAAATGAAACCCAGAGCGTGGCTCTTTTGTGCTGGTAGTCAGGGGTGCTTTTTTTGTGCGCAAGTGTTATATGTTCGCTCCATGACTCACGGGCAGTAAAAGTTAGAGCACAGCACTGTGAGGTCATATAAACACTATAGTATGCTATTATAAATCCACAGTTTTATTTCCAGCCTGCCTCTGGCAAAGTGTGGCAACTTGGCAATGTGTTCACCATTGAGAAATGGCCTGAGTGGTGCCATTTAGTGTTGCTGACAGTGTACTCTTGCTCTGTTGAAATGGTGGTTTTCCTGCAACTAAAATGTCTTGAGAGCAAGATAAAATAAAAATGTCCTCCTGTTCTCCAACATCTCACTCCTGTTTTGCCTTCTGGTCTTGTCATGTACCTGTGCACAGTACTGCTGATGGTGTGTGCTGAAAATCTCGCTTTGTGTGCTGTACGTCCATCTCTTCACTTGTTCAGTGTTTCTGTGAGCAATTTTTTCTTCCCTGCTCTGTTTGCCCTCCTGCAGACCTAACATGGAGAAGACTGGTCAGGTCAGTGAATCTGGCTCCTCCACAGTTAAGCATGCCCTCAACCCTGAAAAACCCTTCATGCAAGTCCACTACCTCAAGGTGAGACTAATGTCGTAGTAGGAAGGTGGGAAATGAACAAAGAAAGGAGGGAATTAATGAAGACAAATAAAAGAACCAGATCCAATCAAAGTATCGAATAAACTTATAGTATCTCTTTGTTTTTTTAAAATTTCTGTGAGCTTTCTTGTTTGGTGCTTTAGACGTTTGTCTATAATTGATTGTTTGCATGTCTCACCCTTTGTCCAGGGCTACTTTCTCCTCAGGTTCTTGGCCAGTCAAGTGGGAGAGCAACAGTTTATTGAATTCTTCCAATTATTTGTGAAGAAATACCACGGCCATCTAATTTTGTCCCAGGTGAGGCTGGAAACATATCTCTGCTGCTACTTCAGAGGCTGCTGATAACATTTTAGCTCACGTGTGAACTATTTAATTCGACCCGTCTCTCCAGCACATTTGCTGCTTTTATAAATTATTGGGAGGCTGATGTAAACCTGATTGCCACATTGTTACAATAGCTTTCTCTCAAATTGATGATTGTACATCAACAGAGGCACATGTGTTTATTCTGGTGGGGCCACAAAGCTGAGTGATCCCACCTGGAACTGTGTGTGTGTGTGTTTGTGTGTGTGTGCGTGTGTGTGTGCATATGAGTTCCACCTGGCTCCTGTTACTTCAGTCGCAGATTGAGTCCTCCCACTAAATAGAGGAAGTAACATAAACACTGTTTGACCTTGTACTCTTGACTTAAGATCAGGTATGCCTTTCTCTTTTCTTTTTGTCTTCCTCCCACATCTACCTAAACGACTCCATTTCTGCTTGTCTTTTTTTTTTGTTCTGTTTTAAACAGGATTTCCTGCAAATGTTACTGATTAGCTTTCCCGGCATGGAAAGGTATGTTGTTTGCTATGAGAAATCTCTGCAGTGTAATTCATGAATAATGTAAAGATGCATTAAAACCAATTTGGTTTGTACTATAGCAGGAGTAGTCTTAGTTTCTAGTTGCAGACAAATATGAGATGCGGTTAAAGATTATTATTTTTTGTTTGTTTCAATGTAGCTTTTAAACTTTCAGTGGCAGATGTGATATGTTAATCGATTTCATGTGAAATGCGTTTGGTCCCACTGTGGAAATATGGCAAACTGAAGCATCCAACACCAGTTCTGTTAGGTGAACAGTCTCATTCACTCTCATATTCACTGAAGTGTAAAAGGATAACTGCTCCTCCTGCTCTCCTCCTCTCTAATTCTCTCTCACTCTCTCTGCACTCTCTTAATCATTCAACTTTCTTTTTCTGCCGATTGCCTCATTAACCTCTTCATGTGTCTTGTCCTGCTGTCCCACGTTTTCTTCCTTGTCTGTCATTCACATTATCAGCCCTTTCTTTTCTTACTCTTCTTTTCTCGAGCATCTATTTGTCGGCTCTCAGTGTTTTCTTTCTGCCTTCTCTGTCATGTGGAGTGTGCTGCTGCTGGACGAGAAGAGATTGATTGAATTAAACAGAGGGAGTTGGGCAGAGTCAATATTTGGATTTGATGCCTCTTTCAGTAAACAGCTCAGTGAAATAGAAGGGTTTAAGATTAGAATAGACAGTTGCTGCTCTGGGTCATGGCCAGTCTTTTCGTGATGTGAGGTCATGTATCCTTGGAACAGTGGCATGCAGGGACTTTTACAGAAAGGCAACCAGAGACAATCCCAAACCTCTCACTCCCTGACCCCAAGCACACACAGAAATCAAAAACATACCATGCGCATTGCCTGTATGCTGTATTGAGGAATTTTTCAAGCAATTCCTTTAGGAAACTAAGCAATAAAACACCTCATTGCACATAAAATTGTATTTTTGGACAAATTTTGCGTAAAGTATCAAAATTCAGAATAATTATTATGCAGAAAAATGTTTCCTATCAGTGTTAAATATCTTAAAAATACTGGTGCAGATGTTTAGTTGTTGAGCTCATTTTAAATACTTTATGTTCTGTTTAATATCCAGCATCATATTCTATAAATTATATATTTTGTAGTGGATATCCTTTCCTACATCTTGATAATAAAAAGTGTGTTAACATTTTGAGAGATTCAAAAGTAATTGACTGACAAGCAGTTTCATGGCCAGTACATCCCAGTTTCCTCTACAAATTAAGCAGATAAAAAATCTTTACTTTGTTTAATCAAAGTTTACTTTGCATTTGGATCTGTTCATTAGAACTTTCATGGTGAGGTACAAGGAGGTGTAGATGTAAATGAAGGTCATCATTGGGGTGAAATGCCAAAATAAGTTATTTTGATAGTTAAAGATCACACTGCACTGGCCAGTAGCACCCAAAGCCCTCAAAGACAGTGTAGGAAAGCTAAAGTGAGTGCACATTCTCTCCTTGGTTTAAAAAAAGAAGCCCTTCATAACGTCTATGCAAGTCAAGAACACTCTTGAGTATTTTCTCTTGGAGCTGGAGCCCAGCTGCCATAGGACGAGAGGGAGGGTACATCTTGGACAGGTCACTGATCTGTTGCAGGGCTAACACATAAAGCCACAACCAATTTAGAATCTCTGATTAATCTAAGATGCTGTGGGAGATAATGAGAGCAAACGTGCAAACATCAGAACATGTGAACTCCATATAGAAAGTCCTAGCTCCCTGGTGGAATTGAACCTAGTGTTGTCTTTTGTGTGGCAATGATGACAATGGAAACCACTTGTTACACTGACGACTAGACCTTTTTCAGAAAACATCTAAAAGAACAAATTAAACCAATATTAACTTGCACCAAAATGATGGGAAATAAAAAGTATGGAGAAAGTAAGAAAAATAGCTTATGATCCAAAGCGTATCACATCATCTGTCAAACATGTTGGAAGCAATGTTATAGCATAGGCATGTATGGCTGCCAGTGGAACTGAGTCACTAGTGTTTATTGATGGCTGCTGAGAGAAGTAGGAGGATGAATTCTGGAGTGTACAGGGTTATACTTTCTGCTAAGCTTCAACCAAATGCTGCAAAAACTTTACAGGACAAATGGAAAATGCCCCAAAACATTCTCCAAAAGCAACACAAGAGTTTATTAAGGCAAAGAATTGGATATTTTTTAATGGACAAGTCAGTTGCCTGGTTTCAACCCAGTAGAGCATGCTTTTCAGCTACTGAAGACAAAAATGAAGGCGAAGAGGCGCACAGACAAGCAGCAACTGACGGTGGCCACAGTAAAGGGCTAGCACAGCATCTCAAGGGAGGAAAAACAGCATTTGGCGACTTCCTGCGAATATTAAAACGGTCCTCACATTCAACATTTTCTAAGTGTATCACATTACTTTACAAAATGCAGTACTTTTGCTAAATCCTTTTAATTAAACTCTGCACTATTTTTTAAAATTTAAAATCCACAGTGGTGGTGTTCTGAGGCAAAATACAAAACATGTCATTGTCCAAAAACATATAGACTTAATTGTGAATTCTTACATGTCACTAAGAGGATGACTAATTAGTGAAACTAAAGTGAAGTTTACATTTTAGCGTCACAGAACGGAACGGGTAGATACATGCCTCATATGCTCTCGTGAGAGATGAAGCTTATTTCTCACTAGACCTATTATTAAGCATCACTTGATGAGTCATGTGGTATATTAAGTGTATTAACCTTTTGTTTGCCACACAAGAGAAGTATGCTGACATAATCCCATGTAATCCGACTTTGTGGGTTCTCACTGTTGGTGTGGCATATGTTTAGTCTCTAGACTCTGTCTATAATTTCAATCATGCCAAGAGTTTAAATGCGCTTGTGATGAAGTCGCTCATCACATTCTTAATCCTTGCTTTTTAAGCAAGTTGATGTTTTATTTGGAGTATTGCTTCTTCTAATATGCTTTAAAGTGTAGTTTCCCAATACACCACTCTTTTAATTTGCCTAGAAATGCACTAGATGAGCTCAGCTAGTGTGCGGGAGCGAGGAGCTCAGCCTCAACCCCGCAACAAAAAGCCAATTTAGTCACATGAGCAATGTTGAGAATTAGGTTGGTTGCTTGTTTTCAAGTTTGTCTCAAGGCAACAGATTGTTTTTGTGAGCATGTTATCTTTCTATAATTAACTTTGAGCTTAAACCACTGAGAATACATTTTGACTTTTACAAGTTGGAATAAGATTAAGGTGACTGAGCCTGATGAACTGAGTTTAAGATTACCTTAAATGGTCACTACAGGAGGTTAAACCCATTGTGACAATTATAATAGATTTACAAAATAGACCTATTTACATTCTGTGTCTGTTATTTTTCTCAACGTGTCCTTTTAGGGATAAGTTTGGAAAATGTGGGGGAGCCTGAATTGCATGTGTTTAATAAAGAAAAAATACTATCCAGAAATAAAAAATAAAAATGTTTCAGTGAAGGTATTACTGTATACTTATACTGCACTGAAACCTTCAGAGTAGCCAAGAGTGGAATTTTTTCTCTCTAAGCACAGGCGGGTAGGATTGATAGTGGGGTGAAGGGCATGCTATTTAGTTACTCTTCGACTCTTTGTGCACTTTGTGTGTATACTTGATGTATACTTTACTGTTTGCATAAATACACGAGGCTGAATGTGGGATGTTTGTTTGCATTCACATTTGTCTTTGCAAGTCAGCCCAGTCACTGTGTGTGTTCTCTGTATGGTGTTTGACTATTTCCACATGCAAACCGTCCACTTTGGCCTCCTTTCAACTACTCAGACATGCATATACATAGACTCTTTCTTTTTTTTTTGCATGTCCATATGTATAACTCCAATTCATTGGCTGTGCATGCCTCTTTTCTTGCCCATGTATAGGAAGGTGGGTGTGCCCCTTTTTTGTTTAAGGTGTTGGCCTAAATCTCAAGTCTGCCATAACCCTAACAGTATTTTCCCAGGACGATGTTTTTACAGTGCGTCTTGGGCAATAACAGTCATTGCTGTAATAATAGGAATAATACTAACACTTGTGCCATTGTGTTCCAGAAAAGGCCTCACCCTCGGTGCTATTTATGCTGACTGGCTCGATCAGCCGGGAATTCCAAAGGTACGAAAAGTCCTTCAGTATTTTTTTTTTTTTTGGCTGAGTTTAAAATAATTAAATACCAGTTTATGAAAAAAACAAGGCAATTCCTCACTTTTAAGCCTGACAGCTCTTTAAGTAGATAAAAACTGTGTTGGAATTTGTTCTTCATTGTAATGTTTAAGATAAATCAGTATTACTTAGGCTTCATTGTACACAATAATGCAGTAATTTAGTCTCACTAATTGTTGTAATTGTGCTTACAGGGTTGCAATTCCCAGTGCATTGTTTTTCTTGTAGTCCACTGAAGATTTCATTGTTTTAATGTTTTACAACCATTCTTACTACTCAGTAGTTAATGTTTACTTACTGTGGCAACAACCTGGCTGGCATTACCATGTACCGTAGAAAGACTGGTTCAATCCTGGTCACTCACAGGTTTGTGAAGTCCCATTTTGAAGCCCTGACTTTCACATTCTGGCAGCTGCCATCTTGGTTTTCTTTTAACCCCCAGATGTGTTTAGACAAGGTGACGGAGTTCTGAATTATGAGCAGCAGCCAGCAACATCCAGGAACCACTTTCCTCCATTGTCTCACGTCTAATGGAAGCTTCTCGTGTCGCATCTGCCACATTGGTTGTGTCGCATCCGGTATGGCATGACGCTACATCAGAAGAACAGCTTTAAAATGGCTACGCAGCAGGGAATATTATTAACTACTATAGTTTAAATTGTGTGCAATAATTCAGAAACCATTTGTTAAAAATGGCTTATATTTAAATTGGTTATAAAAGGTTATGTATATTAAGATTGTGACTGCTTTGCATTAAAGGTAGGTGCCAACCTTGCTCGGCTTCAACTAACAGAAGTTACTGAACTGAGCACCTTGTGCAGTTATTAACACCCTGACCTAGGAATGTGTACTCCACCAAGCAAGGTAGTTATAACCCCCCAAATAGTCATAATGCTAACCTTAGCTTTAACACAGGATTTCACAAACCAGTTTTTAACATCATGGTGGTCACATCCATCTTTAAGTTATATTTAGCCATTGCAAGACTGCTACTGTATCTTGGTGAGGTGAGCAGTCCTGCTTTATCTGCCCCCTCAAAGGGTTACAAATACTAGGATTGCTCAGACAATCAATCCACTCCAACAGCTTCTTCAATTCTGCCATCTCCATGGTTACAGATCTTAATTACCACTGTGCGTGTGTGCAGTTTTTAGTGTCTGTTCCTGTGTCTGGGAGCCTTCACCTTCTGGATGCGATGATGTAACTTGAGTCTTCCAGGGGCCTCTCAGGGTGGAAAGGACAGTGCGGAGGGAGTGCTCCGCTGTTTTTTCACACCCGATTGGGTGAAAGCTGATTGTTTTTGCAGAGGCTTTTTTTGTGTTTGATGTGCCAGTCAGAGCGATGGCTAATAAGATTAGCCCGATCGATTGAAACCTTTCACAAATGCAAGTGCTTGTGCATTATGTACACTGGGCACAAACACATTTTTAAAATCTCTTTCTCCTCTCTGCCTCCTTTGCTCTTGAATGTGCTTGAATTGAAGAAAGGCAGGAAATGATTTGGCCTAATAATAAACAATGACATCCACCAATCCTGTGCTGAACGATGGAGAATGAGAAGGCCAGTGTCGGTTTATTTTAGACCTCAAGAGTTCCCATTGGGATTATGATGTAGCATGGAATATTTTGTTGATTCATTGATTCACCAGAGCTTTTAGCTCCTTCTTCTACTTAAACTACACCTACATGATAGTGTTTATTTTTTGTATTAATTACCAGTTGTCATATACTGATTTAAGTGCTGCTGATTTACCTAGTACATAATTGATGCTTTTTGATCTTCCTGGCAGGTATTAGATTTAGATTTCCTAAACCTAAAAATCTTTAAAAGAGCAAAATGAAACTCTGGGATTTGACAAAGAAAATAGTACCAATACCTAGAGCTCTGTCTTTGTAAAAATTTGCTCTCACACTTGTGCAATACAGCAACACGTATGTGTTTTGTAGCAATAAAACTTAATTAAGACAAATATCCTGAAGGTGTTCACCAAATAAGTTTGATTTTCAGTCTAATTTTTAAAATATATATAAAAATATAAAAAGGTATTTTTTCCCTTCCTGGTTTAATTTTAATTTCTTAATGTTAATTTGTTTAATTTGTCTGAATTGTAATATTAGAAAAAAATAACCCGAGTACATATGAAATGGGGTTTTTAAATGATGATTTCATTTATTAAGGGAAAAAAGCTATCCAAACTTACATGAAAAAGTAATCGACCCCTAAACCTAATAACTAGTTGTGCCATCCTTGGCAGCAGAAACTGCAATTAGGTGTTTGTGATAACTGGCAGTGAGTCTTTCACATCACCGTGGATGAATTTCGGCCTACTCTTTTTTGCTGAATTGTTGCAGTTCAGCCACATCGGAGGGTTTTTTGAGTTTGAACAATCTGTTAAAGTTCAAGCTAATGATGCTTAATCGGATTTAAGTTCAGACTTTGACCATATATATGTGTAAATATATTCATTTATTTTTAACCATTCAGAGGTGTGTTTTGAATCATTGTCTAGCTCCATAATGAACTGATGGGCTCGACATTCTCTTTCAGGACTTTTTAGTAGAGAGCAGAATTAATGGATGTTTTAACCCTTTCCAGACTGATACATGTCAATGGCTTTGTTTTTTTTATCCTTGAATTGTGGCATGATGTGTTGCAGCTTGTAGCTAAGTCATTTTTTTTGTATTCAACAGGTCTCACAGTAATCAGGTCTCGGTGTGGGTCGTGAAATTAAACTCAGCTTTCCAAAAGTAGTTAATCCATCCTACAAACATCTTAAACATATGTGTGACAGATATGGGAAAAACTAAGAAATCAGGAATGTGGCAAATATTTTTTCACACAACTGAGCTTCATATTAACAAATCTGGATATAAATACACTTCCTCTAAACATATCCGGATGTGTCCAGATCCGGAGCTTTACAGTTGGAAAAACTGGATGTATTCACATTATTTATCAAATGAAAAGACTGCTGTGAAGAACTTTAAGTATATCCGTGCAAAGACATTTCAAGTAAAATATGGTTAAAGCAAAAATACCAAAGCATGAAAGGATCTGAGAAACAAAGACAGAGACGTCACCATTTACGAGTATGAAATGAATGAGAGGCACTTAAGAGGGAAAGAGATGCAACTTGTGAACTTCTACACGCAGTCAAATATCGATTCACTAAAGAGACTAGAGAGACACCACAGAGATGCAGGCGCAGGACGAGAGAGTTGGAGAGAGACAAAGGTCTTGCTATTCAGGGAATGGCAGTGGAGATCTAGGCAGCAAGAGTTATGTGTGGTATCCTGTTACACAATGGCAATTTAGTACTTCAACACTCACTACATTCTACACTACCCACTCTCAAAACCTCCCTCTCTCTGTACCTCTCTGTGTCTCTCCATCCTTGCCTTGTACACACACCTTCATGCTATTTCTGCTTGAGCAGCAGACACTTTTGTATAATACTTGTAGAGAACTACGCAGGCATCCAGTTATAGTATTGAACTTTGTGTGTGTGTGTGTGTGTATGTGTGTGTGTGTGTGTGTGTGTGTGTGTGTGTGTGGCTATGGTAACGCTAATACCTGAAACACAGCGCGGCTCTGTGTGTGTGCGTGGGAACGTCTGTGGAGTGCATACCGTGGATTGAGGCTGAGGCGAATATCGTGTGTCGCTGCTGCCTGTGTGTGTGAGTGAGCTGTGTGACATTGTGAACACCTTGCTTCCACGCACTCCTGTCTGTCTCCTTCTTTTTCCCCACTCCACGTACACACCCGCAAGCACACGTGTACACATGGCATCATCGCTCTGGTGCGTGATTCACATCACTTGAGCAGCGGCTTTGCTGAGGGCTTAAATAAGGTGAGAGAGTAAGGGCTGTGGGTGCGTAGATGTTCGCTTGCATGAATGACTGCACATATATGTGTGCGTGTAATGGTGGAGGACTAAGGTGACTATCAGTCCTGTAGTTGCTTGTAAATCAGGTGATCCCCCCCCCCCCCTCCTTTTCGTACACCACCCCTTCCTCCTCTTTACTCCTTTCTCTCATCCTCCGGAGTCAAGTTGCGAGTTTCCGTCAGAGGAACAAGTGATAGCGCTCCCACCTCTTCCCTCTCCTCCCACCTCTCTTCTCTCTCCCTCCCCTTCCTGCTTTGCTCTCTCTCTCTCTCTCTCCTTCTCTGCCTCTGCAAAGCATTCCACTCTGTCCTGATCACTTGCCCCTGGCTCACTGCTTTCCCTTCTTCTCTCTCGTTCAGTGGCTGTATGAAAGGAGCGCCGTGTGGTCGCAGGCAAGGCTGGTGGAAGAAGTCAAAGCAGAGGTAGGCACTCTCTCTCTCTCTCTTTCTTTCCTCCTCTTCTTTCTTTCCCTGTCCCTTCCTCTCATCTTCAGGGAGTGGCAAGGAAGCACTCAGATTTTCAAATATTGCACCTTAGATTGCTTGATATGATTGTCACCTGATTCCCATCAGCCTCGTTTCCTTCGGTGTGTTACTCTGCCACTGTTTCTCTTTACTTGCTTTGTTTTTCTACCATCTGGTTGTGTCCTCCGCTTCACAGGGATTGATACCATCTCTTATCTCTACCTCTCTTGCACTCCCTTTACCTCTCTTTTTCTCATCTGCTCACTTTCGTTTCAGTCTCTCCCTCTGTCTGTCTCTGAGTGAAGTGCGGCACACAGCGCTCTACATCTGTTGCGTGTCATTCTGTGCAGCCTATCAGATTTCCCTTAAAGCTCTCATCTTGTTCTTAATTGCTTTGCCTATATTTTCCAGTTCTCCCAGTTGTATCTCTGTAAAAAGTAATTATTTGTATTTTAACTACCTTAAAACAGGAACTGTGCTTAAGCGACTGCGCTGTAGACGTGATTAATTTACTTTACATACTTTACATTTACTTTACATACTTTTTGGGAACTTGACTTTTCCTGTAGTCGTGTGTTTCTGTGAATTCATGTGGAACAAAAGGAACCAATGTTGGTAGATATGACTTTGGCCTTGATTGTGATTGGCTGTTGCACTCCAGGCTCTGTTACAACAACATACTTTCACTAGAACTCTTTTGTCTCAGCCACTTGTTTGGGTTGGAGCACGAGTGAGTGTGAGCCTGTGAGAAGGAAGGAGCTGTAGACTGTTATATATTATTGTGCCTGTCATGCTAATGGCTTGTTAACCTTACTTTTTTTCATGGAGATTTGATTTGGTTTACATTTACTTCTTGCTATTTACTCTTTTCTCTACTGTACACCCCTTCTTTCTCTCTCTCTCTGTCTGTGTCATCATTACACCCTGTCATAATTTCTTCTGCGGTTGTCCCCTTTTTTCCTGATTCTCCTTCACGCTCTCTTCCCTCTCACTCAAACCCTGCTACTTTGCTGTCTCCACTTGTCTACCTTTACACGCTCTTCTTTTTCCCGCCTTCATCCCCCCAATTCTCCCTCCTGCAGGTTGTAAAATGGATCCTCCTCAGTCAGAGTCATCACGGGAAGGGCAGAAAGCGGAAGAGAATGGAGCCCAAGGTGAACTACAAAGAGGTAGGAGGCACTCTGCTGTATTAAAAACTCCATCTACCTTGACTCTGCTCTACTTCTAACTCTTGGACATGTCCCCTAGCTTGTTTGAAAGCCTCTTTCATTCTAACCACCTTGATTTTTTTTTCTCCACTTAAAGTAGCTGATCGTTACAGTATTTCTTGTTTTTCTGAAAACACAATTATCCCTAATTCTGTTTATGTGTTACGTCTGTGAGGACAGTCTGCCCTGTACTTGTTTAAGTCTGTGTTTATGTTGTGTCCTCTGTCTACATATTTAACCTTTTAAGAGCTTGTATACATCACATAGCATGTGTGTGGCCTTGGTAAGTGTGTGTGCGTGTGTGTGGGTAGGTGTCTGTGTTTCTCTCAGGGAGGTGGACATCATTGCGCTTTTTTGACATTGAGGAGATACTTTCTGGAACTTTCCTTTGCAAACAGTTTTCTTCTCATTTACCAGCAAATAAAATAGTAAAAATTCCATTAAAAACAATCCAAAAATGATGCTTTAGCCCGTGTGAGTATGTGTAGTGTTAATTAGGAATCTCTGGAGACTGCTAATCCCCTCCACCCACTAATTGACACATGGACTTGCACACGCCTGCATCATTAATGAACACACACTGATCTATAAGCCACAGAGGGCCAGAAGTCATTAGCGAGAGTGGAGCAGCTTTTATATATCACTCGCAATATGTTCAGATGTTGTACACTGTAGGAAACATTTTCAAAGCTACTCATCTTTTTCTACAATGTATTTTATGTCATGAATAAATTAGGTGCCCCCGGAGTCTTTGAATAAAATTTTGGAGGAGGAAATAAAACACTGCTCTTTACATCCACTTTATTTCTAGGGTTTCACATTTTCTCTCTTTGTACTGCTGCTTCCAGTGAAAGCAGGGGTATACATATTTAAGGTGTGCTTAAAAGTTTATTTTAAATAAGATCTCATGTTGGAGCATGACCTTTTTTCTGGATTCAATTAGCTTCAGCTCCTTTCAATTCCTGTGTTGTAATTTGGAGCACACGTGAATGAAATGTCAGAGCGGTCCCTACCCCCACCCCCTCCTCCCTTCAACCCACCTGATACCTATCGTCTGGCTTATTTACAACATAAGCACACACATATATATACACAAATACACTTAGTTCTATGGGGCAGCAAAAGGGACTGTTCCTATGGGGTGGGGGCAGAGAGTGCTGAAATCAGCCTCACGAAAGAATAGCCAATTACTGTCCACTTGGCCGTGCACAATAGTGAGAAAGAGGAGGGAGGGACGGATGGACGGACGGACGGATGGAGCGAGGGAGCAGGGGGGATATAGGGGCAGGGGTGTGGGAGGTCAGCGTTTGAAGTTACACCATAAAAGCCATCCTGAAAGGAAACACTGAGTGACCCCTCCCCCCCAATCCATCCACTCCTCTCCCCTCTCTCCCCTGCGGCCTGGCCCTCTCCTCTTCTCCTCCCCTGCATCTCCCTCCCCTCCCTTTGTTTCAGCGAACAGAGTGCCCCATGGACCAACCAGGTGTATTTTATATTACTCCTTCATGTACTTCAAACGCCAAACAGCCCAATTTCTCCTCACCCCCTCTCCTCTTGATCTACTACTCCTTCTTTCCTTTTCCCTCCATCTATCAGCCTGTTGTAAGGCTATAAATCACCTTGCAGATCTGATCAGCAAAGGTAAAGAGAAAAACCAAAGGTAGGAGCATAAAACGGCAGAGACGGGAAGGCAAGAGAGGACTGACTTAAATAGCTGAGGCTATGATTGGATCATTAGATGGAAAATTGTAAACCCTTGATATCACTATTTTGAATTCTGTATCTCCTGTGGTTTATTTTGGATCAATTCAGCTGAAACTTAAACTTAAAATAGATCTAAGCCACAAAATGATGAGCTTCAGTGGAAAATGACAAAGGGAGGGGAAATGGGAGATGCTACTTGAGACTATAGGTGATGGCATGACTGTACAGACAGAGGACAGCCACGGGAATAAAAGGTTAAAAGAAAAAGTAGAGGACAAGGGGAAAACAAATTGGTAAAACAGGATTTTTGGACCTCAAGCTGGCGCTAGACTAGCGGTGGATTAGAGGTTGATGATTGTGGAATCCAGTACGGTAATGAATCCGCTGCAGACATTTGAGGAAATGAGGACCAGAGTGGATATTTGAAAAGATGAAGCACACATGTGTGGATACATATGCAGCATTGGTCAGTTGTTGTAGAGGTGGTTAGGAAGAAAGAGAAGAAAAAGTGAGGGGGGCAAGAGAAAAAGTAGGATATTTAGTGGGGAGGAATCAGGCTGAGCTAGTGTTTAGCACTAATGACATCAGGGATGATTAGGGAATATACACACATTTACGCACCGACACAAACCTATAGGTTCATAAAGTGCATGAGCCAGACACCCCCTGCAGAGCAGCCCGAGATCTGGTCAATTTAATAGAGCCAAAGTTTATTACCAACTTCCCCTCGTCTTTGTTTCTGTGTAACGTTATTGATTTACAAGCATCTCGGTGTGCACGCCGAGCATTTTCCTTGTCCACACGTGTAAGTTGCGCGCGCACGTCTGATATGTGTGCATGTGTCCAGCGTGCGTGGAGAGGTCTGAAGAGGGATATTAGTCACGCCCGTGTGGTAATGGGCCTCATTTTGCTCTCATTTTCATCTGTGGTCTCCGTAATGAGGGGGTCCATCTGCCCCTGCTGATCAAGACAGGAAACCCTGTAGGGGAATTTTGTGAATAACTGGAGATCTTGGCCAACTAGTTTGGCAAAAATCTGCTTGCCTGTTCTGATTGTGCAGTTAGTAATTTGTAATTGATCTGGTACTTTATCATCAACTAGCTTCCATGTTAAATAGCTGGGAAATGGTCAGTGGGCATCGTAACAGACCAAAGCTTATCCTAAAACCTCAGTGCAGCCTTGTTAGCTGTATGGAACTGCATGGAAAAAGTGGCTTGTGGAAATTTCTTGTGGGTTTAATGGCAGGCGAGTTACAATAACATTTTAAAACTCCTATAATGGGGTTAAATTAAAATCTGGGTGTTTAATATTGCTAATGTTGATCAAGTAAACAACCTCCACACTTTAGGCTTTTTTAAGGTACTTTTGTACTTGAATGCAGTGTATTAGTTCAGTTTGTCCTGCTGTATTTAGCGCAGATGTGATAAGGTTCTGTATATAGAGCATGTTTACATAGCTCCTTCTCCAGATAAACATATCTGGAAATTGTGTAATCCTGAATTCTTTTCGTTCCAGCTGAAATTGTTTTAGACCACACTATTTTTAATTCCAAACTGCAAACCTTTGTGAATGTAAGCATGCACGAGTCTTCTGTCAATGAGATCAATGAGATTTTATTGTCCCAAACATTGTGATTTTAGTCATAATTAACCGAGGACTTCTAATCATTTCATTTAGATTGTATGATTCCACATTTTCACCATGCTTTCACCCACACAAAAAGATTTTTAGCCTTGTAGTATTTATTGCACGGTTTGCCATATGATTATAAACACAGAGTCTCTGCAGGCTCAGAGTGATAATGTAAGAACAGGGACATCTTTCTCTGGGCCACAGACGCAGCAGAATACGCTGACAATGAATCAGCTTCCATCTCAGTGTCACTCCATCACCTCATTTGCACCTACACGCCAGTGTGCATCTTCCTGGTTAATGACACGAGTTACTATGGAAACACGCATCATCAAGTTTGTGTTTGTTGCCATGGAAATGTCAACAACAACAGGTTTAGAAGAACATCCTGTCTTGCAACAGCACTTCGATGGTTAAAGTGTACCCTCTTGAAACAGAAGCAGGGCGGTTGACTTAGACGTTGTCACACGGGCTGGCATTATCACAATATTCAGCAGCTGCAGCTTATATATTTTGTGAGAAATTATTGATAACTTTAACTTTATACTGCATGCCTTCTAGGTTAAAATTTTAAAGATACGCATGTCCAGTGTGGAAATTTAATTCTACTTCCGTTTGCTCTACAGCAGTTACTAAACGTACCTTGCAGCTCTGGAATGCCGCAAGGACATATATGTTGGCTTCTATTTTAGGAGACAATTTAAACCCGTGAATAAATGAACTGAGTTTGAGTGGTGACTGAAATCTCTTGTGTTGTAATGAGGTGCGATGTTGATTGATGTTGGTTCGACAGGGGAAGTAGTTGTGGTTATAACAGGGGCCCCTGTTGGAGAGTAAACAATAGGAAGGCCATGATCAAAAGCCTCTTCAGTTGGGTGGGGTTTGCAGGTGGTGCACATTACCCTTTCATAGTGGGCTTCTGTAATTAGCAGATGGGAAACACGAGAGAGAGCAATGTGGAAATAGTTTCAATCAGTGTTATTTGGTATTTCTTCATGACTTTGATTATTGTAAACATAGCTGAGGAGTGGGAGATGTTCCCACATAAAAGACAGACAGAATTTAATCCTTAGCCCATGTTTTGCAAACAAAGACTTAAATGTTTTGCGTCTGCATGTGTAAAAATTGCAGGAAAGTCTTAAGAAGGAAGTCCGAGACGCACGTATGCCCGAAAGCCTTGTATTTATTTTTCTCTCCTTCTGAATCTGTCTTCCTCTTCTTGCCGTTGTTTAGAGTTTGACCAGTAGCCATGAAATAAAGCATATCCGTTTAGTAATGGTGTTTTTCATGGCATCTGTGTTGCTGTTTTCTTCAATAAGACGTCACTGTTTCAAATTGCACTCAGCCATAATTGGCGATCTGAACTCCGCCCCTGTGTACTGTTGACAAGGACACATCTGGTTTTCCCTCGTTTTTGTTTTCCAGTCTCCAGTGTGCTTCACTCCTGGTTTATTCGGCCTTTTCCTTTACTCTTTATATCAGTCTTTTTTTCCCCCTTTCTAACTCTGTCTCACTCTTTCTGTGTGTGTCTTTCTCTCTGTGATTTATTGGCAATGAATCAGGGATGAGGGAGTATGCCGAAGGAGAGATGGGAACATTCAGGGAAATGGCTGTTTCCGGCCAGACTTCACATCAGGGTGGGAAAGTGTATGTGCATGTGTGTGTGTGTGTGTTTCTTCGTCATCACCAACTGGGGATCAGCGAAGGGCTGCTTTCTGGCTCTGTCCGCTTTCGTGTAACAGCCCATTACACGAAAGCGGGCAGCCCACTGTTTTTAAATAAAATCCCGATGAAGCTTTTAATACACACAGGAGCACATGTGAGTTTTTGGAAAACATTGCATCCTTCCTTTTCGATAATACATTGAATAAAAAATGACCTTCGGCTTTGGTTATGATTTTATGATGATTAGTTCTACTTTTTTAAATTTTAGACTTTTCTTATTGAACAATCATGTTATAGTCAGTGTTGGTGTGATGGGAGGTTGAAGGCTGAGGTTTTGTTCAAATTATAGATTGTTATAGTTTGCGAGTGGCTGCTGGCTGATGCCAGGTCACAAAGAGGGTGGCAGACCGAAAAACCACATTGTGATCACTTTGATTGCTAGCTGCAGTCGCATGTGGTTGGACGTTGACTTGTCTGCAAACACTTGCCGTTTACTTCCCAAGTAGTAGTGAAACTCGGGAGTGCGACGTAAACCACAAATGGAGACCTTTCACCTTTAAAGTAAGAGCTGTGTCTTACTGCTGCAATAACAACACACAAGTTTTTATATTTAGAAGTTTTAAAACTTTTACTTTGTCAGTGAACCTTCTCCATTTCTGACTTGCATCATAGCAATCTGCTACCAACCAAAGCAGTCATGAGGATGTTTTCTGTGCAGCATCCTTTACCTCTTTGCTACCAGTTTCACACTAGTGACAGCCACACGTTGGTGGCTGCCACTCACCGTTCTCTAGGCCTGCATGAATGGAGCTTTAGCAATGCATCTCATTACAGTAACTGGCAGTACCAACTCAGAACTGTTTGAATAATACAACATTTTCCCTTTAAACTGGTGGTCTCCAGGCCTGTGTTACTGAGGTCAAAGCTTAGATTCTTTTGTAAATATGATGTACAGATTGTCTGGACTCTTGGGTGTTAGATAAAGAGTTCAGGGAGGCGGGAGGCAGAGTTTAAATAAGGATGCGGTGTGAATTTGAAGTTTCATACACAAAGTGTTTAATATGAAAAACAAAATTCTTGTATTTCTCTTCAGTGGGAGCACCGCAACCAGTGGATTCAGTCATAATCACTTATTTATTTTAAGCTTTATTTTCTTGAACTTTTACATGTGATTTTCAGTTACTGAACCGTAGCAAACCATCTCCACAGTGCAGAGCTTTGTGGGTGTAGTGAGATAGGTGCCTGCAAACCAGAGGGTATTATCTTTGCTTATTAGCTGTGTTTTATCATCTGCATCCATTTATTCTCTTATGCTGTTAGTAATACGTCTTTTGCGTTACACTATTTGAACTTGTGTTGATAGAAATGGAGATACCCTCTAAAGAGTTTTTTCTAGCCATGTGAGTCTTTGGCACTACATATTTACATATTTCACAAAATGCACAAACACTGTACACCTGTATATCTAATCTATGTGTGACTGAACAATGATAAGTAGCCAGAAATTAAATAAACATGAGATAGAATGGGCAGATATATGGACTTTATTCTCCCCCACTCTGAGCTTTTAGTTTTCAGTTTCCAGAAACTGTAGAGAAGTATGAGCACACAGAGTCATTTACTGTCTGCTCAACATATACAAATAACACATTAACCACCTGAAAGACACAATGGCACATATAATGTAGCTACAGATAGGGAGTGAGGGTGAGTCCAGGACATGTTGAGACAATGGAGCACGAGCAAAACAACAGATCAATAAAAGTATCTTTGCAGCTTTGTCATCTTCTGCAGTATCTGTTGTGCAAAGTGCTGACCAGGAAGGACAGATTGTGTGGGAATTGAGGGATCAGCAGCAAACAACTGCTCTTTGATTCACTGTTCTCTCACAATTGCTTTGCATCAATAAGCTGTTGATCCACCGTGACCTTCCGTGGAAACTTCTCAGTCTAGTTTGTGCTTAATTCAATGAATAAATAGTCAGGGATGAAGTAGTTTCATGACAGACCTGATGTCATAATCCATAAATCCAGTAAATGCTTCCTATAATGAGTTTAACTCACGGTGCAGCATAATTGGATATTACTGTATGAAATGACACGCAAAGTCTGTAAAAGTTACACCCAGTTTTCCACTTTCTCCTGCAGTCATGCTGAAAATAGTTTTTCCTAGTGACAGATAGCAAAAAGCTAGACAAAAATAAAGTGAGAGGAGATAATTAAAATTTATCAAGGTTGCAAGTGTTAGTGATGGGGAAGACTTATGTTTAGAGTCGGGCGAAGTGGAGATGGCTCCATTTGTGTTGCGTTAATGAGGGCAGAGACAGAATGAAAGTGAGAGGGATAGAGTGCCAGTGCCTATTTGTCCCATTTATCATTCAGCTGCGTTTCTGTTTTCGGGGTCATTTGAAGCTCACTGGCGCCCTCGTCTTATCCGGAGTTCCCCACCATCTGTGTTTGTGCATTCGTGTATGTGATGTATGTGTGTGTGTGTGTGTGTGTGTGTGTGTGTGTGTGTGTGTGTGTGTGTGTGTGTGTGTGTGTGTGTGTGTGTGTGTGTGAAGTTGATTAACAGTAAAGGCGTAGGGCATATAGAGATCAGCAGTCAGGGCTGACGATGTTGACAAGCTGTTTTATGCCGGTTGTTGCTGCTCAGAGATACCACTGCAAATGGGTGTTTATGTGCACCTGTCCATACACACACACATTAGTAATACTGTCTTTGTGTGCATCCTCTAGCCTTGTACAACTTGCAGCTAAAAGCTTAATCCCAATCCATTTAAAACCAGATCTTAACCTTCAAAAAACCTTTTAAATACATGTCAGAAACTGAGGATGAGCCAAAATGTTCAAACTTTCCAAATGTGTCCTCACCTTAAGGTCTCAAATTCAATTTGGTTTGCATAAATATTGACGTACGCGGACACATGCACACTCACGGACACACAAATATAGAAATATACGAGAAGGCAAAGAGTTTTGCTGAAGAAGAGTGGGGTTGGCGTAAAGAGTAGTTGTATACAACGAGAGTAGCTCCAATAGGCTTTTCACTGAAGTGGTCAAAAGCAAAAAAAAGTACACACACACACATACACACATACACATGCATTCTGAATCCCTGAAGCATTTGAGTGTCATTAAAGTGCAGCTGTGTTTGTCTTTCCAGCACACATGGAAAACACATCAGGGACAGACGAAGCGAGAGAGATCAGCCTTCTGAATATGTCTGCCACAATACGTAGAAACAGAGCACCACACTTTGTCACTGGCACAGATCCCCATCGTTCATTTTGGAGTCTGTTCAAACACAAATGTAGACATTTGAGTATAATGCAGTGCTATAAAACGCAGTGTAGCGCAGAGGTCGCGATGTTAAAGCTGGCGACACTTCAGCCGGACATTTAGTGTAGAGTCATGTTTAATATTGGGCTGGGCTGTAAAATGGAAGTAGCTTTTTAATGGTGGGAAATGAATCAATGCTTTTCGCATAAAATCTGATTTAGGCGTCACCTCGCTGTTTTCATCGTTTAGGAAACAGCGCGCAATGTGGTGTTTGTGTGTCTGTGTGTGCGCATATGAACGCAGAGTGATGAGTGCTACAACATCTGTCTTTCCTGGTAATGACTGGGGAGACTACAGCGCCTCCGGGCATCCCCGACACATTTAGTGGCGTTAAGAAAAAAAAACTGCTCACACACAAACATTCACACATGTACACAAAGTAATGTCAGCTGTATGCTACTAGATCCAATGATTACAGAAATTCCTGTGAATGAGTGCAATAATATTACTCAAATATTTGACACTAAGTGTCTGATGTGCGGGTGCAGTGTGAGAGAAACCCTGGCTCATAATCCCCTGTTCTTCATTTGTTGGGGTTACGCTTATTCACTCCATGTGAGTGGGTGTATGTGCTAATGGCCGCATTGGCTTTCCTTTAACGTTAGAGACATTTTAAAACTGTTTGAGAAGCAGAGATAGATCCATCACCTAACTGTGACTTCACTAAGAGGCTTGTTGCCAGAAACCCCCGTTTTACAAATTTTATGGCCCCCCTTTGAGACCCATTGAGGTACTGGACCTCTGTGGGGTCTCCGTTAAGTGTCTGGCACCAGGATTGGATTGGAGTCTGGGGCGTTTGTTGGTTGGGTCCGTGCTTTGTGCTCTTTGTTGTGTTCGCCGTTGTGTGTGGTAGCTGGTTGGATTGTCCCGTTAGGATGGCTGCTGCCATTGGGGAGTGTCGTTACCATGGAAGTGCATGGTTGGTCTGGAGCAATGTTGTGCTGGGTGGTACGTCTCAAAGTAACATCAAGAACATTTCATCGTAACAAGATAATCAATGTTATTCACTTCACCTGCTAGTGGTTTAACTGCTCATCAGTGGAGACAGATTAAATATGTATTTTCAAACCACTCATTTTCTGAAATATGAGTCAGGTTTTTCCAATAAATCATGTGGTTTATAGAATTGTAAAAAACAAAAAACAAAAAAAAAACCAGGGTGTCTTCTATCTGTTAATTTTGCCTAACCCACAGTTTTAAAAATATTTCATTCACACAGGACAAGGAAAAGCTGAAGATCATCACAATTAAGAATTTGGAACAAGGGGCCTGCTGGGAATTATGGACATTTTTAGGTGTGGTTTTAGCTCTTGAAATGTTCTCATAACAAAATGTCACAGACACCGTCGATTCTTGCCCTGTTAAGAAGTAATAAATGCAATAAAACAGTAGAAGAAAAATACTCAAAAACAAAACAATAATTTTGTTGACATGTCAAGGTACCAAAAAAACCCTGCTGGGGGATGACAGGACTCACAGTTTGAATCTTTTCAATGCTCTTGTACTGTCTAGTATTTACAGTCAGATACAGATAAATATTCCTCTCCCAGTCTGTCATATATTGCAAAGCTGAGTGTGATATCATAATAGGAAAAAAGACGGGTTGTTGTGTAAATTAATCTCTCTTCTTTCTGTTGCGTCTTCCTTCATTCTCTAATATCTTTTCCCCCTTTTGTGTCTGTATGTGTGCGTGTGTGTATCTGGCTCTTTGTGGATGCGCATGACTCCACAGCTGTGTGTGTCTGTCTGTCTGTCTGTCTGGGCAGCAGATATCTGGGTTTAGTCCATCCCACATACCTCTGTCAGCTCAGACTGCTTCAACCTACCAAGCCCAGAGTTCACTCATGAGACAACACGCATATGCAGTATACTCCACACATACACACAGATACACAGGCAAGTTTCTCAGCTCGCACACAAACAAAAAGACACACTGAGACTTAAACTTTGAGCCACAAGAGGATTCATACAGTCTCTTCCTGAACATGACCTTTCTTTTTGATTGGTCTGGCAACATTAGCCTCACTGCTGCCGCTCCTTTGTTTTTGACTATGTCTGGCAGACACCTCCCATTTATCGCCCACTGTGTTTTCTTTTCCACTATGTTTTCCTTTCCCCTATCCTGTTTTTAATCTAGATTTCTCAGTGTATCTTTCAACAAGAGTTGATGCTGTCACTCCAAACTGGAGGTCATTGCTGATGCATGTTTGTGTTTTACCCTTATTATTGTTGTCATCTGAGTAAACCTAGCTTGAGTAGAGTCCTATCTGCCAGTGTGGGTTTGTGTGCATGCTTTTGCCTTCACTGTGTATGCTGACATTTAGAAACCTAACCACATCCAAAATGGCGTGGTGGAACTCTGTTGCACAAGCCGACAAAAGTGCTTTGACCCATTTGCTTTTGTTACTGTGCCCTGTTAACCCCTGTAATTATTATAATTTAGAACAGAAACCACCACTGATATTTATCTGCCAAATCCATTATATGAAAATGGATTTTATTTTATTTTTTTTATAAATACTACCCTGGTGGTAATATTTAACCACACCCCATAGGCTGCTCTCACCCTCCAAGTATAGTGCTAAAACAAATGAGATAAGGAAATTAAACTGAGGCTATTTCCAGCCTTTGTCACAATTCATGCATTTATACTTAATGCCTTTAAAGAGAGTGCAGTTTGAAATTTGTGAGGTATTTGAATTGTATTTGTGTCGAGCATCTGGGACGAATCAAATGCTTCAGCTAAAATCTAGCATGTTGATGATTAAATCAAAAAAGTTGCAAGACACTTACTTAATAAGTGCTGGTATCAGATAAAGTTGACATCAGCTCTTATTTGGTAAGTTTAAGGCTTTTTTGTGAACTGCCAGCACGAGTAAATGTTTATATTCAAATTGTGTATAATTTAACAACCTTGTTATTGGAATTTACATATTAAAGGAAAAATCTGCTGTGTATGTGTGTGTCTCTGAAGAATTCACTGTGACTTCTAGGTGTCTGACAGGCATGTATTTTAACTTGTAGATCCACTCGAATTATTTAGACAGGGATAAAATAGTTTGTAGAGCTCTGTTTTAAGTTGCAGAAATCTGTTGCACTGATTTGAAAGAATTATCTGGCTTTGGATATGCATAAAACATTAGTTGAAAGGATCAACTCAAAGTTATGTTGGTATTGTCATTGGATTTGGTGATAAAAATATAGACTATCATCAGGCTTATGCTCTGTCTGCTTTCATAAGAGTTTGTCTCCCATCACTTTGTCCTTGTGTAGCTGCACAAAAAAGCCTATATGCCTCTGTTCTCCACAATCCCTTTCTCCTCACCTCTCTCTTTGTCTAAGCTGACGTCCAGCTGTTTGGTTGTGTCACTGTTGTACAATTGCTACAGAATCCCCCCCCCCCCTAACACACAAACAGCGGTCCTTTTGTTCTTGCTCTGTTTGAAAGGCCTCTCTCTTTCAAAGGCATACGGGTGGTGCAGGGGCAACACACTCAGCAGCCACCACCGAGACCTGGATTCGATCTCCTGTTGTAACTGTGACTAGTTGTTTGGGGCACCTGCTTGTAGGTGCGTTGGAGCTAAGGTTGCTTGTTATAACCTTCTGAGAAATGTAATTCTTGTGGCACACTGGGGAGTAGGCTATTGCCTTTCTCTGCCTTCCCAGATTAGCAGTAGCACACTAGGTAGTAAGGACTGTCCCACAGGGGAATTGAGCTTTGCAAAATTGAAGAGAAAAAAGAAGAAAAAAAAAGGTTGTGCTGATAAGAAAGAAGCCAGGTCTGAATTGTTTGAGGAGTTGTTTCTCTGTCCATCAGAACTTAAACAGAGGATTGTGGGGGGAGGAGGAACAGTAAGAGGGAGGCATCCACTGGAGACAGTTAGATTTGCAGCTTGCGTCAAAGCACAAAGTGCCAGAGATTAATTAAACTTCTCCCTGTTTTGGAGGTGTGTGCATGTGTGAATAAGTATGAGTCAGGGTGGTGATGAGTAGGAGAGAAAACATGTTAATTGCCTTCATCATCAGTGCCAAATTGCAGGAACATAGAATTTTACATAACAAACGCCCCACCTTCTGCAGCGCACAAAGAAAGAACAAAGTGCTGAGGCAGAGATGGAAAACCATCTAAAGAGCAGTAAAGTACACACCTCAATGCATGCTTGTGTATACTTGCACACTCATTTTGTGCAGGTGTTTTCTTTTTTATGTTGTTGGTGCATGTGCTGCTGATTCCCCACTGAGTCCCTCCCTACTTACAGGTCCACTGTGTGTGGTTTTTAAGCTTAACCCGTCAGTCGCAACCCCGTTGTGACCTCATGCTGCTTTTTGATTGGCCTGAGATTGTGAACTTGAGGCCAAGAAAGAAGACGAAGGGGGGGGGGGGGGGGGACAGGCAGCTACCCACCCTAACAGCAAGCTGCTGATTAAACATACTTGAAAAGTGATGCATTTACATAATCATGTATGTACATAAGCTGGGTTAAACGTTGGGGATTTAGGGTCGAGAACACAGGCTGAGTGCAGAGTGTATAATAAAGCTGCTCTTTGTATACGCCCTCAAAATTGATTCCAGCACATTTGACTGAGAGAACCTAATTTCGGCACATAGGCTTGTTTGTTTTCTAAATGAGCTTTTCATTCTCGTTCTCACAACGGTGAATATCCCTGACCCTTTGCGTGCTGTCAGCCCATATTTGTGTAGGGAGATAAATGAACAAAATAATTGATTTCAGCAGCTATTGTACTGTGAGGATAAAGCTTCTTCCCCTATATCTGTCCCTCAAAAGCCCTCTATATGTTTTGACCCCCTGAACGATTGCAACAGTAACTCACACAAACGCATGCATATATACTGCCTCATTCCAGCATCTGTAGCTATTCCGGTTTTTTGATTAGGCTGGTTTCCAATTTGGAAAGACAAAGAATGAGGGATATTAATGATTAAATTACAGATAGACAGGCACAGTTGTAGGTCATCACCGAGGTCATCAGTCTGTGACCGGCACTATCTGTGAGATCATCACCATGCTGTAGCAACAGCAGGTGTGACATCATTTGAGGAGATGATAGAATAGAGGATGGCTCCATTGCACAAGTTGAAAGGGCAGCATGTGACTCATAGATAACCTTTTAGTATCTCCTGTGCGTGTGTGTGTGGACTTCAATCCATTACCCAAAATTGCTTTACAAAACCTATGTCATCAGACCCTTTTGTAATGTCTTTTTGGACCTTGTGAACCCACAAGATTGCAGTATTATATCCTCACAGTGAATGAATTTATTTTTCTCGAGCCACTTATCATATTTATAGGGTCATCTCAATATTGCTGCACCTTCAGCTAAAGTCTCCCACACTTGTTCCACACCAGCACAGACTTACCGCTATTGTGTAACAGGGACCTTTTGCTAATAAGTGATCATGTGATGTTACAATTAAATAAAGCGTTTCTTTCTGGGGAAGGTAGTAAGAGTCGGTAGGAGTACACATTGAGAAGCAAAAACTGATTAAACAGTTAAAGTAAAGCAGCGGTTCAGAGATTTCAGAGAAGCGGTTGAAAACGTTCCAAAAAGTACCCAAGACACAGAAAGTTTCTTTCAAATTATTTGGTTTTGGTTATTTTCTTGCCTTTTGATTAGTATTTTATTCTCGGCCATCTGCCCTGTTTTTTTATGTTTTTTTTTCTCCTGCACATTTTAATTTCGTGCAGCTGTATAGAGCAGTTACGAGCTAATTAATAGTGTAAGTGTGTGTGATGCTGTTTATGCTGTCATGTCTGTTGAGAGAACTTTAACAGCTGCTTGGTGTACTGTTCCTCTATCAAGCTCAGTCCTGCCACTATGGTTTGAGCAGATGTACATTTGGGCCTTTAAATCAACTGTTAAAAAAAATAGGCAAAAAGAGATAAAAGAAGCAAGGAGGAGCTTTAATTGAAGGAGCCAGACACATAGTTTGGAGCTCTGAAAGAAAGAGTGAAAGGCAGTTGGTATGGAGACAGGGAGCAGACAGTCATGGAGACAGAGGCAGAGGGAGAAAGAAAGGGAGGTGATCTGAGTAAAAGAAAGAGTGAAACCTTAGTACCTGAGTCGTGGGTTGAGGCCTTTAGCTGCTGGTGCCAGAATGTGTTTTTACGAGCCTGCGGTCAGACAGACATAAAAGGCAGCCGAGCGGCTGAATGGCATCACACACACGCACGGGCATGCACACACATGATTCAATGGCCTCTCAGAAATCACAGTTTGGTTTTATAATGTCACAGTTAGTGAATGTCTCCAACCCCCATAATGCAATGTGACTGAACAAGCAGCACATTCTCCCCTGTGGTACTGAGGTAGGTAGGGACGGAACTGAGGGGAAGTAATGGAGGAAAAGAAAGCATTTGTGTTAGTTCAGATCAAACTTTATTTAATATGGGACAAAATCACAAGTCAGAAATTTGATTTAAGAGACTTTATGATCTTCACATCACACAACTTTCTTTATGTTGAGGATATGGAACACCCCCCAGAGCGGGGAGCAAGTCTGCAAGAATTTGTGGTCAACGGCAATGAGACAGAATCAGTCTGCTATAAATTTCTGCTTAATGGGTTGGCAATTACACGCAGTTTGTGATAATGTTGCTATTAACTGAGAAACATTAGTGAAAATCAGAAGTATCTTGCAGTCTGCTGGAAATCCATTGCTGTCCTTCTTTAACTTAAGAATGGGGAAAATTCCCTCCATAATCCCTTATTTCTACAGTCTCGCTAGGAAAAACATTGGTTGCAACCGTGTGCAGTAAACTTGCAAATGGTTGCTTCGAAGACAGTGATCGGGTCTGCAATTACTCGCAGTCAGTTGCCAGTTTCAAAGCAACTTGGGTACATCAAGATGGTGATAAAATGTTAATGACATATATTAATTCTAATGAACGTACATGTGTCTAACGTGCAGTTTATTTTAATATTGTAATTAACTTTGATAAATTGAAGGCAATAGATGGAAAAATTCTATCTTTTGCCAACTATTGTAAATTCCTTGCTGTTTACATACACAGAAATTCAAAGGAGCAGCTTAAATTCCGCCCAAACTTCATAAATTTGAAACAGAAATAATCAGAACGCAACCAACTGGCAACCATTTGAGTCCCTTATTACAAAGAGTCTCTGCAGCACAAACAGACTCAGATTTATTGCGACGTGCTGGCAATCTGTTTTAGACGGCAGTTATTTGAAAACCTTCGCCAATCTGTCTGAAAGTAATTACAGTCAGTCAAACCACAATCGTTTGGAGATCGGTTGCCTCCTACCAGGCAACCTGTGCAATTTCCTTGCAATTAAAAGCGGTTCCAAATGCGAAAAAAATTCAATGCAATCACCATTTTTTTTCCCCTAGATGTGAGGAGGTTTCCACTGTAGTGGGAGTGAGCCATATAGGGACAAAAGAAACAGAAGGGCATCAGAGGAGGTCGGATACCTGGTTGGACAGGTTTATTGTGCAATATGTGTTATGAACAACATATCTGTCCAACCAGGAAGAGTTAGAAGATATGCTGACCATTATAGTAAAGTTGCAGTTAGAAAAAGAATATCAGTACTCCTAAACTGATACTCTTACTACACAAGATTTGACAAGAAACAACACAATCTGTAAAAAGTGTTAGTTATAATCCGTACCCTATCAACAATAGTTAGTTTAGCCTTGAAAGATAACTTCATAGAGGAATTACAACAAAACGGAAACAAAAAAGGAACAACTTTTCAGTAGTGCCTGGCTATAACTGATTTTTTATTTGTTTACATAGCTTGAGATGATTTGATCTACCACATTTTTTCCGTTTTGCAGGCTTTAATTTTAGTATAAAGTAATTCAGGATGTAGGACGTCTGTTTTGTCTGTCGTCTCCTTTCTGTTGTTTGCCTTTGTTTCCTGTAACCGTTGCTGTCGTCATTCCCCTTTTTATTTTTATTTACAGTTGTAATTGGTTGCACGCGTCTTATAATGGAGTGGAAGCAAAAAACACACCAAATAATAAAGTGCTAAAAAAAAAAAAGGATATAGAAATAGAAGCATTTTTAAAAATTCAAATCAGAAAGCAGAAACGTGGGCGAAAGCAGGGATGATTCACCCACCAGGGGTTACTTGAGGTTATTGCAGTAATGTGATTGTAAATGGTGATTGGCTGCTTGAGCTAAGGAGAATAAAAGAGGTAGAGATCCTGACCTGATTTAACACAGAAGATGTAAAGGTTATATTAATGTTTTGAATCTATTTGTGCATGCATAAAGGCTGCAGAAAATTGACATGGGCTCGCTGTCCTATGTACTGTACAGAACAAGAGTCCTGTTGCCATGGAAATGCTGAACAAGTGATGGATTGTTAGATAGGCACAGAAAGGATTTAAGATTTACCTTTTCTTAAAAGAAAAAAAAATCATTATTTTTGTTTAGTTTTTCACAATTTTAAAGAAGGAGATGCAGTGGAGTCAGCTGCCCCTCGTTATCGCTCCTTATGGTGATCAGTATTAAGGATAGAAATCCCACAATAAAGCTTCTGTTGAGCTTCACGTGATTTTGTGCTGTGCAAATGTGTTACACCGCAGCAGTAGTATGACTAATACAAGTCCCATAGTCCTATACACCCACACGTATGTACTGACACACACGCACACAAAATGTAGCTGCTTCTTTCTTTTGACTCTCAATTACTCTCAAACTCTAATTTTCTCCAACTCTTCCCGCTCTTATAGGAATACATGCACACAACTGTATATATACACACACACTCGCACCTACACACAAGGCAATATATACCTTATTTCATTTATAGTTTGGGGTGGATATCATATCCTGTGTCTCATTGAGCTGTCAGTCACTGAGGCAAACAGTGTATATTTGCGCATACATGCGCTCACCTGGGTGCGTGTGTCATTGTTCTGTGGAGGTTTGGAGGTCAGTATGAGAGGAGACATTTCAGCAGCATATTTCCCAGAGGTTCTTGAAAGGTGTAATTCAGCATACAGCTGGTTTCAGATGACCCCTGTTAGTGGTTTGTAACAATGCGGAGTTTGTACGTTGGTGCGTAGATTCATTTATGTGTAGACTTTAGCGTGTATGTGGATGAATGTGTGCGTTTGTGCATCTGAGAGGGAGCGACTGTGAACTGTCTCCCTCCTGACATTCCTTAATTTTAACAGACAGCATGGGAATGTAATGCTTCTTTAATTTGGTCAAATTCTTCTGTGTGTGTGTGTGTGTGTGTGTGTGTGTGTGTGTGTGTGTGTGTGTGTGTGTGTGTGTGTGTGTGTGTGTGTGTGTGTGTGTGTGGTGAACTTTTCACACAAATCATTGCGCTAGAGAGGGATATGTTTCCCCCGTCAGTGGGGTTTTCAGCACTGTACTATTAAGTGCTATTGTTAGGTACCAATGACCTAGCGAGAGTGTGTGTGTGTGTGTGTTTGCTTTCTTCTATTAGCTGTTTGTGTTGGTGTGCCATTCTCTACCCATTAATAAGGGAGTACTCATCCGTAGAGTTCACCTTTTACCCACAACCGGTCTTTCTCTTCCTCTCTTTCATCCACTAACACACATGTCCACGCTCAGGCTGTACAGCAGTTCTCAATCCATAATCCATATTTTAACATGAAACATAAAAGCGGATTAAACGCTTACCAAATTCTTATTATTTATCACCAGTGTTGGGTAAGTTACTTTAAAATAGTAATTTAGTTACATTACTAGTTACTTCTCTCAAAAGTAACTCAGTTACTTCAAGTTACTCGTTACTTTCAAAGTAACTAGTTACTAGGGAAAGTAACTTTGGTTTTACTCAGAATTCTCTTGTTAATGTGTTTCTTCCATAACTTTGCCAGTCTTCTAGCTTGCTTACTTGCCACAAGTGCACTGTGCCACCTACCAATAGAAAGGAAAAGATAATGTGCATATTTCCACGAGAGAAATCCCACGCCTGGACCATCATTGACTGCTGCCATGATTCTAGCCTACGTCACAGCGTCATGTGCGCCTTTTACATCCAACACAAAAACTGCAGTCGTGGTGCTTTCGATTGTACTCAGAACTCGGAAATTCTGCCTTCTGAATAGGAAGATGTAGGCAACACCAGACTGCAGATGAGCTGCATACAGGGCTGGACTGGGAAAGAAAATTGGCCCGGGCATTTTGACTAGAGACCGGCCCACCATTATAGGAAAAATCATAAAGCCTTTGAATGAAAATAAACACTGTTGTGACAGTGATGTTCACTGTTTTGATGGTATATATGCATCAATCTATCAATTGTTTGTTGTAAGATTCAGATAATAATTTTTTTAAAAGCTAGACATTTTAAATGAGAATAAGAAAGAAAAGTATTTCTTTGTGCCCCCCATTCCCCGTTAATGCCCTACATGCCCCCCTGGCAACACTTTGCTAGATCCGCACCTGCACAGTTACCAGCTGTCGGCTACCTAAAAAAGGATCCTGGTGTTATTTGTCTCTCAGAAACAGTTCATAACTTCCCTTCAACTCATTCATGTCACCTAAAAGGTAAACCTGTTTCTCCATCACCTGTTCAGCTCTGATGATCCAGTAAGGACATCTCCTGGTTTCATCTTCATGTTTCCCTCTCACCAGATAACCAAACCATATCATGACCAGCAGGTTTACAGCTGTGGCTCCAGCAAACATCAGCTGATACTAGAAATTAATATTAAATAAATTCTAACAATAGCTGATCAAGCTTAAACGTGCTGCTGTTGTTTAGCGCGACATCCGCTGATTTCTGGAAACCAGCGGTGAGTGAGCGATAAACAAACAAGAGAGCCGATCAGCTGATCATTGATCAGTTTTCATGATTGAAGTAGAAACGGGAGAGGGAGGGGGGAGAATGAAAGAAGAAGAGGCAGCTGTGCAGCAAAGACACAGAATAACTCCAGCTTTGTGCCTTTTTCATTGTAGCTGAATTACGGGACAAACTGTTCCCTTTCACCTCAATAAGAAACGCGTAATATTTTCTCTGAATACCAGACGGGACGGTTGGCAACTCTAATAACTTATGAACAAAATAAAGTTCAACATCAGTAACTTCATAGCACCACCCAGCTGTATAGAAACTCCGTCATGCTAGCTAGCACGCAGTATGGAAAAAGTCAGAATAACGAAAATAAACTCCACCTAAACTTGGTTCATATCTGACCCAGAGAGACTGCAGGTCATAACTTCTTACCTGAAGTTCAGTTCACACTTGGCCCGGCGGCCGCCTCGGGTCTCTTTTCCTTCTGCGTCCCTTTTCCTTCATCCACCTGCTGCCTCCACCACCTGCTAATGTTACTGAATCTGTGGAAGCTCCGCGATAGCCACCACACGAAGTAACGAATAACGAGCCTATCTAAATCCCAGTAACGAGTAACGCGTTCCTGATTTTGGCATAATAACTAGTTACCGTGCTCGTTACCACAATAATAACGTAGTTACTGTAACGCGTTACTTAATAACGCGTTAGTCCCAACACTGTTTATCACATCATTGTGATAACATTAATGAGACCTTTTATATACATTTACATAATGTTATGTAAGTTGTACAGTCAGTCCTACAGGCGTAGGAGGAGACAGCATTGTGAATAAGTGCTATATCACTCACTTCAGATTTCCACCTGATACAGGCTTCTCAGGTTTGCTGATGGATGCTGCAAGGCTTAAAAGAAAATGAGTTAAAGCAAGTTGAGCAAGTAGCTACTCTTAACCAGGGGTTCCCATATCTCATATTTAAAAAGTCAGCATTTATTAAAGTATCAACACTTTAACATCACAGAAGGTTTTGGGTTTTTATTAAGCTACTTAGAAATGCTGTATATTCATGTTTCTTCCACTGCTCAACCAGTGCAATATGTAAAATATCCACCGACAATTTGTTGTCTTACTTTTGCATAATTGTTGGTTATCGCAAACCCCAGAATGAAATTGACAGGTTTTACAAATCTTTAAAATTTATACATTTTCACAAAGACCACAGTCATGTGGACAAACGATGCAAATCTGGTTTCCCTGTTTTAAAATAACTCGGTACACAACCACATACCTCAAATACAAGCAAAATATACACTTCAGGATAAATTGTATAAGCCACAAACAACCCACTTTTTTCTTATGTTGCACCAACGTGAATGCAGCGTAGGTGTGTGGGAATTTTTTTGGTTTAAATTACACAAACCAATATGAAATGTTCCCTACTAACCAGAACCTTTTAAACCAAATAAATACCTGCCCACAGAAGAAAAATAAATAGCCTTTTTTTAACCAGTGAACGTTCCCTGTCATTTTTTTCTGGCTTTAATTCAAGTCATTCAGTTAATTTTTTTTTCTTTACAGACGGATCAGTGGGGGAAAAAAATGGTCATGACTTTTTTCCCCCATAAGTCCCCCCCAAAAAATAATGACCAAAAAACAGTGGACCTAATCCTCTTCTGTAACTACCCCATCTAAAAGAGTCCTTGTAATTTAAAAAGTTTCCTTTTGTTTCTAACTTTAAAAATTTTCCACCCAATTAAGTATCCACCGTTTTAAAAAAAAAGGATTTGAATAAATAAATAAAATGCTTGAGGTAGGGAACTTGGCAAAAATGTGGATTTAGTATGGAATTGATTAGGAATTTAGGAGTTTTAAAGTTTTTAGTTGTAGAAGTAAGGATCCCTACCCAAGTAATCATGGGCTAACTAATTATGCACATAATAAGGTTTTAAAAAAGTGCAGTATTCTCCTCTGAAGAACAGACAGAAGGAGTATAAAGTAGCTTAAGTACTTTAGTTTGTTTGTGTTTTTGTTGATGTATGCTCGATAGTGTTGGTGTGGTGTGATGGTAACTTCACCATGGAGATGACAACTGATGAGGGAGACGATCGTGTTTCAATGTGTACAGTGTCTGTGTGCGCGCGTGCGTGTGTGAGGGTAATAATAACAATGTAAGTTGGTTTGTAATGTACCATCACTGACCAGGAATTTGCTTTTGGAGACACTGTTGCAGACATATTGATTACCACCATGGCAACACAAATATATACAACACACAACAGGCTTTCACAGTCACCGCAGAGGGATGTGAGGAGAGAAAGAGTTAGAGAGAGAAAGACAAAGAAAGAGCTTGCTCCTCACTTTTTAAAGGGAAGGGTAGGAGAGTGAGAAGGATCATGGGTGGGCCCCAAAGAGACTCTTTAGAGATGGAGACGGCACTTTAGAAAACACTCAGCCTTCACAAATTGGAGGGAGGAGGGATGAGGAGCGAGGAGAGTCAATAGAGGGTGAAGAGAAAGACTGGATATCAGATTTTCCACAGAGCTGGATGATCGTCAGTATTTGTGTGTGTGTAGCAGCAATAGTAATGTTTGATTTGAATGTTTTCCAGCTTGAGTCTGAGTGTTATTCCCTCAGCCTCAACAGGTACATGCTAAAGTACTTCCTGGTTTTAGATCAGGTATTTCCCAGCAGCACTAAGGAGGTTGTTTACCATAAATAGCTTTCAACAGACTGCACAAATGTAGCTATTCATCATGCATTTGCTGGCTGCGTTCACCTCAATAGAAAGAGGTAATCGTATCCAGAAAGAGCAGAATGTGGCTTTCTCCTCTGTGTCACTTTCTCTTCACTTCCACGCACCCTGCCTCTCTCAGTTGCGCATGCACGCACGCACACACACACACACACACACACACACACACACACACACACACACACACACACACACACACACACACTCACAGCCACTTCATACTTATTTTCACATTAGTCTCTGCGGGGCCTTCAGCCATTAATTGTGTCCCAGACTGGGACCACAGAAGAAGTGTGGCCGGTAGTGCTGGGTGTATCCAAGAGAGAGGCAAGCAAGGCTGGGCACAGCTGTCTCCGGAGGAGGAAGCCACTCTCTCATATCGTTGCCCACATCCATCCTCAGAATACTCATCTAAACTCACTGTCCCTGAAGATGGCAATCACAAGAAGAAAATAGATTGTTTCCTTCAGGTCTACCTCAGGATAACACAAGCAATATATGCACGATTAGGAAGCAGCAGTCAGGCATCTAGTTTTTCCTGAAAACCTTTTAGTCTGTGACATTGATACAGTGGGGGATTTCACTGCAGTCTCGCAGCCTACGAGCAGAAACGTTGTCAAAGATGCCCCCCCGCCCAAAAGTGTGTTCCTGAACAGTGCTCCTCTGAGTTTCTCTCCAATAGAACAAAATCAAAAAAGACAACTTAATTTCTTTGCCCTAATATTTTCCGTTCATCTGTCTTTTGCCTATTCTGTAATATTTCCCAGCTGTACAAGATTCACTGGATTTACCATATTTATTTAATTACCACTTCAGCTGTTTTATTATTCCACCATTTCCTCTGTTTGAAAGGCGGCATTAATTGCCTGACTTTTATTGATGTATTTTTTTTTTTTCATCAAAGCTTTCATTTCACGGAGGAGAAAATCTAACTCGCGGAAAATAATGCAAATGTGCTTATGTGTGGGTGCACAGGATCCAACATGTAAATGATTCAGCTAGTCTTGATAATTTTTGCAAGTTTGGTAATTTGAAGCTGCTGGTGTAAGGAAAATGTGAGTTTTCCCACCCCTTGTATTATTTAATAATGCCTCAATATGTTTTATGAGGCTGGCTAGATTAGTCAGAGCTATTAATATCATAAACCGTTGTCTCCTCAGCTGACGTCGGACCAGCTAGTGATGCTTCTGGAGCTTCTGTTGGAGGAATCGGAGTTAAGCGTGGCATCACTTCGTGCTCTGCAGAGAACCTACAGTCTGCAGAATCAGGACGCTGAGGTAAGACCACACACTCGCTTATTCACTCATACAAACGCAGACACATGCTCAGACAAGTGAGCATATTCACCCAACATTTACAATCCCCTCCGATAATAAAAGTAGCTTTCCTCTCCGTGCACATCTTAAAGCATGGCACTTAGTAATGTGTTGTAAATTCTGTTGTAAGAGCTCTCTTCTTTACAGCAGCCATTACTGACTAAATCCCACAAGTATTTGCTTCATTTTTTAATGTTGAACAAAGTTCCTTAATGGTACTGTTAACAGTGTTTGCCTGTGTGTGTGTGTGTGTGTGTGTGTGTGTATGTGTGCATACTTTTCACTGTTTGTACTCTCTGGCTATGTGTGTATGTATGTGTGTGCGGATGATCAAGTGCTTCCTCTCAGTACAGGAGCGCTGTGAAAACACAGCTGTGCCCGAGCCTGTAAACTGTCCACGCTGACTTCCATCATTAACACATGGCCTCTCTTGAAAAGAAAAATTTGATACATATTTAGGGTTTTTTTTACGAGTTATTATTAGTTATATGAGCTGTTTTGTTGGGGCGGTAATGTATATAATGGAGCTCAGATGTTCTGTTATATAGAGGCTGCTCAATTGTGGTGCGTTTCCACTCATTTACTTGCTGGAATCTGAAATCATAAAGGCGTGATTTTCCCTAGCAGGTCCACGTAGCAAGCAGTGTGTTGGAAGCTGGAAACATTCCTTAGGGATTTTGGTCCATATTGACATGATAGCATCACACAGTTGCTGCAGATTTGTTGGCTGCAAATCCATGATGTGAAACCACATCCCAAAGGTGCTCTATAGGATTGAGATCTGGTGACTGTGTTGGTCATTTGAGTGCAGTGAACTGATTATCTTGTTCAAGAAACCAGTTTGAGATGAGCTGAAGTTTGTGAAATGGTGCATTATCCTGCTGGATACACTGTCTTCACGAAAGAATGGACATGATCAGCAACAGTACTCAGGTAGAATGAGGAATTTAAGCAATGCTGAGCTGGTACTAAGGGGACTGAAGGGTGCCAAGAAAATCACCCACAACATTACACCACCAGCATCAGCCTGAATTATTGATACAAGGCAGGATGGAATCATACTTTCATGTTGTTTATACCAAATTCTGGCCTTACTTTCCAAATGTTGCAGAAGAATTTGAGTGTTTTATTTTTTAAGCTTCTGTTGTCCAGACATGAGTGGCACCAGTTGTAGTCTTCTGCTGCTGTAGCACATCTGCTTCAAGGTTTGATGTGTTGTGACATGCTCTTTTGCATACCTTGATTGTAACGAGTGTTTATTTGAGTTACTGTTGTCTTCCTGGGCATTCTCCTCTGACCTTTGGCATCAACAAGGCATTATTGTCCATATTTTCAGTTTTTCAACCCTGGAGATGGTTATGTGGGAAAATCCCAGTAGAATATATTTCACTCACTAATCTAGCCAGCCTCAAACATTTCTGAAATATACCGTGTTCAAAGTCCCTTAAATCACTTTTCTTCCCCATTCTAATGCTTGGTTTGATTTTCAGCAGCTTATGTTGACCATGTCTACTCAGTCAATATGACCTACACCCCAATATTTCCAAGATAAAGCTGGGAATAAATGGAAAAGGATTTGTGAAATTTGGATGAAAACTTAAAAGCTCCATCTGAGACCCATTAAACTCATCTTTATTTAGTAGGTTGCAGAGGTAATGTGAGGATTTGAATGTGGTTGTAAATGGAGCATTGCTCAGTCTACATTCTTCAGCTGCAAGTAGGTGGAGGGCGCGGCAACATCTGCTGCACAAATAAAAAAAAGTCAAAAACTTCTGTTAAGCTTAAAAGAAAGGTAGTCTTTGGTTCCTTTCTTGACCTTTCTGAGTTTCAATTTAAACTTTAGCAGGTGATCTTAACCTACATGCCTAAATACATTGTAGTTGCTGCCATGTGATTAGGCAGTTAGATATTTGTATTGATGAACATGTGAATAGGTGTACCTAGATGCATTCAATCAGAATTCTCAACTGGCACTACCCCCCAAGTCAGGCTTCCAACTCGGAAAGTCGGAGCAGCCCCGCCACCCTCACTTATTCATCCAAGATGATGGCAGTACATGTAAACATTAGTAAAACTGTAAAAACTCTAGACTTCTACTGATATATATTTGTGACTGGCAAAGCTGACTAAGCCATATGCAGGGCTAGGCTCGATTGTGCTGTGTTGCTAGTGATAAGTAGCTGTATCTTGCTACCAAACAAATCCTGTTTTTCATTAGTTTTCTGATGTTCCTTTGGAACACATTCAAATCGGGAGTGATGTCACTTCCAGCTCCGACATCCGACTTCCGAGGCAAATGGAACGCAGTAAAAGTGGGTGTATTTCAGTAACTCGTCTGTAGTTCATTGTCTTATTTTCACTTCTAGTAATCCACCTCGTGGTCTCAGTCTGAGGTCACTGTGTGTTTGGCCTTGAGTCCAGCTTTTTACACGTACACCTCTTTAGTCAGACTTCCTGGCAGATGAAAGTAGATTCCCATCTGCAATTTCCAGGAAAAAAAAACTTTAAGTGTTTGCTAAAAATACGCAGGGCCATTACGCACATAGTCATGCATGGAAAAACACTCACCTACACACACACACACACACACACTCACTCACACAAGCATACCTGCACACACCTGTCTGAAGGCAATGGTCCAGTCCTAATGTCAGTAATCTCATTCAGAAGAGGTTAATCACCTACGTCTCTCCATATAAACGTGCCCATTTATTCTCTCTGTCCAGAGGTCTTTTTTCCCCCCCTTACTTTTTCTGTCCTCTTCTCACGCAGCTTTGCATTGTCTGCTGCCACTTTCATCGCAGAGGATTGATGATTGATCTGTTTAAAATAAATACAGGACTGAGTGCAGTCGAGCCCTCTGCAGCTCTTCAGTGTTTACCTGATGTAGAAAGAGCTTTTCAGAGTGAATGAATATTGGGTGATATGAATAGCTGTTATGACTTCTAAAAAGGCCGTTAGTAATGCCGTGGCTCTGAATGCATTGTGAAACAACTGATTGATCACTTGAAGATAGACGTGTATTATCAGCCCTTAGCAGCCTATAGTAAACCCCCAGCTGTTCCTCTTATATAGCAGCATGACACTACATGTTATATATGTAACACAGAGGGCGGTCGAACAAAGTTTCACACAGTCAAAGTGGAGTGAAGTTCACATGAGATGCTGCACAAAGCAACAGAAGACTAAAAGGTCTGGACTAAAGGTGCTTTCAAGACTGGCATGCAAACTTGAGTTTCCGTGTGTGTGTGATTTGCGTAAGCATGTACACAATAGTGAAAGGAAATACGTGGCTGACCACTGGTGTGCGTGCTGTCGGAATGCTTTGTCTATGGCGTCAGTGACCATGAATATGTGTGCGAGTGTGTCTGTGAGCTGGGGCATGTGTTTGCATGTATGAGACCAAGTGCGTGGCCCTCTTCCTTTCATATGAGCCTCATGTGACGTGAGATCCCTTGTTGTGTATTGTTAGACTTATTGGTGCAGAGCTTTTGCACACCTGAGTCACATGCAAACCTTAAAAAACACAGTTTCTACACTCCGTACAGACAGGAGATAATACAACAGTGAGGCTGAAAATCTGCACAAGCTTACTGTGTTCCCACACAGGAAATTGATAAGGAATTGTTCAAGTGCTCTTATGAAGAATGGTATCAGTCTTAATGAGATCGATCCTTACCTGTGTGATGCTACATGAGCGCATGAACATGCAATTCAATTGCGCCACAGTGCACATGCACATATGGAGCATTATCTGAGACTATAACTGGCCTTATTGTGCAAGCGTGATGCTAGGATTAGGTTTACTGCAGTCACTGGAGACTTCACCGAACCACATCAAGAACTGGGAACATGCGGAGCCGAGTAGAGGAGACAACAGAACAAGGCAAAAGAGTTATTACCAAGGGTCATCTAAAAAGAAGTAAATCTCAAGTTTATTTGTGCGCTTTAATCCAAAGGACTTCAAAGGACTTCACTGGCTCATATTAGACTGGAAACAAAAAACAGCTCCTCAAATGGGCAAAAAAAACCCCACCCCAGTTTCAAAAATAAAAACCTAGGGGAGGGAAATTCCTTGTAGACTTAATAGATGCCACTGGGCAAACAACATAAATAAAGCGTAATGGTTAAAGTAGTATAAAAAAAATGATAAAAAGGCAAAGATTTACAAAGAAAAGAGATAAATGGATAGTTCATTAAGTTTTTATTTTGTCGTTAGAAAACCAGATCCCACTCACATACACAGTTACACTAGCTTTACCAAAAGGTCTCCTAATAGCAGCTCTAAGGTTCTCTTGTATACATTTGTCTCATCCCCTTGCTTCATTTTTATGGAACTGGTATAAAATTTGGGAAAATCCTTCGTGAAGAAAGAGAATATTTCCCAAAATGCTGGTATGCAGTATGAGCATTCGCATCTTTGCTCCATGCGTGTTTTTGTGTGAGACGTGAAAGTTTGTTCATTGTGATAAGAGCGCACACACAGACGCTGTTCCTCGGTTGTGAGGAGGATTTGGGGGGGAGAGGGGAGGTTTGCAGTAATAAATGAAGGAATGTCACTGTGTAATTGCATGTGCTGTCAGAGAGAGGGGCCCAGCGAGAGGAAACGGGAGGGGAAGAAAAAAAAAGGAGGGTAAGGAGAGGTGCACCAGGCAGCTGCTCTGCCCCCGGGCTCTCCCCAGGAATGTAACCCAGCACGGGGAACAGCTGCCGGGGCTACGCAGGCCAGAAGGGCAGGGCTGGCACCAGAGGCTACACATGCTGTACACGCTCATGCACGCACACCCACCAATGCAGACGCACGCAGACGTTCCAGTGCGGGGTAGAAGAGCATTACTCTTAATTTGCTTTCTGCTCTGGGATTCTCACTGTCTTCCAGAATAAAGCTGAAAATAAATGGAAAAGGATTTTAAAAATCTGGATGAAAGAGCAACTTCAAAGCCCCATCTGAGACCTGTTTAACTCATCTTTATTTAGTCTGTTGCAGAGGTAATGTGAGGATTTGAATGTGGTTGTAAATAGAGCATTGCTCCGACTCCATTCTTAAGCTGCACAAGTAGGTGGAGGCCAGGGCCACATTTGCACAAGCAAACCAAAAACTCCTATTAAGAGTGTGACTGCTTAAAAAAAAGGTAGAGTCTATTGGTTCTTTTCTAGAATACACTATCTCAAAATGAATATCTGTACTGCTCCTTTAGAAATGCCCAAAGCCTGAGGTGTTGAAATAGAATCAATCTCCAGAAATCCCACGCTTGGTCACTGTACTGCCCAAAGGACCAGTTTATCATCCTGAGTGTGCTGAGATAGTTATGGAGAAGACTGAAACACCCACAAAAAAATCAGCCAGGGGAAACTGTCAGGCTTTAAAGTAGCGACAGTTCTTTAAAACATTTTTCATCCACATTTCCTTTTTCAAATCGCTCTTCTGTCTCTTTTATCATCTGTGTCTGCCTGTATATCCATACACGCACTTGCTGCAGATCCATGCACGGTCGCACATGTTCACGTGCACGCTCGGAGCAGATGATGAAGGATGATGGCTGAGGCAGGGACAGAGCCAGTCTCTGATCTCTCCTGTAACCGCGGCAACAGAGCTCCTATTGATCCTCTGGAAGAAAGGCCAAGCGTTAGCTTCCATGCGCACACAAGTGCACACATGCACGCGTTCAGTAGAAATACACCTCGACACACACGCACATGTGGAATTAAATCAAACTTTTTAATTTTTACTTGAACTTTAGACTGTTTCGGAAAGAAAATCATCTCAGTCTTCTTAAATATTAAATATATTAAACGTCCGATTGTGGATGACTCAGTCCACAGGCTCCCAGCTTGAGCTGTTTTGGTTAATCGCATGTTTGAATTCACTGGCTACAAGCAGGAAAATATATCTGTCAAAGTGGTGAATGCAAAAAAAAACAAACTACAATAAGATGTGTTTAGGAGTCAGTTGTTCCTCAAAATCATTACTGTGTACAATCTTCTGTCTTGGTTTGCAGGTCCGACATCGCTGGTGTGAACTTGTGGTCAAACACGCGTACGCTCAGGCTTACGGAGATGTGGAGCACTTTCTGATTCATGACCAAGTAAATACGCACAGCTGTGAAGCCTTTATCTGATTCAACCTGAGAAAAATTAAACTAAATAAACAGTTTTTTGTGTATGTGTGCTCCAGGCCATGGGTGTGTATCTGTACGGGGAGCTGATGGTTCAGGAGGACCCTGAGCAGCAGGCTCTGGCGCGTCACTGCCTCTCACTAGTCCAGGGAGAGATGGACCAATCGGCACGCAGAGTGGTGGAGGAGATGGTCCTATAACAGCAGAGGTGATGTCTTATTTTCAGTTCTTCATTCCAAATGCTGTCAAACATATTGGCTTTTATTTTTATGAATGCTGTTGTTCTGAGATAAAGTATGTAATAAATTTAACCTGACTGAAAACTTTCCGACAGCATAATTAGTTTTCCTTTTTCATCTTCTTTTTTTGCTCTCATTATTGCATAATTGGTTTCTCCTCAACTCAGAGGAATTCTGGTTTAATCGTAATTTTAGTGGCTTTCACTGGCACAGAATGGTGGGAATTCTCCAAACAAGCCAAATAAGAAATATAAACTATATTTGCTTAGGTTTATAAAATAAGATTACAAGTTACCCGCTCAGGGATTTGGTGGCTTTTTATTTGGAGCTCAGACTGCAACAGGATGCTTTAATAGCTTGGTGAGTTGCTTGAACCATACACGGGAAAAAGAACCAGTAATCAATACTTTGTTATCTTTTGAAGTTTTAAAATATTTCTCGGCTACAAAGCCACTATCTTTATCTCATAGTTGACCTTCTAGCCTGAAATGGAGTCTGTAAAAGAAAGCTTTGTATTGAATGGATCCTGATTCCATCTACCCCAGCGGACAGTCCGCACTTGAGTCACTTGGCTACTTTTACTGCACATTCCTTCCTGAGCTTATTGAGTGTGTATGCACATGTGTGTTTGTACACTTAGAATGGGGCCTTTTCCGTGGTTTCACAGCAGCGCCGTCAGGATGTGTTTGTCAGAGAAGGAATTTGGGAATGTGTTCCTCAAACAAATGAGAGGGAAGACAGAAAAAAAGAGAGAGAGGGGGAACGGGTCAGTGAGCATTTTCTGATGGGCTCAGGATGGTCTCTACTCGATGTGGAGGCATTTTCATACTGTTGACCCTGAAATTCCTCCTGCATGTACGTGTGTGTGTGTATGCAGAACCACAACTGTCAACCACTGGGCTTTTGGATGACTCCGTACAGTGAGGGGTGCATTGGTCTGACTCTAAATGAAGGAGAGAGGAAAAAATGGTTTAGTGAGAGAAAGAAGGAAGAGAAGGAGCAGAAGAGAGGACAGGGCTCTTTGAAGCTGCTGATCTTTTCATAACAGTCCTGTTATTACTGACATTAATAATGAATAATGAGACGAGGCAATTAAGTGGATCTAGGGTTGACAGTTGAAGTAAAGCAACCCAACTATTCTTCAAAATATTATTAGAGTGCTGTAGTATGTTATGAATAGTGTTATAAAATCTTATTAACTTTCAAGCGAAATACCCTGAGATTATAGCTTTACTTTTAAAAGTGCAAATAACTGAACTGAATTGAAGTTATGGCCACAAGGACACAAGATATTATTTTGCTACTGTTTTTAAAAGGCATGAAAAGCTGGATCGTGAAAAAGTAATTCTTTGTGAAAATTTGTTCAATTTTTACTCAAAATAGCAGCTTATCTGTTTTAGCGAACTTGTCAGTGTTGTCAGGCTACAACTAATACTAGATGTTTTATTAAAAACCGTATGGTCTGTGGTTGCTCCCATAGCTCGGTTGGCAAAGAACGAGACCCGTGTGTTGAAGCCAAGTCTTTACTCCTTGAGTCTAGACTAGCGATCCTTTTTCTCCATGGCATTTCCTCTCCAGCAAAGACATCAGAAGCCAGTCAGAAAACAGTCGATTTACTGGTCGATCTACGCCCTTAGCTTCACCTGGTCACGAACTGTGTGGGTAGTGACTGCAAGAATGAGATTGTGGATACAAGCGGTGGAAGTAAGCTTTCTCAGAAGGGTGCCTGCGTCCTCCCTAGGAAATAAGGTGAGGAGCTCAGTCCTTGGGGAGGGACTCCAAATTGAAGGAGCATCTAATTAGGTTGCATCTTGGGTGAGGTGCTCTGTCCTACCTGGAAAGAACCCCAGGGTAGACCCAGGACATGCTGAAGAGAGTATATCTCCTGCCTAGCTTGGGAATGCCTCGGTGTTCCCCTAGGACCGACCCCAGATGAGCAGCAGAAAGTGGAGGGAAGCAATAAGCAAATTAAAACAAAAAATATTAAATATAAATTAAATAGCTTGTTAAAAGCTTAAAAATCTCAACAATCTTCTAATTAGTGGGATTACAATCCAATGGATTGAGAGAGATCCATTATAATTTTGGAGAAAAGTATAAACTAAGTGACCCATTTTAATACAGAAACAATAACCCCCCCCCCCCCCCCCCCCCCACCACACACACACACACACACACACACACACACACACACACACACACACACTCGAGGGCCACTCACAGTTTTTACACCAAGTTGATGAGTTATGGTTTTGACTTCATAAGCTGTTTCTCTGGAGGTGGCCCTGAGGGAAGTTTTACACAACTGCTGCTTAACTGACACAGGTGTCAACAGGTGCTGATAGCTGACGAGCTAGGATCTATTTGGATTTCATCATCTGATTGGAAGATTTGAATCTCCTCTTGCTCTCATTCTGATTGGAGGACACTTCTGATAGTTTTTCTTTGCAAAAACTTCTCAGTCTGTGTCTCAGCCAAGCGACTGAATCTGATTATAGAGCCAACGTGATTATAGAGCCCCGCTTGGGATTGCACACATTTTCACCATATTTAAATAGTTTCATCCACAAAGACCTTACACTGACTGACAGGAAGCAGTAAGAAAACAGATATGCTCTAAAATGTGTGGGATTTTCAAAATAAAAGCCTTCAATTAGCAGTAGCAAGTCCATCCATCCACTTATCAAATTCAGGGTTAAAATAAAATCTTCCAGTTATGTTTTTTATTTATGTATTTATTTTATTTTATTGAGATTTCTAATCCATGTGTTTCAAAATAAAAACCCGAAACTCGAGTGTTCAAGTATGAAGCTGCTGATTTTTGGTGGCTTTTTATTTGTTCAGATTTGACATTTACTTTTAAGGCAAAATACAAACACTGCTAAACCCAGTCACATTTCTTTATGCCCCACCCTTTCATTCACACACATCAGGTAGCTTTGTTGCTACACTAAGTGTAAGGTCAGGGGAAGCGTCAGCAACCTCGGTCAACACAGGATGCATCACGAGGTGCTGCTAAACAGTTGTCCACATCATCCTGAGTGACTTACAGCACTACATCCTATTTTAAGCCATGACCGAGACGGGCTTTTATCTTCACACACGCACACACTCCGAGAAACCTTTATGCATTTGCACCGGATGTGAAAGGCTTTCTCGACAAGTGCTTGGCATCTGGCTCAGTCCTGATAAATCTGTCTAACACACACGTACAACACGCACACGTCCAGCGCCTATCTGTCTGTACCCACTGATCTGTTTCGTCATCATTCAATCCCTCACGACACTCTGTGGGTTATTACTACAAGTGAGGAAGAAAAGAAACAATTGAAGAAGAAAACAAGCAGTTAGAGACAAATTTTCTAACTTTTATTGTTCCTTCCCATTGGACTGACCCAAACAAGCCTCCATAAACATCAGCGGATCACGCCGGTCAACTGAGCTAAGGTCCAGATCTCTAACCAATTAAAATGATGGATGAACAGACCTCCCCGCTGCTTTTTCATATCGCACTGTAGGGAGACGGATTTATGTTTTACTGCTCACTTTGTGTTCCAGCGTCGGCCTTTCTTAAGTAGAACAGTTCCTCCCTGTACCCTTTTACACCCTCGCGCAGACCACAGTACAGTGGGATTAGGCTGAGGCGGGCTGAGAGGGTTTTAACTGAAAACAACATGTCTGTCAAGGCTCACTCCCTGCTCTGTGTTCCTAAACCCAAAAAGCACAACCCTTAAAAAGAGAAGGGTGGTCTCTCCCTGTCTTTTTTTCAAGTTCTTTTCCCCCTCCCTGCTCACTCCCTCATTCTTTTCTTCCCCCTCCGGTACATGCCTCTGGAATCCCTCTTGATCCGCTTAATGAGGGGCATATCGCCGGGTTAGCCGAGCGTGGCGAATGGGAGACGAGGAGAGGGGTGACCAAGGAAATAGTACGAGAGAGAGAGAGAGCAAGGTTCTACAGGTCTGAAAGAGACAAACAAGCTGAAATCATATATATATATATATACATATATATATATATATATATTAGTCTGAAGGCAGTTATAGGTTCACATTGGACTGGAGCTGGACTTGAGGATGTAACTAGAGAAAATAAGAGTGGAGCTCTTGTTCTTTCATGTCTGGGCTGTGAGGGTTCCTGGCGTGCTGATTTGTGACTTATGATAAAATCACATTGCCAGGGATTACCACACAGCCTTGACCCAGTCGGCTGCTATGGCAACCACAGCCCCTCCTATACACATACATAAACACACTCATCCTCCAGAAACTTGTGGGGGGGGGAACAAAAAAACAAACAAAAGAAGACTTGATTATCTGAGTGTGTGATTGTGTTTGAGGAGCTGGTGATTTGGAGGAGAAGAAGGGAAAAAAAGGGGGAAAGTGTGATGAAGGAGCTCATCACTGCAGCTGTTTTGTAAGAGCGCGTACACGTCGGACAGGTTTTTGTATCCTCTCTCCAGCCAGACACAGAGCTTAGCTGATTGGTGAACAGTGATTGATTCCCTCTTTGTTCACAGTGGCTAAGTTCTGCACCTGAGGAGAGCATGACCCAGACAGGGAGACAAAGAGGAGACGACAAATGGGTGTGGGAGGAAGAGAGAAGAAAAATGTGCCACAAAGTTTTTACAGTGGCGGTTACGTGCGTGTGTGGACAGTTGGGCCTAATTTTCCTACTTCAATTATCAAATGTGTGTTTATACAACACTCCCTTCCCCTTCTCTGTTTTAAGCCGTTTTCCCGCTCATTGCTTGATTGTTCTGCATCTTTTTGCACCTTTTTAAAATTATTTTAATTTGTTTAAAATCTCATTTCACTTTTCTTTTTCCCCTTATCTCACTGCTTTTGCTCTCAATAGCTCTCCTCTTGCATGTCTGGAAAAGCTTTCCACTGAGACGACCTCGCTCAGAAGAATTAAACACGCAAGCACCCCCTTCGCAAATTCAAAACACTGCGCAGGATTACTAATGAGCGCCACGTTTCGCTCTCCTGCTTTGCCTGTTGTTCTTTCTCCTCCTTTCATCTTTCCCTCCCTGCTCCGTACTTCCACCCCTCTGCTTCTATCTCCTTTTAGTTGCGTAGTAGAAGAGATAATCCTGCAGATGATGCCAGTTGCACGCTTTATAGTTCTAGAGAAGGTGAGAGTATCTCAGGAGAGAAAGTGTACTTGAGGTACTAATGAGGTCTGGGGAGACCCAAACTCTGCTTAATGGTGCCGACAGATATTTCATCAGTCCTTAAGCAACGGCTACCATCATCAGGCTCATCACCATCGATGCTGCGTTAACTACACCCTCAGCATATTCGAGTACTATATAATACAAGGCAATAATATGATTGAAATCAAGACTTTGGACTCAAAAAAGTGGCACAGAATTGATGGATGAAATGAACAGATGTAAAATAAACTATTAATAGGCCATTGTGAGACACTGACTTAATACTTCCTGCAGGCTATAGGTGAAAAAAATGAATTTAAGCCTTTCTAATAACCCTCAGAGCCTTTTTTAAAAGTCTCCACTCAAGGTGTGACGATCAGGTGACCATAAAACTTTAGACATTTGATACATTTGAAGACGTGCTTTCACCTGAAGCACGGTTTCATGTTTCAAGTTTTCCCGTGTGAACATACTGCATAGAAACCTGTTTGGAATTAGCGTGTAACATGGGTTTTAGATTTGGCGTCTTGCTTTGTAAACATTTTTTTGTAAACATTCTGTGAATTGCGTTGCCCAAACTCAAAAGCGGGGCTTGATACCACTCTCATAACTGCCTGCTTGATAGGAAGCCAGCAGCCAAAGCTGAACTCAGCACAGGCCTGAAAAGGGAGCGTGAGGATAGGCTGCGAAATCCTCTAAAGCTGAGTCATTCATTTTGTTTATTTACTCTGCTATAAACTGACTTTTCGGTTTTACAGGGGATTATATGAGAGAGACGGTTTCTTGGCTAGGTGCAGTTGCTTCCTGGAGTCTCCGTCGGCCGCTGAGCACCCGCAGTGACACCCTGCTGATATGCCGCCGGCGTCGTTCTCATTCTTTATATTAGGCATAAGTTAACCATGCTGCTGGCTGTGGCTTCATATCGAGTGGCATCAGTGTGAAGTCAAATAACTGTTCATTTAACTTATCAGTCATGTTGGGGTAAAGCTGGGTAACTTCTTTTAAAAAGGTTGACAGGGCCATCATAAAATCCCTTTTTCAAAAATGATCCTTTAAGAAGTTTAAGTGCCTCAGGTTTAAAACCTAAAATCACGTTGGCAGCCAAAAGTGCTGTCTGGGCATCCCAGGCTGATATGTATTGATTTTTGATCTAATCTCAGCCCGAGGAAGCAGAGATACAGAGACCCATAAAGCAGACCGATTCTCACACATTTCCACGCTGTGGAGAGAAAACAAGACCGAGGCCTCAAAGATGGAAACGCTGATAGTGATTTCAAGGTCTTTCCAATATTTTAGGTCTCCCCTTCTCTGTATTGAGTTCCTCCAGTAGATTTAATGTGGCGATATACACGTCTTATTGTTTTGTCTGAGATGGGAGAAACAAAAAAGCTGTGATCCTGCGAAACCCCCACTGATAACATGAAAAACAGGAATTCTTAGCTGGGTTACACACGCTTTGTTTCAAGCATCATGGGGAGTGCTGAGAGAAGGTTTTCTTTCCAAGTTCCTTAGACTGAGAGAAGGTTCCTGAATTAGTCAAGATAAGCTATACAAAAACAATGCACGCACGGTATGAAGCTTATCATGGACGACTATATTTTCCTTTGCAACTTCTTCCAACGGAATGATCAGTAAAACTCAGTCCTACTTCACATAACACAAAAAATAGTTATTTTGAACGGGTTATACAACAATATGTGAACAAAACGCATCTCAGAAAAATGAATTCCACAAAATGAAGTGCGCCCATCAGCTGTGCAGCTGGGCTATGTGCAGAGAGTGAATCTGACTTTATAGTTTAACTTGCAGTATAACCTCTGATCAGATGTGGGTGTAGTGTGTGCCAGAGTCCACTTTTTATCCAGCTAATTGTAATGCAAATCTATACTATTCTGGACCAACGGCTCCCTGATCAAAACAGTGACAGATGGTTGAAAATGTATTTTAAAACCGGTCAGTCTTTTTGGAATGGAAGCCGTGAGGAGGCATTACAGCGCTCTATATTAACAACGAGAAAATGGCGGCTAAACGAGGATAGATGTGTGAATTAGAAATGAGGGCCATGTGGAGCCTGCCATTTTTAGACCTATATTTAGGGCCTGTTAAAAGAATAATGACCATCAAAGGCCTGTAAAAGAGAGGAATTGCCATCAGAGCCCGTATCCAAAAGGTGATTTATTACACTCTAATGGGAAGGAAATGGTCCTCTGCACATCAAAGGACAAAGCAACATTGTATAAAGAGACCGAAAATAAACTTATTCGCCCCACAACGCCCACATTTTCTTCTCCTCATGCATGTGAAACTCGACTGATCGGCTGTTGAACATCGAGTGTATTTCAGGGAGTTGAAGCATTGAATTCCATTTCAAAGGATAAGCAGTTTGAACCAAGTACAGATGCTCATCGCAAGCAGGGAGTGGAATGTGGATTTGATGGGTTTAAAATTTCTATTTTTATGATCAGACACTCGAAGTACCCTTGTAGTTTTTTTCTTTGAATGTCAAAAAAGTACACTTAATTTGTGCCAGCTCCCACCATCTATCGGTGGCCTCGCTGACACTTGTTAAGTTTCAACCATGCGAGCCGCAACGTTCAACAGCTGGGGAAATCCAACAGTGTCAGCTGTACGGTTTTTCTCGTGGGTTTAGCAAAGTGGGTGGAACGCTGCTCGACATGCTACCTGAGTTGGAATTGCTTTTTGCCTCATTACAAAGGGAAAAAACAATGCTCGTAGCCAGCACTTGATGAGAGATGGAGTGAGAACGAGAGATCTGGGCTTGGATTTCTGTGCCTACTGAGCTGATAATCAGTCCTACAGAATCACTGGCTCAGTTCAGCAGGAACAGGAATCCAGTCCACTCACCACCAGAGCAGAACCAAACGGACGTCACATGAAAGATATGAGTTATGGAACAGTTTTGGGGGTTTAGAAATACGATCGATCCATGGCGGGACGGCAGCTTCCACACAGCAGGGGCGCTGGAGTCAGATTAAATGCATTGTATTTTTTTAAGAGAATACTCTACGTCGTTTTATTAACAGGTGAAGAAATATTTGGGAGCAAATGTATTTTTAAAAAAAACATCTGTGTGATAGGCCTGGGACTTCTTGGTAAACCTGGCTGCAGAAAGATATTGGTTAACACTTTAAATGTACTGTTGTCGTTGTTTTTGTTGAATATTTTGGATTTTGAACTTGGTGACATTGAGAGCAAACGGAAAAATGTCTTTTTAGGATATAAAAATGTGTTTTATTTAATCGAAATATTTTCTACTTGTATGTCCTGCATCTTAGCCAATGACACCTGCGTTGGATTCCTTAGACTAGACTAAAACCTGCATTGTGTGTTTGTCTTCACACCACATAGATAACCCATTAGAGCATTGTAAGCATCTACCAAATGTTCTGTAAGGCTCCTGTGTGAACATATTCTTCATTTTCTTCCAGGTTGCTGACTACAGACAGGAGGGACAGGAGTTTGGCACAGCAGCCGCACGAGAGTCCAGCACTCACCTGCTCGTTTGCCTGGATGCTGCAGAATAGCTCAGCAGTGTGAAAACCAGAGGGTTGTATTCATGCTCTGCAACTAAGACCAACTGGCAAAGTTTGGAGCACAGCAGTTCTGTTCATTCAAGTCTAAGAAATAGCTGGTATGTGCTAGATATGTGCACAATTAGTCAGCCGGAGGCTTGAATGCTGGTATACTTGCTGGTCAGCTGAAGTAATTATTCATATTTTATTAACCCTCTGAGGACTGAGTCATCAAAGGTGTTAATCCCGATCCCCTCATATAAAAAAGAAACAGATATTTGTGTAAAATAAGACATAATGTGTGATGGGTCTGTATAGAGTCTCTATTGTCTTTATTCCATGATTGCCAAGACAGCCACTTTGTTAGGTTCACCCATTCAACTGCTTCTAAAAGCAGATTTCTGATCAGCCAATCATATGACAGCAACTCAATGCATTTATGCATCTTTGGAAGTGGCGTGCTTTTTAGAACTAATTGCAACTTGGATCTCAGAGGGTTAATGTACAATGCCAGTGACTGGAAATTGTTAACCACTAAAATGGAAAGTTCTGCACATTTTAATATATTTGGTTAATGAATAAATTGATTAACAGCTTTAGATGACTCAGTTACACACAAAATATTTGTACGGACAACGTTTAACCTCATCCGTCAAATTTGGCTCAATTTTTGACTGTTTGCTGATTTCCCACCAGTCAGTTAATCCAATTTCATTCTCCTATTTAAATGTAGGAAAAAAAGTGAATTGAAAAGTGAATTGTAACCCATAACTATACAATCTGTTCATTATGAGATGTTGTATTGTTGGTGTGGAAAGAGAAAATAGAAAAGAAATAATGTAATTATGTAAAAAACAAAACAAAACATATTTCAAGGAAAAGTCACTGCATGTTCATCCAAGCTGAGCTGCTGTTAGTGTCTGTTTGTGTAGGTGTGTGTGTAAGTGTGAGTCTGTTTAGTCTAAAGTCACGATTCGGTTCTTTGGAGTTTAGACTGGAAATTCTTTGAGGTGAGTAATGTTTTTCGAGTTTTTTCGGGTTTTTTTCCTGTATTGAAACAGGCAACTCTCAGGGCATTTCTACATGTGCTGCTCTGCAGATACTAACGGCAAACCTGTTTGTGTATAATTGATTTTTTTGTATTTGCTGTTTATGTTAAAATAAAATGATGTTTTGTTAAAAATCCGTGTACAGCTTTTGTTTTAGAGACAAAACAGAGAAAAGCTGAAGATTAGTCAGGCACTCGTGGATGTTACACTGATTTTATATGTAAATTACATATCCGAGACACTTGTTACAGCCGGGCAGACTCCATACCACCTGGAGGAGAAATGTTGCGGCAGAGCTACAGGAGATGGGCTACACCTGGAGGGAAGCTCAGCGTGGAGGGAACTTGATGTGGTCTTATGTCCCACTATGACATGCAGAGGATAAGAAGGCGAGGAGACTTATAATAAGGTGTTTCATAACAAGTGCATTTAATTGATTAATATGAGGATGTATATCTTTTGTTTCACAAATCCAGAGCATAAAAATAACAAAAAACAGCGCAGCACTAATGTTCTGCTAATACTTAATGGTTCAATGACATTTTTAAGCGCACAAATTCCAGAAATCACTAATTTTTCATTTGAATGATGCATCATACAACAAAAACTATTTCCTGAATAATGAAAGAAGCCAAAAATTAATTCTTCTACAAACTATACATGCATAGTTTGCATAAATACATGCACATGTATTTGTTTACATTCTATCCAACTCCAGCAGTCAGCTAGTAGTAACAGTAAGTGTAATCTAAAAGCACCGTTTGCTTCCAGTTTTAAATCAAATGTGACCTAGACCTTGAGCTTTACAAACAATAAAGCTATTTACATACAGTACAAGTACATACAGAAATATCTGCATGAGTGACATTAATCGTTTACATTTATCATACACTCAGCACTGTTGGAGCATGTTTTTCAAGCCAGAAACAGTAATTACACGACGATAACTGGCGTTTGGCTTTCCTCCCCACAAACCTACGTCTTACAGTCGGCATGTGTAGCATGAAGGATTTATATTGTGAGGCAATTATGAGAGTGGGAGGACTCTGACACGTCGTACGAGCTGCTGCTGCTATGCAGCGTGATCTGTCACGCAGAGTGTCCTTGTGGGCCTCGGCAGTTGTTTGTTGTGTGCGTATGTCTGTGACCTGGCTCCGTTGTTTTGACACAGTCCTGTCACCGCTCCACGGTATATCAACAAGAGAGCATGGCTATTTGTTATTCTGCAAACGAGCTAAAAGCCCAGGGATGAGCTCACAGTTGCGTGGTTTTGTACAATTTGGTATGTAATTGTGCGTGTGTGCCTATTGCTCACTCTGAATGCATTTGCGTTATCGTCTTTTGAAGTTCCTTGATCCTTAGATGAACTGTGTCTCTTGATAAACAGCATCCTTCGTTTAGTCTGAGCTCCAGTGAGCTGAGAACACATGCTGCTTCATCAAGCAGACCAGACTGATCCACCACCTGGACTGACACACACACACACACACACACACACACACACACACACACACACAAAACAGTTATTGCCGTGACTGGGCCAAAAATCATCACCAGAAAAACCAAATCTCGTCTCATGGGCATAATCATAAAGAAACCTGACTTCACGTTTATAATATGACACCAGATAATTCTTAATATTGGAACGTGTAGAAAAATCTTGTGTTTCCCACATTCACACGTAAGTTAAAGTACATGTTACATCATTAGATTTGATGCATATGAGACACATAAAAATGAAATACTAAAATAACTTTTTAGTTAAGCAAAGAAATGATAACGTACAAGTACTTCAAAATAAAGCCTCACGTCATGCTTGCTTATTTTAATCATGACAACAGCTACAGCAACCACTGCCATTTATACATTTTGACTTTGTTATAAGTTTTATTTTATATACAAGGTATAATATAAAAAATAGAAATACAATCATGTCAGTTTATTTTATCTCCAATTAGCAAACCTAATTTTTAATATTCTTCCTTTACATGGACAGTGTTGCTGCCTAAGATGTTTTGGGGTTTAGATACGAAAATATGGAAAAAGATTATTCAAACTAAACAGCTTTTCACCTCGTGGTTTTGAATACATTTCAAATACACACAGAAATGTACATATCACACCAATGATCTACCTGCCCATTACTGTGTATCCACCCTCTTATTGTGGAAAGCAGTAACAGGGTGGACGTTTTATTCTTAAATCAACCATTATTCCTCATGTGATGCACAACAGGCTAGCAAATGAAGACCATAAACATTATTTTTAACATGTTTATGAACCATGTGATCGGAATTACAAAAGAATATCTGTTTACACTGTAAATAAGGGTAACAGGGTGAACAGGTTATGCTTTAACGCATCTGTGAACCATTCTGAAACATGGGGGGGAAACGGTTGATGAAAGATTGATGTTTACTCTGGCTTTTATAGAGGATTTCCCTCCAAAACACTAATACAACTTACTGTAAGTCATGTAACTAGCAGACCAATAGAGGGGAGCTATCCAAAAAGACTGGTAAGAGTAACAGGACGGACGGACAAATGTGGGACAATTTATTTTATTTCAGACTTTAAACGTAAAAAAAAAATATATATATATATATATATAAAAATGTATTAATAGGGGGAAAAACATCTAATGTAGAATATTACTATTAAGGCTGTACAACAGTAATGAACAAGTTTGTGTTTTTTAATGACTTATATTAGCAAATGAACTTGAACTTGAATGAACGGGGGTGTTTTAGGGTATTTGTGCTTAAAAAAAGAAAATAATTTTAAAAATAAATATTTTCTAAACATATAACTGTTTTCTAATAGTTAATAGTGTAAGGCAAGCTTTTGAAATAAGTATTTGCCAATTTTTATACAAAACGCACTCAGATCTGTGATCGGGATTGAAAGGCATTAAATACTAGGAATGATTCACATTCCCAAAGTGTTGGTATTGCTATTGGGAATTACATGTCACATTTCTCCAAACTTTACACTTTTAAAGCATAATAAAGATGACAGACTTCATATATGTTTTAGAGGCTTTAAAGACCTGCCACAGGATTGACTTTGTCAAAAAGAGAATCGAGAAATATTCTCAGATGGCTGCATCTGATCCATGTTTCAACCTGTCCAAATGTCCAAGAATAGATTAGAATAGAAAAGCACTTTACTGTCACTGTACATGTACAATGAAATTGTAGAAAAAAAGACCGGTGCAGGACACTGAACCCTCCAACCCAGTAGGTTATGCAAAGTGCTGGTGTACCTACTTTTTGTGTGTGTCTGTGTGAGTGAATGAGTTAAAGAAAGTCACATTTAAAAAACAGCTGTCAACATAAAATAATTTCTATGGACCACCACCTTCTTTCAGACCAATCATTTGCACTCGTACTTATGTATCTGAGATGATCCAGTGTGTCAAAATGTTCACCCATCAGCTTGAATGGGTGGTGGGCTAAGACTGTGCTGGTGTAGCCAGTAATTCCTGGACCCTTCCACCTATCCCTGAGACCTAATTATCATTACTGCAATGACCTTGGACATGGACGTTGGGCCAGTTTGACACAGGAGCTTGCACGAGTTTGACTGGTCAACCTTCTGAAAACTAGCAGAGGGTGTGGAAGTAGTCTATAGGTGTCCCAAGGACACAACCTTGAGGGGAAAACTAGCCAGGTTTTAATTATGTATGTTTCCTGATTTAAATGGATTTCATTTGCAGAACATTCAGATCAAACCTTGCATACAGCATGAAAGGAGGGCCGAAATGATTAACATCTTTCTCTATAAAATGGACCCTTTGAAGCATTTCTTTGTCAGTAGCTTGTATCTAAGGTCCAGCATTTCAAGCATTATGCATACTGAGCTTTGCATTTAATAAGAACTGGATGGAACAATAATCTGAAAATGACAGAAGAGAAACAGTTTTCCTCACCGCCTGTAAAACCTCTGCCGAGCCACTTGGTGGTAGCTGGCAGAAAACGGCAACATTAACCAAAAGGCTGACAGTCAATGATGGAGCAAATGATTGCTGCTCAGGTTGTGGTGAAACCAGCGTGCCCAGTGACTGCAGGCGGTCGCTGGGAAGAGGATGAGCTGCGCCTGAGAAAAGAGTGCGTATGTGGTTCCAAGCTTCTTTGGCCCGTGCCTGGTGGGAAAGATGTTTAAAAAGAAAGGAAAGAAAGAAAGAAAGAAAGAAAGAAAGAAAGAAAGAAAGAAAGAAAGAAAGAAAGACAGAAAGAAAGAAAGAAAGAAAGAAAGAAAGAAAGAAAGAAAGAAAGAAAGAAAGACAGAAAGAAAGAAAGAAAGAAAGAAAGAGAGCATGCTCAATTTCAACCAAGTCAGATTTAACGGGTCTTCTGGTGTCTTTCATGTAAAAAAATAAATGACAAACAGACTGCTAATTCAAAAATGAGACAACAAGAAAGCCTAGCAGAGAAGAACGTACAACTGTAGTAGAGGAGATGGTGGAGTCTCCAAGGGTTATGATGGGAGGCGGACAAGCAAGAGACAGAGAGGTAAAACTCAGGCAAAGCTGGCCCAGACACTCACTGAGAAATCAATACTACATCACCCTTTCCACCCAGCCCTCTCATCTATATCTCTCTCCCTCTCTTCACCACTGTCTCACTCCCTCCCTCTCAGTTAGGGGTCATCCATAATTAATTCATTAATGTGTTATTCCGTTTTTTGCCCCTCTGTATTGTTTCTTTTGCTTTCAACAACAACAGACCTGCAAATAACAGACTATCCCCGATGTTATGTTGCCGAGTTATGCTGAAGCACTTAGCTGCCGCAGTGTTGGTAAAAGAAGAGAAATAGTTGGAACAAACTGGTTTTCAAACAAAGTCTATTTAAGAAGATCCCCGGTTGCCTTCTTAGTTTATAATGACGGGGCAGAAATATCTGCATCGATCAGTTCAACACTTACTAAGCAATTATTTAAGTGGAAAATTTTGGATTTCATATAACTAGATTAAAATGATTTATGCAAAAAACAAACAAACTCACCAGCTGTGAAGCTCTGTGGTGCCACCTCTTGGTGGGGTAGTGGTAGAATATCAACAGCCACAGAAAGGGATCACCATCTTCAGTCCCAGATGTGACCAGCAGCTGGACAGCCACCTGTACCCAGTGGGCACACTGAACCAGCAGGAACCAGGCCTCAAACACGTTGTGGTGCCCCCTGCAGGACATTAGGAGAAGCAGCATTTAACAGCAGAAGTAGAACCCTTCATGAACAGTGGGTATCATTGGGAAGTGATTTGTTACCGAAAAGACACTGTACCACATGAGAGAACATATATTATATGAACACATACCTCACAGGGTACAATTTCTTTTTAAAAAAATGAATAATTCAATAGCAAACACCATCAGTTATATTAAACCAACAGTTTGTAGGATTTAGGGGGAATTGTAGCTTAGAAGAAGTATAGGATTCACGATTATGTTTAAATTAGTGTATAATCACCTGTAAGTAGAAATTTTTTTGGGGCAACCGTGGCTCAGGGGGTTGGGAATCGCATCTGTAACCGGAAGGTCGCCGGTTCGATCCCTGGGCTCTCTGTCCTGGTCGTTGTGTCGCTGGGCAAGACACTTTACCCTACCGCCTACTGGTGTTGGCCAGAGGGGCCGATGGCGCGATATGGCAGCCTCGCTTCTGTCAGTCTGCCCCAGGGCAGCTGTGGCTACAACTGTAGCTTGCCTCCACCAGTGTATGAATGTGAGAGTGAATGAATAGTGGTATTGTAAAGCGCTTTGGGTGCCTTGAAAAGTGCTATATAAATCCAATCCATTATTATTATTTATTTATTTATTTTTTGTAAGCTAAAAAAAAAAACCTCTTCCATCAAGTAGACCATGTTGTGCCAGCAATATGTCTACAGGAGCCCAAAGTGGACAGAGCACCAACTGGATATATATATAGAGAGAGCTTTCCTGTGTGGCTTAGCTTCACTCTTGGAAAGGGAGGAGCGACGGAAGAGTATTTAGTTGCTTGCAATCTGCAACCAAACTGCAAGATGCCAATAAATCCTACATGCTGGTCATTTATGCTTAAAAATTCATGACTGATTATGTCAACTATGTCAACATCTGTGGTCATGAAATCCTTCGAACGACTGGTGTTAGCCCACCTGAAAGACATTACAGGCCACCAGCTGGACCCTCTGCAGTTTGCCTATCGGGCAAACAGGTCGGTGGATGATGCAGTGAACATGGAGCTGCATTACATCCTGCAACACCTTGACCGCCCGGGAACTTATGCCAGGGTCCTGTTTGTGGACTTTAGTTCGGCTTTTAACACCATTGTGCCTGAACTTCTTTCCTCCAAACTCTCCCAGCTCAGCATGTCACCAGCTACCTGTCAGTGGATCACCAGCTTCCTGACAGACAGAAAGCAACAAGTTTGGCTGGGGGAGATCACCTCTGAAACCCGGTCCCTCAGTATTGGTGCCCCTCAAGGATGTGTCCTCTCACCACTACTGTTCTCCCTCTACACTAACGACTGCACCTCCAAGAACTCAGCTGTCAAACTCCTAAAGTTTGCAGATGACACCACTGTCATTGGCCTCATTCAAGATGGTGATGAGTCTGCATACCGGCAAGAAGTTGAGCGGCTGGTACTCTGGTGCAGTCAGCACAATCTGGAGCTGAACACTCTTAAGACTGTAGAGATGACAGTGGACTTCAGGAGACATCCCTCAACTCTGCTCCCCCTCACCATATCAGACAGCCCTGTGTCAACTGTGAAGACCTTCAAGTTCCTGGGTACAACCATCTCCCAGGACCTGAAGTGGGAGACCAACATCAACTCCATCCTCAAAAAGACCCAGCAGAGGATGTACTTCCTGAGACAACTGGGGAAGTACAGTCTTCCACAGGAGCTGCTGATCCAGTTAAGGTAATTTGGGTGGTCTGGTTCAGTTTGTTAATAGCTTGGCACTTAATCTACAACTTAGTCTCAGTTTTTCCGAGGTATTTGTGTGAATATGTACAACTTTCCCCTCTACAAAGCCTTCCCCAAAGTCCTGGTGGAAAATACAACTGCTGACTGTCAGCCTAACAATTTATACCCAGGCTGCTTTCCAAACATTGAAAAAAAGTGGCCATAAAGAAGAGAAGATGGTTTGTTTGTTGTTGTTGTTTTAAATACATGCTGTCAAACTGAGATGGCAACTGAGCAAAATTATACTAAAACAATCTGGTGTTCAGTGTAGAGCAGAAAAAAAAACTCTGATAGCAGGCTGTCAACTGACTCATTAGGACTTTATGAATGAACCACAACTGAGTCCCTGCCATGGAAATTAGCACACCCCCATTGACAGGATCAATGGAAGATCAAAGCGACTTAAATGCAGATGATGCAGATCTAAGTCATTGTCTGATCTATTGATGAGCATCATAAACAACACCTCAAACTACTACATTTGTACAAAACTAGAAAACCTTCATTCAGCCATCACGATTCGTGATGGGCTCTGCGTAATTAGCAACAAGGTCTGATGTCCTTTGATGTCCAAACCAATCAGCTGATGGTTATGATCTTGAAAGGTATCAATATTCTCTGTATTTTCTCATCATTCGTAGACAAGTTCATATTGTAGGCAAGCTGCTTCTCGTTAGATTAATGTTTTATAAAAAATGAGAACCGTAAATCTAAAAGTAAAAAGAGAAAGAAGAAATATTGGCAAAGAAATTGAGATTTGGGCAGACAAAGTGGTACAACAGAGCGAACAGAGCTTCACAGCTGCAACAGCAAGAATGACTTCAAGTCAGAAGAGCGATAAGGATCTCGTTCTCAGATTTCCCTAATACCATCATTAGAGCTCTCCTCCTCATCTTCCCTCTCTCCACTTGGCTTCCAAATAGGAACAGCAGCAGCCCTCTGCAGGGCCTTGGCAGCTGCAACTTTGCTTGGAGCAACACAACACACTACTTTCCCACCGCTGGCTCCGAACAATGTTTTGGGAATTTTGCACTCAACTCCAGAATGAGGCGACAGTGGGGATAATGGGCCCTGTTAAAAACCGCAGCTGAAGGGCATCAAGTCATCCGTCTCCATCTCCACGACATCACCTAGTTGATGTTCTTTTAATCAGAAACCCCTATTCTCTTTTTTCATGAATCCCAGACTAAATAGTCTACTTTTCTCTGTTTCGTTATATCTTTTTTCTACTCTATCCACTTCTTCTCCACTCATTTTCCCACTCACTTGTATTCTCCACAGTTCTCTCTTTCCTAAGCTAATAGCCTCTAATGAATGCTTGGAGAAGCTACGCACTCCTCCAGGACCTCTGTACTGTGAGGCAAGGGAAAAATATCTGACTAACCACCCCCTCAACAAGAGCTAATGGAAATAAGAACACCGCACAGGCATTCAGTAGGGTGGTGGAAGCAGGCACACATTAACACATTCTCTCCGCGAGCCATTCTCACTCTAACCTGGTGCTTCTGCCGTCTCCCTCCTCTTCCTCCTCTGTCAGTCTCTGTAATGAGCTGCTCAGCCAGTTCAGGTGATTTCTCCAAGCCCCCTGAGGCATCTCTGCAAGAACAGATTCAGATTTAATGACATAATGATGGCTTGTTGCACAAATAATCGCTTCTTACAATCCACTGATCCAAAGCTAACTATTAAGTCAATCTTGAACTAACCATTCAAGAATAATGAAAAATAAGTTTATTATTATTATTAGAAAAGTTATATTACTGAAATATGTGTGTGGTAAATGTAGCACTACAATAACCCAAGAATCAAAATGTGACTCCAACATTTAATTCCCCATAACACCGCAAACTGCTGCAACCAGCAATTATATTAATTATTGATTCATCTGCCAGCTATTTTCTACATTTACGGGAAAATTATTTGGTCTATTGAAAGTCAAAATACAGCAAAAATGGCACAGCAGTTTCACTGAATCCAAAAAGAGATCTTCATAGATAAATTTATTCCCTTAGTTTGAAATAGATGGATAAGAGGACCAAAACCAATAAATATTTGTATACCTTTGACAGCCTCGTTTTAGATTTGTTAAATCTTTAAATCTTATCATATTACCAGAAAAAAAGCATGTTCACATATATTAAAATAGATAATATAATTATATTTAGCTAAGATAATAGTTAAGCTTTTTATTAGTAAAATACATAAACAATCCTCCAAATATCTTGCACATTTACACTCACTGGACACTCTGTTAGGTACACCTTGCTAGTGTTGAGCTGAGAACTGCCTTCATTCTCTGTGTTACAGATACAGCAAGGTGCTGCAAACATCGCTCAGAAATTTTGGTCCATATTGACATGATCGCATCACACAATAGCTGCAGATTTTTCGCTTCAAATCACAGATGGTTCTCTCCCTTTCTACCACATCCCACAGGTGTCACGGTTCGGATGTGTGGTAGACAGGGAGTGGACCCAGATGCAAGACTCCAGAGACCAAAAGTAATCTCACAAAGGGAGCTTTATTGCTGAGCTCTTTACAGAAACACAAAGAATCACAGGCCTGAGGTAAGGAAAGGAGCAGGAAGGTAACTAATAAATCTAAAGTCATCAATAACTAAAGTAGAGACACAGATAATACAAGAGGTATCCAACACAAGGATCAGAAAACAAAACTACTGAAATTACAAAAGTAAAAACTCGAGCTCACAACTCATGGAAACTAACAAAAGGTGCTCTACTGAATTGAGATTTGGTGACTGTGGAAGAGTACAGTGCACTCACAGTCATGTTTAAAAACAAAACAAAACAACCGTTCACATTACCCTACATTACCCTGTTGGAAGCAGTCATCAGAAGATATCAAGACTCATTAGAGCAGGCAACATTTTTACAGACTTCTGTTATCTAATTTTGGTGAGCCTGTGTGAACTGTACCCTCAGTTTCCTTTTCTTAGCTGGCAGGAATAGGACCCAGTGTGGTCCTCTGTTGCTGTAGCTCATCTGCTTAAAGGTTTGATGTTTTGTGTGTTCACAGATACTTTGGTTGTAAGGAGTGGTTATTTCAGTTACTGTTACTTTCCTATCTGCTCAAAGCAGTCTGGCAATTATCCTCTGACTCCTGGCATCAACAGGCGTTTTCACCCAGAGAGTTGCTGCTCACTTGGTATTTTCTCTTTTTTGGACCAATCTCTGTAAACTCCGGAGATGGTTGTGTGAGAAAATCTCAATGGAACATTTTCTGAAATCCATATAAATCAGCGGTCCCCAACCCCCGGACCGGTACCGGTCCGTGAGTCGTTTGGTACCGGGCCACGAGAGTTGAGGCTCGGGTGTGAAATTTATGGTTTTCAGGGTTTTTAATCGTTTTTTATTGTTATTTTTATCCTTAACTCTGTTTCCCTGAGTCTTTTCCCGTGTGTTATCAATAAATCTTCTTTTTTTTGGTACCGGTACTGGTTTTATTTTGTTGTATTTATCTGTGACACCTTAAAGGCCGGTCCATGAAAATATTGTCAGACATAAACCGGTCCATGGTGCAAAAAAGGTTGGGGACCGCTGCCCTAAATCACTTTTCTTCCCCATTCCGACGCTTGTTTTGAACTTCAACAGGTTGTTTTGACCATTTCTAACTGCATACCAATACCAAACAGCTGAACAGGTGTACCTGAAAAGTGGCCAATGAGTGTAATTTCAAAGCAGAAATGGCCCAACTGTGATTACTTTCTTGTGCTTTTCAGGATTCATTTTAACTGCTGTTAAAATAGTTTTTTCACATTGCATTGTAAAAAATTGATTTCCCACCGCAAACCAAATTTTTTCACAGAAACGCAGTCCAAATGACACCTGAGGTTGACAAACAAACTTGAATAAATATTTCAAATACTTGTCAGCGTGATCCAAGTTTTTTCCCAAGGCTGTGTTTTAACAATGCAATGCTAAAATGTAATTCGTGGCTTTTTCAGAGAGGGCACGAATCATAATAAATCCTCAAATCTTCTACTTTTCTCAGTACCATTTCTATTCAGTCCCTGGTGAAAAATTGCCCTTCACCACACACACACACACACACACACACGCACACACACACACACACACACACACGCGCACACACACACACACACACACACACACACACGCACATAGTAATAATTAACTCTGAGTTCTGGCTGGGCTCCAGCGTGTCCCTAAATGGCTCCATTCATGTAAATCATTCCTGCCTACAGGCCAGTCTGGGCACACACTGATAAGCTTACTGCTCCGTTTTGCTCCTGCACTCACCTACTGTGCATCTCTTTAATTGTAAAGATTCCCAAACACAAAAACTGTTAGCACAGTGATACACATCCAGCATAGATAATACTGATCCTTTTTGATAAGACAAATAAAAATGCTTTGTGTGTTTATGTATGATGACCCATATTTTCATTTGTTCATTTTTATAAAAAACAGGAAAACAGCTATCCCAATAACACAGGCACTGACACCTAAGCCTCCGTTTCTTTTCAAATCACCATTTTTCATGTCTGACATAAAAGGCTTCATAGTTATAAACTAACTACTATTGATTAGCAAGAACAAGACGCACAAAAGACCGTTCATTCTGCTGCAGGAAAACTGTTTACACAGTGATAAAGCGTAACTAATCACGGTCTTCTTCACAGTGATGGGTTTTGTGCATAGTGTCAGAGTGAAACATCCAAAAGCAGACGATGACGCACACAACATGTGTGTCTGCACACTGACCTGATGGCATCGTCAAGAGGGGAACCAGCAGACTTGAAGGCGACTGTGGGAAGAAGGCTTTCACAGATATGCTTGTCTGAAACAACACAAAGCACATTTTTACCTCAGCTTCATCAATGTAAATCACAGTTTCCTTCAACTCATGCATCAGTGTGCTCTGAAAGCCTGAAAAATGGCATTTTGAATGGGAGGCTGTGTAACAGTGATACAGTTGGTGCTAATGTGTAATGTAGCGTGTAATAGGTAGCGTTTTGTGCAGGGTGACTACAGCCATTAAAATCGAGGCCACTGTAAATGCACTATAGCACTGCCATCTAGTGGTTAATAGAGGTGAAAAGAAAGGAAACGCTCTACTCACAAAGCTGCATAGCAGATAATACATCATCCCTACATAGTAACACATCTGTTTTCTGGAATGGCTGACATGTAAGTGCCAGATTATTCCTTACAGTCCCACAAACTGTTTGGATGAATGCTCCCCAAACAGTGACAGAGAACATGTGTCAGCTGAGGGCTGAGAGTTTTAGCAAAAGTTGGAAAGTACACAGTGACACAGAAGTGTAAGAGCTCACAGTGGTTTCCACATTTATCTGTACAGAGTTATTACCTGCAAACTGATGATGTGAATTCATTGTCTATGATGCAGGGGTGTGAAATGTGCTGTGTTAGGTGTGAGCAGCAGGTTCCCAGCTGGAGTTCAAGTGATAATAAAGTGGAGGATTCATCAAGTAAGTGATTTTTCCTGCAGCTCTAGAGGTAATTGCTTGTCGACTGCTGTGTTTGTGTATAACCCTCAGGTTTAAAAGTACCCTTTCTTTAGTTTCCACGCTAGATAAGAATCACTGGAGAAAATCTGCTCGACACCTACAATCCTGTGAAAGAGAAAGTTTTCACAGGACTCCATACGGCCTGCTGAAAAACTGTGATTCAGTAGCTTGTAGAATCACCTTTAGCAGCAATAAGCTGAAGTGATCATTTTCTGTATGACTTTAACAGGCTCTCACATTGTCATGGAGAAATTTAGTTCTTTTTATGACAATGCTTTAACTGAGTGAAGTTTGTGGCAAATAATTTATGCAAAACTCTCTTAAGGTCCTGTCACAATTTGACTGGACTTTGAGCAGCACCTGGACTCTCTTCTTTTCCCTTCCATTGCAGATTTTCCGCTGTGACTGAGATCCCTGTCCTGTTGCAAGCCCATATCATCACCTCTCCATCACCGTACTTGGTATGAGGTTTTGTGCTGATCTGCTGTGTTTGGTTTTTTTTTGTGCATTATGGCCAAATATCTCGATGTTGGTCTCAAATGTCCAAAGGACATTGTTGCAGTGTTGCAAGTGTTGTGGTTTGTTCAGATGCAACTTTGCGAATCCAAGCCTTTGTCAAAATGTTTTCAGAAACTAGAGATGAATAGACTGAAATAATCTATTAGTCAAATGACTGTTTGCAGTGCTGCAAGAAACAAACATGTATGCATTTATTGTAGCTGACCTGAGGCTTCAGCAGTGCCAGTTCCCTCAGGAAACACTTGGTAAAGGTTTGGACCAGAGTCTTAACAGACTCATTTCCTTCAGCTTGCTTAAGGATGGACCTGCAAAGTACACGTTCAGTAACAGCATATCACTGTAATATTCAGTAAGCACCAGAAATATATACTGACTTTCTACACAAACATAACATATTTCAGCCAGAACTCACCTAAAGATGTCATTTACAACCAAGAATATTGAGCAGTGCTGAGCACAAGCTTTAGGCTGAAACACAGAAACACACAAAAAATTAAATACTTCACAAATGCTAAAAAAATAAAAAAAATAAAAAATAAAAAACCCTACCAATCCAATCCATACAGAAATTACTGACAATAAATACCTGCTCCCATTAAACCACTTTGAATGTTTGTCCAGAATACTGACCAGAAGGTGTCACTGTTGAATCACCCAGAAACATTCTGCTTTTAAGCCTCAGTTATCCTTGTTCTCACTCTCTCCTCATTAAACACTCAGTTTACCACTCTGTCAGCCCTTCCTTCACGTACACACAAACACCCCCACACACAATTACTTTCTCATCTCCTCCTTAAATGCACTCATCATGTGTTTTGGATTTAACACATTCTTAAACGCCCCAGCACAAAAATTTAACAGCTGCACTGTTCATATTTTCTAGTCCCTAATTATCCTCCAACCCAACACCCATCTTATATAAGGACAAGCACTTCACTATGGGGGAGAAATGGCTTTATTCCTGCAAAATAATGTGCTAGTGGAATGATACAGAAGGGATGCAGATAGGAGTAAGCCTTTTAACTTATTTAATTTACACATAGCCAATTTAGAGCTACCACTTGTGTCAGTATTTTAAAAAAAAAATGTAGCTCACCGTTCACTGTTTGAATTAAAACACTAATAGGTTAGAACTTGATTATATAAATAGGGCGCTAAATTGCATTTCCACCAGTTTAGGCAGACTTTTAACCACACAAAGCGCCAAATTATGAGACCAATTACATTCACAGAAATAAACAGCACCGCCAAGTGTTTATGTGGTGTAATTACAACATCTTGTAACAAAGTGATTTTATTCTTAGTTTTATAACATGTGTGTTTCTTTTCTCTCCTCTCAGTTCAGAAGACACCATTAACCAGCCTGTTTGCACGGGTATGGAATTCCATAGAGTTTATGTATAACAGTGTACATCTGCATATTATGTGGGTTGCATGCCAACATGCATGCATGCATGTGAACTGTCATGGTTTCCGCCTTAGTAAAAACAGATGGGACTTTTTTAGCGTCTTCCTCCATACCTTACCACTAACACTTCAAGGAGGGTCAATTACAGCAGACAACAAACATTCTGTTTTTGGCAGTCAGACCCAGGAAGTGAGTGTTTATTGTTATTGGGCCTGCGCTTCTCACTGGATCACATGGGGGTGGGACAAGCCGAAATGAGGAATGTAAGAGTAATTCCATGGTTCCCATTTTTGAATGTAGTCTAAACAAGTGAGCAAAAGAGTTGAGGAGAGACGCAATCCAGTGTGCTTTTATGTCTCACGTTATTTGTATCCCGACAGAATATTACACATTGTATACTCAACATGCACGAAACACGAATCTGAATGTATATATTTGTGTGTAAGGTGATGAAAATCAGAGATCGTACAGCTCTACCAAAAGTGGAGGCACACCTTGTAAAGTACAACCCCTTTAGCAAACAGACATTAACATATACATGAATAATCTGTCCAGGGGTTCCCAAACATACAAACATGCCATTGTAAATCCGGAGCAGAGAAATAAACAGGCAAAAATTACATCCCTTATATACAAAGTTAGTTCAACTGTTTATAAAACTTTCCATCAAAGCAGTCCCTGCAAACTAAAGAGGAAGAAGCAGGAATCTAACCCAGAAGTTAGCAGACACGCACATTTTTGTGCATGCAGTGTCAGTGCATGCAAACAAGCATGTCCCTATCTAAAACTGAGAACGTGTGCTTTGCTACCTTGTTATATACACAGCTCAAGTAGACCATCACTCTGTGAAAACAAGAGTGACACAACTGACAAACTTTATCCAAGTTAACTGGAGCAAGATGACAGGTCAAATTTTGTTTCCGTCTTGAGTTTCACTGACATTTATAACTTCCACTCGGAGTGCAATCAAAGGGCTAGGTAAATAGGATGCCATTCATAACGCGCACACAAGTATTTTATTGTTGTGTACAGATGTTTGGCACAAACAATGTGTAAAAAATGTCTGCTTTAGACACACATCCAGATTCGGGTTGGCACTGTTGTATCTAATTTCAGTGTTTTTCCACAGCTTTCTCGAATTGTCTTGTTTCAGTGACACACTTAATTATTATTGTTGTCCTTACATCTCACTGAGGCTTCACTAATTTGGCAAACAAGTTTTAAATGTTGGATAAAAAAAAAGCAGCCTCTGTTGCCCCTCCTCCCAAAAAAAAGAACACCACTCACTGCTTTTACTTTGTGAGCACTTTGCAGCAACGAGGACGTCATTTTCATCAACCAGTCATAACAATTTATAAATCAAAATCACCTCTGACTGGACATGATCTTAAGTTATATGAACTTAGGAGTGGCCAAGAACTCGAGCGACAGAGAGCTCCGTACTTACCCGGCACAGCAAAGGCTGTGTAGCACAGGCCAAATGATGTGAGATGGGGTTAAGAGCTTGCCAAATTATGTGAGACCCATGCAGCGCAAAGCCAACTGGTGTTAGCCGGGCAAGAACAGTCCATAAAGAGTCACCAAAAAAAGCAAAGGAATGTTTCCCAGAATTATGCATATTATAATCAGCAAAATTTTGCAGCAAGGCCTATATTAGAAGCAGCTAAAACTGCAGCTTAACACATAAGGAGTGTGCAATGATTTCTCATGCGAGCCCCTGTAATTCAGGGCAGATGAGTCAAAGTTTGTGCATAACAAACTAATTTAACAGCAGCAGTATATCACCAATATATGAATAAATGAGGCCAATTCATGCAGCAGTAAAACTGCAGAAAATCTCACAGTACAACAGGACAACATTCTGCACATTCTCTCCAACTCTGTCAACATAAAACAACAATATCCTTAGATACTCGTATTTCATCATAAGTTCGGCTCTTCAGATACAGCACGTATACTTTTTAAAAACTTTTTGGCACTTCTGTGACTGTCATGAACTACAATAGTATTGCCAAATTGTTGCTATAAAATGTAAATGAGGGGGGAAAAAAGATGAGACTTGATCTATAGCCCAGCAGACTAGTCAACAATCGTGTCAGGTACGATTTAGATGTAACTGTTTCAAATGTATTTTAAATCAGCTCCTAATTTTCAAATGTTCAAAGTTTACAATATAACTGATTGTCTGGGTTTCAAACTCAGGCTTTGATAGAGAATCATGGGTATTTTTTGACGTTTTGTACACTGCAGAATTAAGGTAGAAAATAACTAGAAAACAAACGTTTACCCACCAGCAGTGACTGTGCTACTTGTTGCTCTAGCTTCTGTGGTGTTAACCCTGTAGTTATAACAGACTGCAACAGACTGAGGACTGCTTCTTCCAGGCTGGAAAAGCTGTGATACCACAGAGATACCAAGGCCTGCTCCTCCAATGCCAAACCCTGCCTGGGAAAAGAAGAATAACTTACATCACTGGATGTATATTCCCAGCTGTGAATATTGTGTATATTGTAGATGCATGTATATCACAATCAGATAAAATTCCGGGTTACATTTGGGAAAATCCTTTCTACATCTCAACTATATGAGCCAAGAAATCGCCCTTTGTTTGCCTATGTAATGCTCCAATCTATAAAATACAACAATTAAAATGCTCAATATAGTACAGTAAATACAATGTGATAATGGACTAGGTCATAAAATATTCAGCTTCAAACCCTTAATACTTTACTACCTTGAGTAAGCAGAGGTCAAAGCATTCAGAAAGTCTTCACTGAGACCTTCTGTGACACAAGCCACCGGCCGCTGTAGCAAGAGACTAATGAGAGAAGATGCCTCGGGACAAGTGACAATGGGGATGCATGCCTCTGATATATCCACAATCCTGTCACATGAACACCTACATGGAAGATAAGATAGATCTTTATTGTCACTGTTACCAGAACAATGAAACACAGTACTTTACCTCAAGTTAAACATAAACAACTCTGCTATTATCATAGAAAAGACAGAAATCCATCCAGGCTCAAGTTTTATTTTCAGTCCTCCTTTCCACACATCCTATTATTTAAAAATTCACAGTGTGTTGGATTCAAATGTGATTTTAAGTGCACACATAATTATACTAACCATTCTACAAGCTAATACTAACAACTTTGACAAAAGCTATCTATTAGTGTCCTCTAGAGTGGCAGCAGTTAGTCAAAGAGTTAGCTAATATGATGTTAAATGACTGATTACATCACCATCCCTGGATCTAAACTGTGAGGATTTGTTATTTTCTCTGCTGTATATAAATGCTAATAAATACTTTTATTAGCCTTTATTAAAGATAGTTTCAAGGTTTTATATAAACTATGATGATTAATTTTTTCACCATTTTACAACATTTTCGTTAAGAAACAAAACAACCCACTGATGAAATATGAATGGCACTTATCCAGCTGGTCTACATATTTTATTTATTTATTTTTCACATTTACCTCTGACTGTTAAATAATGTGCAGCTTTGTCCAACGTTTTCCTGCAGCAGTGCCACCTTCTGAAAAGCCAGTCAAAGCACAGTTTACATATAAAGCATGTTAAATTCAATATCTTTGTATGTAATGAATGATACCAACAGAAACAAAGCAATAATACCTTTCTCAGGACTTTAAGGTGGTACTCTTTAGCTGGTACACCCGTACACTTCATTAACGCTTGTGCTGCAGTTTCATCTTCTTCTGTGGAAAGCTGACACAATACTTTCTGTGGAAGGCCAGAAAACACAATGTGAAGAAAAATATATGTACTGTATGCATACAGCCATGTGGAAAAGAAACACCCTTATGGCTTCTATAGGAATTAAGAACGCAAGTAGCAATCAGGTGCTGCTAATAAAAGATTGGTTTGGTGGTCTGCACCATTCAAATGTGTGTTTACAGAATCTTCTCGGGAACGGACATCCTTGCCAACCCACTGCTCAATACTCTGGAAAGTTCCCAAAAAGTGTAAGAGCTTGAGCTCAGGCTCTACTAGCCTTAGTTAGAATGTAAATGTTAAAGCTTATGAAAGGACAATCACAAAAAGCCTGAACAAGCATGGCTGGTTTAGAACTGCTACCAGAAGAAAGCCTTACGCCTCTAAAAAGATGGCACCATTTAGGTTTGCAAAATTTCACCTGAACAAACCACAAGCCATCTGGAACAATGTCCTTTGTATATGAGACAAAAAATAAAGATGTTAACAAAAAACATCACATTTCAGCCTAAATCTGTTATATTAACTGTGAAATACAGTGATGGACAGGTGGTGATCTGGGCTTGTTTTGCAGCCACAGAACCTGGGCACCTTGCATCAAGTCAACCATGAATTCCCCCTGTATACCAAAGTATTCAAGAATCACAGGCAGTCTGTACAACAGCTAAAGCTTGGCCCAAACTGGGTAATGGAACAAGATGGAACAAGATGATGAGACAAAACACTTGAAACAAATGGACAACAGAATGACTGAAAAAGAAAAGAATCAAGGTTTTGCAGTGGCCCAGTCAAAGCCCAGACCTCAATCCAATTGAAATGCAATGGTGGGATCTTATGAGAGCTGTGCATACACAAATGCCCACAAACCTCAATGAATTAAAGAAATGCTGTAAAGAAGAGTGGGTCAAAATTCTTCCACAATGATGTGAGAGACTGATAAAGTCCCAGAGAAATGATTACTTCAAGATTTTGCTGGTAAAGCTTGTTCTGCAAGCTCATGAATCAAAGGGTGTACTTAGTTTTTCACAGGACTGCAGAGTCCAGTGATTTTTTTTTCTTTTGACTGTACGTGCATCACAATATAACAAGACTTTGATACAATTTTCCAAACCCTAAGATCCATAACATCAAAGCTAATTAGTTACTGGAATATAGGATGACTCTACTGGCATCACATCATTTGAAACACATGAGTGGAGAAAAGGTATTCCAGTAAGTGAGACTGTATGGACAGCATATGAGCAACTTCAGAGATGAACATTCCTTCTTACAGAGGGCCTTGGTGTTTTACGAGAATTTTTTAAAAGGGGCCTCATCATACACTGATAAACTAGACTAATAAACTCAGCTGATTCTGGTCTTCAAAAAAATGCTGGTCGTAATCAAGGAACAACAGGAGGGAACACAATGCTCATAGTGTAAGGCACAATGCTACATGAGTAACTCTCAAACCGCTTTCAATAAAACAGCAAAACTGCCAAGATGTACGATTTCTCAAAATATTTAATAAATATGTCACAGCAGAAGAAGCGTTGAGACATATCGCCTTGTTTTTACTTTCAGTGTTGGCATTTAAAAACCAAAAGTGATGCCACACAGCATTCAGTGGTCTCGTGAATGATACGCTGAATTTTTGACAAAAATATTCTTCAGAATTCCTTCAGAAGTGCTTGAAAACTCAAAGATCCATAACATGAAATTAGAGATTGATTTAAACTTTAGAAATCCCCTCAACTCAACCACAGATTTGACATACTGTTGCAGGCTGGAAAGTGAGATCCAACAGAAACAGCCAAAGCCTCACATCTTCACTAGACATAGAGCTGCAGTAAAAACAGAGAAACATCTATACCACAAAGAACCAATCCCCTAAAACTACAAACAGTGTGCGCTTAACAATAGATAAGGAGAAAAGGAGACTTTGGAGCACAATTTATAAAGAAAAGAACTCAAGTGAAGCAGAAAAACAGAAACCAATGTAGGGATGCTGCAGCGTTGTTGGTGAGGATGTGTGGTTTCTTTGGCAAAGCCCTACAACACGCTAAGATGCTTACCCTCCACATAGTCGCAAAAAACAACCCAATAACTACCATCTGAGAGCCCTCAAACTCTGCACATTGAGTGCATAAAAAAAACCGATCAATCTTATCCCACCCTTGGTAAGGAGGCACAGTGAGGCTGGGGAATGAGAGGGAAGGGAGGCTGGTTAGAAGAAATATCAGAGGGACACTGGAATGCACTGCGATGGCTGCAGTTTAAAAGTCATAAGCAACTAAGTTGGCTTTGGGGACATTGACTGCCATTGCTGCCATAGAAATTATCCCTCCATAAATCTAAAATTAAAACAGAGGATGTAGAAAAATGCACAACGCAAAGGCTTGGGTTGTTTTTGATGGGTGTCTGTTAACAATTACTAAGCCATGACTGAATTCTCCCAAAACCAAAGAAAGACTGAAGTATAACCTCAGATGGTCAAAACAGCAAAGACAAAAAAAGAAGACGAAATGAAGGATAAGAGTGCAAAAAAGGCTCATTATAGAAAATAATAAAGAGAGAAGCAACTGCCCTCAAACCTGGCACAAAGACAGCTACAGGAAAGAAGCAAGAGCAATTTAAGTTTTCCACCAAAATGGCCAAATGTGTCACTTTTGACCCCATAAACCTTGTGTATATGGACATTTTAAGACATTGATTTTTGAAAGAAAATCATTTGTGTCATGTAGCCAACTCAGATTGAAAATAAAAGTTTTACAAGAAACACCCCTTTTAAATTCAGCAACTTTTATGATATAGTTTTAGCTTTTTGATTCTTTTCAATGCACTGATTCTTTTTTAGACTGAGCTTCCCTTTTGTTGACACATTGGTCATGATTTATGCTATGATAGGAAAAGAAAAACAAAATCGTTAGCAAGTAGACAAAATAACATTAATTATATTCCTTTATTCTAAATTTTAACTTTTGACTTTAAGGGAAAAGTATGACAAAGTGCTTTTGGTAATTAATTGTAATTATAAATCCACCCACCCTTCCGCTTCATCCCAAATGTGCTTTATTGGACTGAGTTTGGGAGAATTTCTAAACAAAAATTGAGACTCATCAGACCAGGCAATGTTTTTCCAATCTTCTGCTGTTCGGTTTTGATAAGCCAGTGTGAACTGTAGCCTGCGTTTCTTGCTCTTAGCTAAAAGGAGTGGCACCCGGTGCGGTCTTCTGCTGCTGTAGCTAATCTGCTTCAAGGTTTGATGTGCTGTGCGTTTAGAGATGCTCTTCTGCCCACATTGGTTATAAGAAATGTTGAGTGGTGAGTTGCTGTTGCCTTCCTACTGGATTGAAGCAGTCTGGTTATTTTCCTCTGACATCAACAAGATACTTGTCCCTAGTTTTTTGTATAGTTTTTTTTTTTTTTAAATAAACATTTTCTCTAAACCCTACAGATGGTTGTGCAGGGAAGTCCCAGATGATTAGCAGTGTCTGAAATACTCAAACCAGCCCATCCGACTTCAAGAGCCCCATTTCCATTAGTAACTCCTCTGATTGACTCACCATGGATCGCCAAGGTTTCCAGGGTTTTCCATTAGGTTACCTGCTCGGCTGTTGTTCCAAGCGATGCGAGCAGGCACTAAAAAAAACGTTGTCACACTGCATGCCACCGATTGCCATGCTATGCAGCACTGCTATGACAACGACAACGTACATTAGGTGGTACTCGATTATAATAGAAAATTGGTCAAACCAAGTAGGTACTAATGGAAAAGAGGCTTTAAATCAACCTTTCTTCCCTTTTCTGACACTGAGTTTGAACTTCAGCAGGTGGTCTACATGCCTAAAGCAATTGAGTTGATATGTGATTAACTGACGAGATATTTCTGTTAATAAGTAGCTGAATGGGTGTACCTAATAAAGTGTCAGGTGCATATTCATTTTACATGCCCAGTATTCTTGCAAGCCCTACTCATAGTTATTTCTATTAATTCTATAATTATTAATTCTGACATGAGAATGCATGTGTCTGTTGGTGGCCATTTAAAAGTCACAGTCTTTAACGCTTAGATATGTTGTTTGTGTATCAAGTAGAAAACAAACAAGCGATGAAACGATGAAAAACTCTTCCTCATAAATAAAAGGAAGAAATGGAAAAGAGAATCTCAGTCAATCGGGCAATGACACCCAAAAAGAATCAGATAAATGGAGACAAAGCTACTTTCATCTTCAAATAAAAACACATAAAAGGAGCCAGTGTTAGCCAATAATAAGAAATATGTTTTAAAAGTGAAGTAGCCACTGTGGCTCCAGGGCCAAGCTGTGGTTCACTCTGTTTGAGTCACTAAAGATAGACATCAAAGATTAAGATATCAAACGGTTCATCTTCTGTCCCTCTAATATTATACTCTCATGCTCTGCTTATCTGTCATCTCCTCAAAGCTCATGCCATGGTAGTGCAGCACTGTGTGGTCTCTCTGCAAGTACAGGATGTCGAGAAACAGACCAATTGAGTTAATGACTATCTGACATAGCCTACAGCTATAACAGGAATTCTTCAAACCCAGTCAGAACACTCAGATGTGGGGAAAAGAGGCAGACAGGGAGGGGTGAGGCAAAGACACATGGGAGAAAAGGCTGAGTACTCTTAAGTACTATCATTTTTTTAATAATAAAAATAGAAATATATGGCTACTAACATTACACACAGTAGCAGGCAGGCAAAACACACATATTAGTGCAAATACTCAAATGTGCATGCACAAACATGCACAAAAAATAATTAAATTTAAAAAAAAAAAAATTAGGTGCCACTTAGCATCAGAAACTCAGCTTATTACAGAGGCAGCAAGAAAACAATGTTGGGGAGCAAGATCAGACAGGGCTAACAGAAAACAGGCTGCTTTCTGCATTCCAGGACAGTCAGCCCAACACAACACAGACACGGGGAGAGACACGGAGACAGACCATCTCTGGCCTAAAACCATACATCTGCCCTGTTCTCCCAGATGGGCCGAGTTGCGGTGAAAAGGTTTTTTTGTTCTTCCCGTTATTCCCGTCTTTTGCGGTAAATGGAAGCTCCTTTTGAGGACAAGAGAAGGACAATGAGGAGCAGCTACAGAGGTGGTTATGTTATGTTATTGTACTTTCAAGTGCTACACAGTACACAATACATGTGAACCATTTTTCTAGAAATGACCTCAGTGAACCCAGCACTGGCTGTCAGTGCAGCTACTACCAAACCATCATGAACAAGCATTACATTACTTTGAAAATACAATGGAAAAACTGGAAAAACTAACCAAGTTGTCTCTAGATTAATTTATGGTTTTATTTACAGTATGGGAAAAAATCTGTAGCCACCCCTAATTTATATTACTTTACTAGGAAAAGCCTCCACCATGTTTTACAGATGGCTGTAAACCACTGAACCTCTCTCCTGACCTCCTTCGTACATAATGACAATGATTTCAACTACCTCAAGAATGGCTTCTTGACAGCCAGCCATCCACTAACACTCTTCAGTTGGGGTCCTTTGTGTCAGGTCTTTGCTAGCTGAGTTTTTTCACCTTTCTTAAAAACATGACTTTTTAGATACTGTTCATCTGCTACAGAAAGTTTTTTAGGCCTGCCACTTTCTGTCCTCCACTCCTCCAGTGTAATCTGATTTTTTTACAATGCACAATACACTGACATATGCATGTGTGATAGGGTGATAGTAAATAAATGAATAAATAAATAGGTTTTTCTAGCTGTTCGTGTAGACGGCACCAGTTCATTCTTTAAGTTACAACTGTTGTAACTGTAACTGAGCGGTTATATCTTCACCATCTATCCATTTTTATTAACCCCTTATCTAAACTGGCTCAAAGTCATGAGGGAGCTGGGGCCTACTCCAGCTGTCATCAGGCTAGAGGTGAGCTACACCCAGGACAGGTCATCTCTCCTATCTAATCATAAACGAGTCTTATTGTTATTTGAGAAAGTAATATTAATCTTCATATCTTAGTATAGTTCACGTACACCTATGTACACAACCACAATGCACACATGCACTCTGCTTCTCCTCTTGCAGGTCAAAGACCCTCTGGCAAAATTTAAAGTTTACTTCCAAGACACTGTTCCAATTAAAAGGATGTTTTATTAGATGAGAAATTAATCCAAGTAATACTAACACACAGATAATCTGGCAAAAATGTGAATGTTCCACATTGTTTATCATAAGCCATCTGTGTGAACCCTCTCAAAGTTGAACACCACAGAATCTTTTCTTCCCTCTGTTCCCGTTCCCTCCTTTGTATGTGCGCCCTGAGAACACACAGTTAGCAGGATCCGCTAACTATAATATGAAGGCTGATCCTCCTCTGGTGACAAGAGGCAGTAAAACAGTCCATTTTGATTTGCTTTCAAAATATGTTTTACAGTTTGGGGCACAAAAGCTTAGGCAAACAGAGATCCAATCTACGACATTCATCATCCATGTCCAATTGGAGAGGAAAGAGAGAGCTGGCCATCAAACTCCTATTAAAAGTATATTAGACTGAAAATCTCTTCAGCAGCCCGAAGGCAGTCAAAGAGAGATTCTTTTATGAGTATTTGCTAAAAGAATGATCTGTAACAGCCAAATAATCTGTATGTCAACTCGGTCCAGAACGAATTAGAACATGAATAGCAAACACACCAGGTTTTAATATGATGGCAATAGGAAGGAAAATGCCTAAATGTTATAAAGGCATAAAAACAACTAGTACAATATCAGAATTTTATAGTTCCTTTCGCCTCTATTTTTTCCAGGATTCCTTTTTTGTGATAGATATCTACTCACAGTAGAACTATAACACATATAGTACATGCCACAAGTTTCTATATTAAGTCAACTTGTGAAGTGAACTTGAGAATTTTGGCTTCAGACACGAATTACATCTTCACTGCATATTCAAGTGAAACCATCTTTGTTCCCCTTTGTGTAATATATTTTGTGTCTTTTTCTGACATTCTCACAATAAAATATATCAGGTCACCAGGTCTTAGTGAATATGCTGCAATTATCACTGATAATCACTAAACTTATATGACATAAACAGTCACAGATATACTGAAAAAAAGCACTGAGCCATATACAAAACTGTGACCATCTTCAAAATATATCAAAAGTCAGACCAACTTTTATTAGTAACCTGAATGAGCCACTGATAAAGATTTAAAATGCTAAGTGCGTACCCGTATCCACTGGTTGGCTTTTTTCTCCACAGCATTGCTTGGACGCTCTGAGTACAGTCCCCAAAGACACCCAAGCAGCAGCCCTCTGCTTGTATCTGCAAAAAAATACACCACCACATAAGGCATTATACACCATGCGAGAATGATTACCATCATTATTACTTTTATCTGTTTTGGGGCTGTGAAACCCACTAGCGATTGAGTGAAAGTTGTCCAGAAGCTCCACTCACCACACACGGTGACATAAGGATTCCAGCACAGCTGACCCAAAAGCTGGCCTAAGAAGGGCAGCCTCTTCATGGTTTCTGTTGTTGAGCTCTTAGAGGCAGAAAGAGGGAGAGAAAAAAAAGACTTTATACTGTACGTGTTTTTCATTTTCAATACTCTCTTACTTCTGGGAAGGTACATGCAGAAATATGTTTCTAATAGGATGGAAATATGACACAAATGGAAGAAGGACAACAAAGGAAATATCTTTTCATTGTTTCACTGTATTACAGATGTTTGCACCTCGTCACCTGTTTCATTTATCCTTTTAACCTAGCAACACTTTGTCATAACATTAAACATTAGAAGAATCTTATAATCACAATCCTTCCTAATTAGAACTGAGCTGAGTAACAGACACATCAACAGCTGTACAGTATACTGCTCACGCATCACCTTGTTTCCTTTGTTATGGTCATGTCACAACTCCTTCCATAGACTCAACAGTGATAGATACAGAAAACAGAACACATTGCAAAACAGGGCTCTGGTCAAGGGTGCGATACCTGTAAGGGTTTAAGAATAACAGACCATGTGATATAGTTCACCTCACAGCCAATTAAAACATCCAGAGATGTTTGGAGCAACAGCAGATGCTGCTTTTGAACTGGAATGACTTTTACACTTGACTTCTTATAACTTTAATTTCTATCCATTTTCATTTAATGGAATATCAAAAAACACTGCCGATACCCTCATATGAACAATAATAAAGCAGAGCTTGTCCCAGTACTTATCTTTTAAGGCCAGAACTAGTTTTACAACTTCTACAAATGGCTCTTTAACAATATCCAGACCTAACTTATAGTTTAGCAAAATATAAATATATCTGTCACAAATTTAATTCATTCTAGTTTTACCTTTGCTAGCAAAAGGCAGAATTTTCATTCAAACTGGAGACTGAGGCTTTGAGCTTAGATTTGGAAAAGAAAATACATATAAATAAACAGGTGTACGCTTCTTTTGTTGTTTTAACTTATTATTTTATGGGTTTACTACATCAACATGATTGCCCGCACTGCGACATGCAGAAAACAGATCAAAGAGATGACGCATGACTTAAATTTACAAGCATGTCTGCACATGTGAGCAGGAATCATGTTTACGTGCATGTGCAAAATTTCTTATTATTCAGCCCATATTAACAGACTATATCATACATTTAACCTCTGGGCTAATTTAACTCTACAGCAAGTCTTTACAGCAGAAAAATCCCACACAGTGATTCTGACATATGCCAGATGTAATTGAAGCAGCGTGCTGTTGCCTAATCAAAGACAATTGCTCTTACTTCACTCCCATGTAGGGCTGAAATAATTTGTTTATTGGAGAAGCTGAATGACAAACAATTAATCTGGAAAACAGATCAACAGGCAGTTAGAGATGTTTACTAGGGTTCTGTTCAAATCTAAAACTCTGAGTAAAAATGTGTGTGGAAATGCAATAGACAATCAAACAGAAGTACAGATGGTGGTAGACACAAGGTGCACTCGAGAAATTCTACTTTCTGTTTTTTGCATGACTTTAGTTTCCAGCTTTTACAGGAAAAAAGACAATTGGAACAAAGTGATTATTGTTCCAATTGTCCAATTAACAATTACCCGCTTTTTTGTTTTGTCTTGTGATATAAATCCGGCCCAAGTTCACTTTGCGGTAGGTTGTTGCATGTGAGGTCTACATCATTTTTTCTCTGGTGAATTATTTTTAGAGTTCAAAGAAATCCGCTGTTGAAAATCTGTTTATTCTAAAGTCATTGACTAACCTTGTAGAGCAAAGTCTCCTATTGAACATGCCTGGGACATGCCGGGTCAATGTGTGCATCAGATACAGCCACAACTAGGGTTATGCCATATCACACTGTCCGCAATAAATGGTAACTGGCCTGTACTTGTAAAGTGCTTTACTTAGTCCCTAAGGACCCCAAAGAGCTTTACACTACATTCAGTCATTCACTCATTCACACACACATTCACACACTGGTGTGAATGTGTACAAATGTTTACATGACTAAAAAAGTGTGATATTACGATATCAAGAATTCAATTCAATTGTATTTATAGCACCAAATCAAAACAACGGCCGCCTCAAGGGGGCAGCCATATGCCGCGACCAGTTGGGGTGAGGGGAGGAAGACAGGACAAGAGACATGCTGTGGATTATTAAGAAGAAGAAGAAGGTTTACGTTTCTTAGCGTACAAAACAACATGAAAAAACCAGCCATGTCTGAAAGTGAGAGCCGAGTGCAGCCTCCAATGAATTAAGTTAATAGGGAGCTACTTTGAAATCTTCCAACAAACAGCAATGCTTTGTGAGGAGGGGGGAAAAGCAGCTGGTGATATACGACCCAAAAGAAAACAAATAGGAACAAAAAACTATCTTGGTATTTTAAGAAAAATAAATCTGCACATTTAAAAAACACACCACCCTGTTTTTTTTTTGTTGTTGTTTTTTTAAATCAACAGCACATAAGAGCAGTTACTAATACTGCTGCATATTATTTTACAGTGAACAGTAAGCAGTAAAAAAAGAGAAAATGAACGTTTCTTTCGAAGCCATTATGCATCAATAGCGCTCTTTCCACCAGAATCAATCAGAAAACAAATGCAGAAGTTTCAAAGCAGGTGGGGGGAGGAAAAAAATGAGGCAGCATCAGGCTGATGCGTTTAAAAGGATCACCAGACTGTCAAGGAGACCGAGTTGACTCATTCAAGGGGATGAGATCAACATTAATGGGAAGCATGATGATAATAGGCCAATCAGAGTTTCTATAAAACCCCAACTATGCCTAACAAAACCAGCAACGCCATGTGAAACTCAGCCTCTCACACACACTTAGCCTTACCATCAGCTCAACAACCCATGGCAAATGTTGTCTGTGGGCATATACATGAGCCTTTGCATGCTGCTGGTGCAACTAAAAAGGAATGCTCATTTACAATAGAAACAGCACCATACTCTGTGACTGCACTGACTGAATTCCCACAAGAATAAGCCATCGCGAACAAAGTAATTATCTAAGACTACCAAAGCAAGAATCAGCATCAAAGCCTTGTCAACCATGTCCCTAATTGTGAAGTGGGTTTGCATCCATGTGTCTTGTTTTGATTAGGGACAGACATCTCAGACAGAAGTGACTGATTATGTACAAGCGAAACAGCCAATGGGACAAGTTTATAGAGAAGTGAGGTAACACTTTTGTCCCTGACATCATTGATCCACAGTCGCAATAGCCTTGACAATAAATACCAAAGTTGCTATGTTGATCACATAAATATACACTCACCAGGCACTTTATTAAGTTCACCTTGCTAGAACCAGATTGAACCTGTTTATGCATTCAGAACTCCATTATGAGACTCAGCAAGGTGTTTCAGAGATTGAACATGGTAGCATACAGCTATTAACACAGATTTTTTGGCTACACATTCATAATGAAAGTCTCCTGTTTCCAAAAGTGCTCCATTAAATTGAGATCCTGTAACTGTAGAGACTATTTGAGTGCAATAAACTCATCATCATGTTCAAGAAACCAGGTTGAGGTGATTTGAGCTTTTTAAAATCAGGCTGGAAAGCACCCTTCAAAGGATGGGTACATTGTGGCCATAAAGGGATGGACAGGGTCAGCAACGATATATAACATATATAAAATGACAATGCCAAGAAAATATCCACCACACATCTGTTGCTAGGTTTGGACTTCAGCACATCTCTTTGACCATGCCTACATTCCTAAATGCACTGAGTGGCTGCTATATCATAGATATGATACCTATTATTTTATATTGTGATAAATTACATACTTGTGTTTACAAGTACACCCAACAACATCCTCCCTTCATGTTACTTTAGTGGTCCAGGATTTTCTGATCAACTCCTTTGAGGAGTGATGTAATAATGCATCTGTAGTGTAGCAGGCATGTTTAAAAGAGGACTTGTACAACAGATAGCAGGTGCACATATTTAAACACTTGACATTTGAGGTGAATATGATCGCTTATTTTCTTGTTCAGGGATAAAATAAAACAATGAATATACTGTATGAAGCTAGAGCCAAAATTCGGCTTGGCATAAAGATTAGAAATAGGGGAATGCAGCTAGCTGAGCACCCTCCAAAATTCACCCAAATCCCAGCTCAGCAGCTGATTAATCTCATTCATCCTTTCTAAAATGTAGGAGCAAAATAGCAACATCACAGTGATGGATACAGTCACACTAGCTGTTAAGGTAATTAACCCGTCTTCTGGCTGCAGCTCCAGATGGATAGAGATGACAGCAGCAGTGGTCTTCTCATCCAAGATCTCGATAAGTGAAAACGCATACCTCCTAAAATGCAACTATTCCATTATGCAAGGCAACATCCTCCACTGTTCTAATCAAGTGTAAACCTGGAAATTAACAATAACTTGGAGTATTTTTCATCTCAGACCATAAGCCACAAGAAAGTTGTTAAGTCATCAAGGGATGTAAAATGCTGCCAAGAAGCAGGCTATCCTCAGCTGGTCTTTTATGAGCCAACTGCCAGTAAAACGGATTTCAAGCCAATTAAGCTATACCATTCTCTCTCTTTGAATCCGTGCCATCATTCTACACACACTGACACCTCGGCATGACATATACCCAGAATAATGTTAACGGAAAAGAAGAAAGACAGAGAAAAATATCTATAAAAATATGGGGCTAACCCCAAAACCAACAGGGAAGAAGAAAGACAGGCAGACATGGGACTGTTTCTGACTATTATCAAAGTGTTGCGGTAAAACATATGGAGTACATAGCATCACAAATTAGATCCTGAAAGGACACTATGACTCATGAGAGGACTCCTTTTGCAAGAAAAGCGGGTCACAAGAACCCGTGAGAGGAGAAAAAGCTGGAACGAGGCAAAATGACCATATAGAAACACTGAAATCTCACAGCGGCCATCCTGTCCCCTTCCCAAATTTGCTGAACCTGATACTGGGATACATTAGGTTAGCACTGGAGGTCCCAGTGCGGCTATTACCTGACTAACTCAACATCGCAGTGCTGCCAGCCAGACATACACAGCCTGTCCACAGCACAGAGCAGCTTCTGTTAGCGGGCTCCTAACGATGGACTCATGTTCATGCCCTGGCTCTAAAAGGGAGTGAACTCGCATACGGGGCGTGATTTTTAAACTAACTTAGCGCTTCGTTATTCAGATGGCTGCTTGGCTGTTCAACCTAGCTGATTAATTGTTCTGTTCTATTTCATCAGATAAGGCGTTTGGAGCCCATTAAGCACACCTCTTAAAATATACAGAGCATTAAATCAGACTGAACAAGCATCTAAGAAGTCTGGTGTAGGAACAAGACCATCCACATTTGTCAGAAACATACACCTCAGGCTTATACCTGCAGCTTGACAAAGTTTACATGGGCCCCACTGTACACTTTTTGTGCTTACCATGCTGTTCACTTGTGTAAGAAGCTGGTGGAGGAAATCCCTAAGTCTGCTCATATGTAGGCAGGTGTCTTTCTGCGTGTCCGGACTGTCAGCCTGGCCCCATGCCACTGCTTTGTCCAGCCAGAACTGCATCTCCTGGTCATTCAGCAATGGCTCTTCAGTTTGCAGGGGCTGGCTCAGTGGCTGCTGCTCAGACATTTGGCTGCTGGTCAATGAAAATTTACTGAGGAGCTAAGAGTGGAAAGATAAACAAAAAAAAAAGGTAAAATCCAAATATTACACAGAGAGTATCTTATAATTTGTTCTTTATCATTTTTATTGGTACTTTCATTTATATACTATTTTTACATTTATGATCTTGACTTTGTGCAATGATTTAAAGCATATTAGCAGAATCTCTAAATGTTTTAAAGAAATTCTGTTTTGTATTGTGGAACTGGGCCACCCAAGACACTTAACCTGTAAACAGTGTTGAACACGGAAACTCCTTTGAAACCAGAACCTTCTTGCTGTGAGGCAACAGTGCTAACCACCACACCAACGTGCTGCCCTGTATTGAAAACATTAATCCAAATATATCAGTTAATAATTTCAATCTGCCAATGTTATTGCTGTGCTCTTCTTTAATATGTGTTCCAAAACTTTGTAGCACAGGTGGCACAGGGGGATAATCCAATAACAAGCTGAATTTACAACAAGCAGAAAATAAATTGAGGCAAATCCGATTATGATAACCTCTCGGCGATCAGGCCTACTTGCACACACATTCATGACAACCTACTGAAAAATAAACAGCACATTCTTCACCTTTTATGAAGACGGGGAGAGAAAAAACGTGTGTGGGGTGTGTGTGTGTGTGTGTGTGAGGATGTGTTTCGTGTCTGTAAATAGCCTGCTGAGAATGGTGTGTGTATTTGTTGTTTTTTGCTATAATGACGGGTCTGCGTGGGACACCACAGAGTTGTGTTTTATGATCACGTCGTTACACACGATTTGTTTAATGTCTTGCCATCATCTCTGCTGGAAAGCCCCTATGGCTCGCTGATGTGAATATATAAATACTCATTTTCAGGCAGGAAAAAACCCAGACCAAATTAGGAACAAACACCCCTTGTTGACTTGTGTCTAAGGGGCTCCATTTTTCAGTACAGTAGAATTGAAAAAGAACTACGTGCTTAATAACTAAAAGTAATGATGTCACCCACAATTTCTATCACACAGGCAGCTACCTGTGCACAGGAACATGCTAAAAACTGTGGTCACACAAAGTTGTTGGTCCAAATGCATGTCAGAAGAAATATGTACATGCACAAGCACACTCGTCAGCAGCTCTGGTGTTGGCTGAACACATTTTGGAGCAGGAACGAGATGTGACTGGTCAAATATTTTCTTTGAAGATTTGTTAAACTAAGCTTGTGGACTTTGGGTTACTCTGCGTTTGCTGTTCCAATTATGAGATTGTTGACATTATTTCAGTATAATCAAATCAGTCAAACATCACTTCTGGCAAATTTACTTCTGTATGCTCAAGTATGTCATATTTAAAAACACTTGGAATAACTGAGAAGGGCTGTCACAATATTAGTCTTGTTAAAGAGTTTAGAATAACAAAGTAATGCATTTATTCATTTTAACCAGTGTAGACAAAGCAACAAGGGCCATGGAGTAACTTAATAAGTGGAAAATTATGTGAATTATATGCTATTACTTTCACCTCACCAACTGCAAAATGTTCAACTGTGCAAAAAGGCTTATTAGTTGGGTTGCAACAAAGCATTCTCATACTTAATATATTAGCTAGCAAAACATCTTCATTCATCTGTAATTCGCAAAGAATTTCTACAAAAGGGCCATGCTTTTTTTGCAGCTGAAAACTAAGTGGAAACCAAAGAGAGTTTGGTACTGACAATCCATTAATCTAATTTTAATTTCAGCAACACATCGCTACTTCCCAAAGTGATCTATTAATAATAATAATAATAATAATTAAACCACCAAAATCATTAAATTTATTGTAAAACACAAAATAAAGGCAGGTACTCCCCCAAATTGAGCTGTACCTGTCAGTTTCCAAACACAGAAGTTCAACGGCTTGAATGCAGTAACTACGCCACACCACATGATGTCAGTATTTCTGCCGCTCTGCACTTAGGTACACATGCTGAAACATTGTCACTTCAGTGTTAACACACAGAATAACTTCGAATTACAACTCCTATGCCAATCGGTTTCATACTGCTGCATGAGCCCAGCGCTGATTTTCTTCCTTCGTAGCCCGCAACTCCTGGTATTTCAGCTGTTCGCTAATTAACTAAACCACTCTACAGTTACACGTCAATTTGCTCCTGTAGTTTCAAATTACGACTTGCCTGTAAATGAGACGTATAGCCATTAGACTAAAATCTCCACGGAGCAGAAGTCAACTGTATCCAATCATTCTTTATGACTTCGGAGAAGAAGGAAAGCTATTTGTGACTCGATGAAAACAAACTGAACTTCCCTCTTCAACCGGGGTTCCGCGTATGGAAGAAGACAATTGGCTGGGCTCGACGTCACCCGCGAACTTCCTCTCCGCACTGCCAGGTGGGAAATTGAGTCATATGGCTGAACGCTAAAATATTATCTGATAATGGCCTCGGCACACTGCAAAGACTGAAGTATGAGCAATGTTCCCTCTAATTTTTCACGTGTCTGAGCGAACACACAAACTCCCTGAGCGGTCCCTTGGACCACTGTAAGCAACATTAGACGTGTGCACTGTGGTCACGCCAGCATCGAATCCATCCAAGTTACATGGTTTATTAATATAACCAAATTACAGCCTTCACATTTATGTTAGACTTCTTTTAATTAACTGCTTTAGCCCACTTAGAATGAAAAAAAAAATCTTGTTCATGACCTGTGCAGTATGTTAACACTATTGGAAGTAAAAATAACATGAAGTCCAATTTTGAAAACACAACTTTCTTTTCTTTTCTTTTTTTTTTTTTTTTATAAAGCTCTGACTTGTATTATGAGTATGAGTCTGTGGTCTCGGAGAGAGTCCTGTAACTCTCTGTCTGCAAAATACAGTATATAATGACCAATGTTGGGCAATTAATTATATAGTTACTTCTTCAAAACAAAGTTTTTTGCAGCTGTTTACCTAAAAATGCAGCCAAGGCGTTTTTTGTTTTTTTTAAATAAACATTTCAAACTATTTACAGAACAATCAGGTGTTCTGCATCAAATTTGCCACACAAATTATTTGTGCCACTCCAACAAATAATTTCTGTCCACTATGAGATAAAGGAGAACAACAACAAAAAAAAACTGGTATAAAGTCCACACTTTTTCCATCAATTGTCCTGATCGCATCTCCAATGGTTGTACACGTTGTCGTTAACGTGGCTTCACTCCACATCAGCCGCTTTGCTAGCTAAAACACCGGCGTTGGCACATAAGGACGCTGTCATAGCCTGTCAATGATGTTGATTAGCTGCATAGATGTGAATGTGAATCGCATTATTGGCTGGACTATGGGATAAGGTGGCATCGTTCTGATCCCATACTGGAGCAACCAGTCACTTACTAATACTGAAAACAGAATTGTTAACGTATTTATTTTAATTTCAATTCAGGTTAGATATTTTTTTGTGCGCAAAGCAGATTTTCTGTGCGCAGAGACCGTGCCAGCAGTGCGTAATTGCGAACGCGCGCAGCTTGTAGGGGATATGGAGTATGAGTATAACGAACAACCATGAAATTTGAAGGTTTAAAGTGGTATGCATAAAGAGTTACCAGTGCTTCACGAAGAAGTAAAGAAAATAGTAAAATAAAGGTTTATTTGGATATTTTGTTAATGTAAGTAGTTTACAATGAACCAGTAGTCAGAGAAAGAATAGGACCTTTTCTTCTGTTGAAGAAGTAGAGGAGGCTGCAAAAATGTTAGGAATGTTTGAAAGTCTTGCATAATATAACACCATTATGGTTTGGTTGGTTCTCTGATTATTGTCATAATAATGCCTTACTTGTGCTGTTTATTTATTTATAGAACAATTACAGAGCAATTTTAAACATTATATCCTGACCAAAGTGATGAGATGCTGACTGATTACTAAGAGGATTTGAGTACACAAGCTAAAGTCTTGACACAATAGTATTTAAGGGAACAGACCAATAAAAACAAAAAGTGAAAAATGAAAAACAAAGCCTGGCGGTCATGCTGTTTGATTTAACTTAATGAATTCCATGTGATTTCCAACTTGTTATAAATTATAATTGCATGTGATCTATTGTGTTTTCACACTGTCATTTTGTCATAATTTGTTTAATCTAATCGTTTGTTTAATGATGAAAATATACATCTTTTCCATGCATAGCCTTATGTTCTCATCTGAGTGTACACATTTTCTTCGGGTTAAGGGTCCACAAGGTGAAGCAGAGTGCGTAGCATGGCCAGGAATTCAGGGGTCCCAGAGGGACACACTCTGGGACCCAAACCCAAAACTGTGAAGGGTTTCTAATCTGCATAGCTCAAACTGACAAATCACCCAGAGGCTCCAGTCAGACCCAGAGCAGCCTAGCACTCTGCACCAGGAAACGGTTGTTTAAACATACGTAATACATTGTGGGAGTTCATGCATGTACGTCTGTGTACATAAGCACGGATCCCAACATTAGAAAAAGAGTAAAATGTTGGTATTTGAACTCCTTGCAACACGACTTGTGCGTATGTGTGGCCCGGTAACGGTTAATGTAAGCCTTTAATGCTGAATATTCAAGTACAAGCTATGCAATGTGTGCACACTATTAAAGCTATGCAGTGTGTTTGATTTGGGAATATGTTTAAAGTGGTTTAGAGGCTCTACATTAGACTTCAGAATTTCTGTGGTAGGAAAGCCCAGGCCTGTGGTTTTGTGCAGATGAGTGTAAGCTATAGTGGGTGTGTGACTACAGGTGTGTGCGCTTATTTAAGTATGTGTGTTCAATAGCTTTAAAATAATGCTGAAATTGTATGTACAGGCTGTGAGATGTAGCTATCTATCTGTCTTACACATTTAAGTATATAAATGTGTTTCTAATATTGGGATCTGCTAACATCCAGAAAAAGCAGATGATAAGCCACCACCAGAAGCTTGCCATCAGCTCCACCCTCGTTGCCTGCTTGGGCCAGCATGTAGGTCAACCGGTGCTTGATCACTCCACATGCATTGTGGTGTGTGTGTGCGTGCGTGTGTGTGTGTGTGTAAGTCTTGTAAAAACATCAGACTATGGGTTTGGAACAAGGTCCCTGGCAAAACTCAAAAAAACTAGCGAGAGAAGGAAAGAAAAACCACGGCAAAAACTTTAGAGAGTGTGGTTTGATGCCCAAAGTGGAAACCCACACGCTGATGTTTTTTGTGTGTGCACGCGTTTATGTATGCGGCTGTGGGTGTGCGTTGCGATGCTTATGCTTGAATGGGCACATATATGGATTCTAGAAGAAATGTAGTGTAAACCACGTGTGTTTTTCCTGTACTGCTACTCTGTGATTATTACAGAGCCAAGAGACGGGTTGTCATGCAGTGGAGCAGCAATTCATCCATTTGCTGGTGTGTGTACGTTTTGCATGTGTGTATGTTTGCTTTCGTGCTTGGAACGGAGACCTGATCACAGCCAAATGGGCAATTGTGCCAGTGGGATCTTATTTCAACATCCAGACACAGTTTGGGACACTAAATAAATAAATAAGATAAATAAAAATTTATGACTACTATTGTGTTGATTTTGACATGTAGAAACTCTCTGCACTCTCAAATTCCCAGGTTCACCATCTCAATTACAATATCGAAATCACTAACAGTAGTCCCATTAGATCATTTAGGAAAACATAAAGACACAAAATAGAACATAGCCAAACTGTGATGCTGGAAATTAGAAATGCAACTCCCACCCCAGTGAAAAAAATATTAAGCATAAATAGAGTTTAGGGAAAGGCAAAGCATGTGATGAACAAATTTTTCAAGTTGTCTTTTTGACCTTGTGGTTTGGCCAGAGAGAGATGGAGCCAAGTGAGGAGATTGGATATCAATCTCTCCCAGGGTCACTGGAACCAAGAGCTGCACAGCTGCTGACAAATTAGTCAGTTCTGATCCAAACCAATGCTTTTACCAGTTCTGGTCCAAACCAAAGCTATTACCAACCTGGCTCTGCCACCGTGGTTCTATACGACTTGCATTTCTCACTAAACCATCCACCGATGCTGCTCTGTTATATGGCCAGCTTCTGTGAGTGTATTCGTGTGGAAAATATGATGGCTAAGATAAAGTACATTTTTAATTTCATCGTTTAAGAAAACAAGGATTATTCTTTTTGCATTTGTAAAATAAAGTGAAGAAAATGAGATATAAGCTAATCTTGTTTGGTGAAGTTACGTATAAATCAAGAAGCCTTGAAAGTTGTACTTTATTTGAAAGTGTGTTTACAACAAAAAAGCATGGAAAAGACAAATTTTCCAGCATCTCAAAGGTGTTGATTCCTCTGTGATAAAATTTACTATAAATGATCACAGCTGGGCTTTATCAGGAACTCATTAAGGTGAGGAAGGGGAGGAAGGAAAGAGACATTTAAATTAAAACAAAGGAATGTGCTGTTTAAAATCTTCAGATCTGTTTGGGCTTAACTCTGATGTCTGGCTTTGAGGAAACACAGAAGGAGGGGGCCAAGGAGAGAGAAAGAGAGAAAAAGCTTTTTTTTTTTTTTGAAGAAAAAGGAGTAACTGTTAGAGGTGTCTCCTGACATTGGGCAGCTCTCCTTCATTAATGGATCAATGTCTCAAAAAAGTGTTAGTCTGTAACTGCATCTCTGGTGGTTTTACTTTAATGTGCATTCAATTATTAAGGAAAGTTGGGACAGGCTACAATGCCAGTAATGTATTTTGATAGAAATAAGTCTATTTTAAATGTACTAGTCTAGTTTAACTCCAGCGATTTTATTTTTGTTATCTTCTCTTTTCATTTTCTTTGAAATGAAGTAGGAAGAGTTTGCTGGGTTTAAAGGTATCGACTCCATATGCTTTGGTGGCTTTGTTTCAGAAGGAAGAGCAGATTGTCCCCGGCTACTCACGGGACCCTCAAGTTGCCCTGATATGGGAGTGTATGAGTAAATGTTACACAGGGTGCTTGCATATGGAAAAAGTGTTTGCATCAATCTATGTATGATTAGGTAAATAAGGCTTAAAAAAAAGGGAAAGGAACAGGCCAGTCTTCCAGCGCCCTGTCAGCTCCTATTAGCACTATGTCTTTTACTGATTAGATTGCTGTTTGCTCACCTCCTGGAGCTCTTCGGTCTGCTCCAAACATGGAAATTTACTGATTAGCAATCAAGGTGTTTATGCTTGTATCCAACACTTCTGTTTAGGACAGGGACAAGCTACCTAACTATCCTTCATTGGTCTAAGGCCTGGTTCTTATATAGGGTGCTTTGTGAGAACAAAAAACACATTTGTCAGCCAGTGAGTATGAATTTCTAGCAACTTCCAGCAACTGCTACCTGACGAGACTGCATGGAAACCATTTTCCTACAAGTTAACCATATTCCTAAAACATATTCTTTATCCTCCTTTTTTTTTCTCTGAGGCCAAAACAAAATCAAGAACATGTGATATTAAATTAAGACTTAAAACTTAAGACTGAGGTCATACGTGTGTAAAGAAAGTGTCTGCAGAGGTCATCGATCAAGGGAGCAAACTGAGAATAGTTGCATAGAAGTCTATAGTTTGTAGCTAGAGGAGATGCTCCCTGCTGGACGTGATAAAGAATGCAGCACTAAGCCTTTTCAGATTTAACTTAATTTTTTTAAACTCAAGAGCTATGCCCATGATCTGTCTCACAACTGCATTAAAATGTTTTCAAAAGGCACCAAATTCACAAACATAGTAGGGAGGTCACGCTCAGTAACTTGAAGTGTGCTTTAAACTCTGCTGTAGGACACAAAAATGTTAAAAAGCAGAATATGAAAATTTGTCATGCAGAAGGAAATCAAGTTCCACTGCCTTATAGTGCTTGGTGCAAACAGTCACAGAAAAAGTGTTTCAAATTCTGCCTAGAGGAACACCTCCCACCTCACACAACCCTTCTCACGTCTTTCAACTGCAGACACTTAAACATGTAATAAGGTAAAATACGTGGCATCTAATAACCTTACAAATATACAAAAATGTATTTACTCTATCCTATTCTCTCGTTCGTGGACAAACACATGTAGTCACAAGGGCACACACTTTATTGGCACTAGTAGGCATTTTAAAGTATTTTTCTTTATTGCTTTGAGAGGAAGCTGGGGATTGGCTGAGAAAGGGTGAGCGATTCTTGGACCAATGTGAAACAGTCTGTATACACCATCACACTATCAGGCATGCATGGACACACAAATACACACTTTCTACAGTGAAGTGAACTTGAATACTTACAGGAACTTTGCATGAGGTTGTAAGTATTTACACAAATGTTTATGTTTGAATGTATTCATAGAGTGCTTTTTTGGTACTGTGTGCGTTTTTTTATGACATGTCCTTGAAGTCTCGCATCTCTTTTAGATTGAAACATTTTATGTAGAGGTTTCAATCTACTTTTGTCTGTACCTCTGCCTTTCTCTCCTTAAAACCATACTTACCCAAAACCTCCTCATCATCTCTCTTCCCTTCACCTATATGTCCACTGAAGTCTCCTCCAATCACTGCCCTTTCCCCCTTTTGGACACTCTCTTTCACTTCATCTGATTTACTCCTGAATAGCTCTTACTCTGCTGACTGACATCCAGCTTGTGGGGAATATGCACCGATATCACCCTTTCAGTTTCCTGCTTCAAACTCATCATCCTGTCTGATAGTTTCTTCACCTCTATTCACATCCTGTTACTTCAAGATTACACTTGCTCCATTTCTCTTCCTATCTACACCATGGTAGAACAGCTTGGATCAACCTCCAATGCCCACAGCCTCCCTTCTCTCTATCATCAGCCAGTTCTCTCCCTTTAATAGACTTTTAAAGTCCCTACTCTCCCTCCGCACTCCTGCCGTTCCTTCTATTGCTGCCTTCCACCGGCACCTTGCTGGCCAACAGCACCGGAGCCGCTCATTGTTAAACCAGGTCTCAATCGATCCAACATGGAAATCTCATTCTTGATGATGTGAATGTTTGATCTGGCAAAGGCTTTACGCTGGCGCTTCCTGACGTAACTCTTCCCATTTCTCTGGGCTTAGCTGAAAGTCAAAATTTGCAATCAGTTAGTTGAAAAAAGCAAGAAATCAGCACTGAAACTCTGGCAGCTGTCACGTCTGACATCTTTAGCTTCTAATTGCCCCTCTCAATGTCAAATCCAGAAATGTAAAAACTTTCTTTGAACTCCACAATTTGTGTTTCAAGCCCAGAAATTCTCTAAGCAAAGTTTAATCCATGTTTGATTGATTGCCAGAGTTTAAAACAGTACATTATAAATATATTCATTATTGCAGTGAACACTTTTAACTATTTATGTAAGTCGGATCACTAGTTTAACGAACATGAGCTAAAAGTTGATTGTGCTGTTGCCAAAGCTGGAATCACTCCTGGCTCTGTTGAGCCCCTAAAGACTCCACTTGAGCTAAAAATGACAGCAACACAACTTTGTTCATGTCATTCATTCATCGCCTAAATTCAACAAGCTGATACCAGAGACGTGTGCACATTTTTGCCATGACATACTGTACAGTGCACACACACATACTCTTGAATTCATACCGACACAATTACCACACACACACACACACACACATACATACACACACTGGGACACCTGCTTTCTATTAGTCCAGTAGATTGCAGGGAAAAAGAGTGGGAGTGTTAAACACACACACATCCATCTATCTGCCCCTCTGTCCACAATAATTACACACTTCCTGCTCTAAAAACCTTCTCCAACAGCTTCCAATCTAGGTTTGAATGTGCATATGTAGGTGTGTGTGTTTGAGGGGTTCGGTTAGCAGATGCGTAAGTTTGCATCGCTTCATCATTAGCAACACAGACACATACTTCAAGCAAATATTTGACTCTAGCGCCTCTAAAATATTCCTAGGGGTGGCCAGATGAAACCAACTAAAATCGTAGTGTGTCACAACAACACTAAAAGCAGTAACAGAAGCTCCCATTTTGTTGTAGGAATAAACAATGAACAGTTGTATAAACACACAAATGCACTCACTCAGTGGCCACTTTCTTCAACTGCTCGTTAACAGAAATACCTAATCAGCCAATCACATGGCAGCAATTCAAAGAATTTAGGCATGCACACATGGTCAAGACAAATTCTGAAATTCTCACAGGCTCAAGAAAATTGGACAAGAGAAGACTGAAAAAAACATTGGTTGGTCTGATGAGTCTCCATTCCTGCCGGGTCACTCAGATGGTATGGTCAGAATTTAGCATGGAAATATGAAATCATGGATCCACCCTGCCTCATAATATGTGAGGGGTATTTTTCTTGCACACTTTGATGCAATTTTCAATAATATAGGGGAACATTACAAAATTAAGAGGCATTTAAAATGAACAAATAATTAAATATTAGAACAATACTGGTCTGAGTAAATGTATTCTACCTCAGCCCTGTTTATTTCCTTGCGTATGATGAATTGGAACCATGTTTTCTTGCTGTGCTCTCATGGTACTAAAAATTTTATAATATTAGTATTGCAAGTAGCATCACATTATCAGAATTTTGGTTCTGATGGCTGCTTCCAGCACAAACAATCTCTCAACCTGGTTTCTTGAACATGACAGTGGGTTCATTGTATTCAAATGGCCTCCACAGTCACCAGATCTCAATTCTTTGAATGCAAAAGGTGGGTCCAACCTGGTATGATGAACTTGTACCGAACAGAGTAGCTAGTAAGTGTACATGTTCCAAACGCTGCAGTTCAACAGAATGGTGCTTTGAGAATGACCACGAAAGCTAATCATTCACACATATTGTATCAAAGAGGAATAAAGCCACCATGATATTATTCATCGGTTTTGTACTCACTACATTTTTAAGTCTCTGTTTTAGTGTTTTACAATGTTGTGGGGGGGGGGGTTTTAAGCTAGAAGGAACCATACTTGGACGAGAAAGTGGTGCACACGTTATTGGCTAATGCAAGCAAGTTTGGTTTATTAGCTGATTTTACTAATCACTCACATTAACTGAAGTGCGAACGTCTTGTGCCACATAAACACAGCATAAAGCACATTTAGCAGAGGCAAAACTTAGCAGACAGCTACTTGGCACAGCTACCTGTTTCAGCCCATGTCAGTCAAAGTGTCTACTTCTCAAAATCCGGTATCCAGATGAATGATTAATCAAAGTTAAAGATTTATTTTAATGATGCAGACATGGGCGATTTAACATGGGAGCCACTTTTACAGCAGAAACAGGCAACACAGGTGGCCGTAGCTGCTAGCGGCCTGCTAGGTTTCAGCCACATTAGTTCAAGTCACAGAGCTGTAACCTTTAGTTATGTTTGTGACTTTTGGAGCATTTTAATACATTTGTGATATATTAAAAAATGCTTTTTCTAAGTCTTTATTCTGTATGTAGTGGCGACTCAGACAAAATTCACAGATATAAATTTTGGTATATATCAAATGTAACATTGCATTTGCAGGGATGTGATGAAATCAAAACTGAATTGGGATTCATAATATCCTTTTTTAAAAGCATATCGTTTTTCTTTAATCATCTATATCTATATGTGTATTTTATTCATCTGTTTCATCCCTATTCTAGTTGTTAATCTTTGTCATTAGCTGAGATAACTGAAAGACTGAGGTAGACTTAACAAACTTGACATATAGATGAAGGACAGGATCCTGCCTTCTTTAAGTTTTGTAAAGGAACAAAAGGAGCGTTTAAAGACCGATCGTTAGACAAGTTATGACCTTGTGGTGTGCAAATACTCGGGGGCTCATCTCCGCGTATTCACACACTCATATCTGTATATATATTGCAGACCGACTCTCTCCTTCTCTGGGGTCCTCAGAGCCTCCTTCCAGCCCTGTTCCTCATTAAGCATCTGTCATGGTGCCAGAATCAATAAGCACACATGGAAGAGAAAAATATTTCTCCTCTCCTCTCTTCTTCTCTTTGTGAATGGGGTGATCATTAGCGAATTCCAAAGTGTTTACCATCATCACCAAGGAAAGACCCTCCCCAGATTTACTGTACTTTGAGTAATTTGTAGTCGTATTATTTCCATCTTTTAAAAAAACAACTTTAAGTCCTCCGCCTTCACACAAAGTGGTGCATATATGTGAAAATCATATGCTCCATTTTGGCATATCATGTCTTTTCTCAACTCTTCCAGACACAGATGAAAATGTTTAGTTGTGGGTTTCTTTCTGTTGCTCTTTCCCTCTTCTGACCCCCCTCCTTCATCTTCAGATGATACATCTGTTTCCATACATTGTTGCATGTTCGCTGGCTGGCAAAGACAAACAGAATTGTTTAAACAAAGAGGTGGGTGGTGTGTGCTCATCTGGTGTGTGTGCGTGCATGCCACCAGGACTACATTAAACAAAAGGAAGAAAGGATGACAGCATCCAACCTCAGTTTGTCATCTGCAGTGTAAACGGCCGTGCATCACGCTAACATCTTGCATGTGCTCGCAGCAGCCGCACATAGCCGTGTCAACACAGCAGCAGTGAAAACAAAAGGCTGGAAAGAGGGAGCTGGGAAAGAGATGGATAGAGACAAAGGAAAGTTTAGCAAAGAGAAAAACGAGAGACGTCAGATGGAAGCAGAATATTAGCGAAGGAGAAAAAGAGAAGCTGAGGGCAGAATAAATGTTTCCAGTATTAGCGGAAGAGAAGAGATTATGGCATGGCTTGGCACCACTCCGTAGCGCTCGTCTGTAACGCAAAGAAAGAGTGGGTGGGTTTTCCACCTCACAGAATAAATGATGCGAAGGGAAATGGGAGTAAACAACATCAGTCATTATAATTACTCTCATACGGCTACTCCCATCCACCATCAACCATCCTCCATCCCTCCTCCCTTCACTCTTTTACTCCTGCTATTTTCCATCTGTCCTAACTTCCAGTCTCTTGACTTGATTACACTTTTTACTCGATTCTCTCTCGCTCACACGCTTCTTTTACCAATCCTCAGTTTCTTTTTTTCGGGCTATTTCCAAATTAACCGATCTGTTTCAGGCCATAGATCTGGGGGGTCTGGATCTACAGAAGTAATATGAGGCTGTGAGAGTTCGAAAAATCAGGAGATCAGCATTTGAGTTGGGGAAGACAATAGCCAATAACCATAAGCCAGCAATAACAATAATAATGGCATATACATTTCTTAATCAAATAAAGGTTTTGAATTTTGGCTCTGTAGGCGACTATCTTGCAGCAGAAACCTCTGAATGCTGCTGGGTGAATACAGTGGATCATATCAGCTGTTTTTAAGACTGGATGTGGTTCCCTCGCTGTCCTGGATGTCTCTGCTACTCTGTCTCCCCAGCTCTCTTTCTCTCATTTCTCATATGATTCCTGGAAAGCTGTAGTATGTTGTTTGAAAAATGTGTTCCTGGGCTATTCCAGGATTTTTTTTTTTAAAAGAATGTGGTGGCATATGTTGAACCAAGAACTGGGCAGGGAGGCCCATGGGAAATCAGAAAATTCAATCAGAAATAAATACAGTGTTGAAGATTGGCTGAGAAAACATTGTGGATGATTTATTAGGCAGGGATCTGTGCCCTAATACAGATGGTAATAAAAGTAGTGATGCCCAAGACTTTGGAAATTGTTTTGATTAACTGTTTTGCGTTTTGGACTGTGGAAGAAAGCTGCAGCACCCCATGGAGAGAAAATGCAAACTCTATAGGGAAAAGTCCTCGCCAACCATGAGGTTTGAGCACATTATTGCTGTGAGGTAACAGTGCAAACCACTGCAGCATCATGCCACCCAGATTTCAGTGTAGACCATGTGCTGAATAGCATTTTACCAATGATCTTCACCATGCTATGATACGCTACATGCTTATTTGATCAGTTTTTGAATTTCTAATAAAAGGGATTTCGAGAGTCGCTGCATTCGTAATTATTCTAAGGGGCACATGTTCAGCATACACATGCATCATGGCAATCTATCCAACCCAATGTTGTTGAGACACATCACTTCTTTTTTTTGCAAAATCTAATCTAAATTTATATAAGCATAACCTGCTTATCAGACTGTCAGTCAGGTAATATCATGGCTTGTGAGGTTAAAGAACTCAAATTTAGAGTGAGGACTCAGAGAGATAAACTAAAGGCAAGTTTTATTAGAAAGCTAGAAATTAGTTCCAGTCCAGAAAAGACAACAAACGAAGGGTAATCTAAATAAAATAGCTAAAAAAAAGGCAAGAACAGGCCACGGGAATACAGTGAATGCATGGCACAATGTGACAAAAACTGCAGCAAAGACAGGACTTTTTATACACGTCAGGGCAATCGGGGAATTTGGCACAGGAGGCTAGCAACATGGACAATCAGTCACAGGAAGAAGTAAAACTACAAGACACCCAAGATGTGTGATTACCAAAGTAAATTAGGAAATGTTAACTGAAAAAATAACTAACAGAATTCTAAAATTATAAATAGTAATTAGAACTAAAAGAGAACCAAGACTAAAAGCTCGAAAAATAAACTTAAGTACCAAACTCTACAGAACTAGCGCAAATATAACGTAATACAAAAGGGGCAAACAAAAACATTTTCTGTGATTCTAATTAAACACAGAAAAAACAAAAACCATGACAATGACAAAACCCATAAACCACAACAGGTAATGGATCCTTAAAAGGTCAAACCTGATTTTACTATTGATTAAATTCTGAAAACAACTTTTTCAAGAATCAAGGGCTTTCACTTTATCAACATTAGGAAATCCAGCACAGATAGCCACTAAGAATTAGCATCCTGATAAACTGTTTTCTCAAATTTGTGAATTGCATATTTCTCAGATATTTCACAGGGACCTGTTTCTTAAACTATCCAACTGCCCGCCCTGCTGAACTGCTCTTTAACACTTGTGTAAATCTGGGCACTGGGGACTTGGACCTAAAAAAATCATCTGGCTTACTCTTGTAGAAAGAACAGCTATCTTCCTCTGCAGGAGATAAAGCAGTCAGCCAAGTAAAACAGGTCCCAGAATGGAGCTGAACTCTAGCAAAACCTTCCCTAAACCACCCACCTTGTTGCTCCTACAGAATAGATCCGCACAGAAGAGGTATGTGTTGTAATGACAGTGGAGCTTCTAAATCTCCCTTAAAAATAATTTTCCCTTAAAAAACAATTTATTGCAAGCAAATAAAAGAAATATTTGCATGCTTTTAATAAATTACAGATAAATGGAAAAAAAGAAGCTATTCTTCCTTGTTTCTAGCTTAAATGCTAAGCTAAGCTAAGGATCGTCTAGCTCATATTTAGCACCCTATGCCTGGGGATTATCTTATTATCAAAATACTGATGACAAAAAATTAAGTGAATGACTGAAAAACCCTTTTAAAATGCCATTCAAATGCCTTTTGAAACAAACTGGCACCATCTTAAAGTGTTTAATGTTGATTTGATGAATGATCAGTAGAAACTGATGCATGCCTTTCTTTCTCGACTCAGGTATTCACAAACCTCCAGCGATCTTGACGTCAGTTTGGCAAACAGTGCTTAATCATTGCTGTTAGACACATGGACACAGAAGCAAACACAAGTCGACGGTTAAATGCCTTTCAAGGTGTCTGTGAGGCCTCAAAGGTAAAACTCCCATTCGTCTGGACCTGGAGTTGAATCACAACACTATGTGATGTTTCTTGCAGATTTATTCTTGAACTCCCTTTTTAATAAAGAATGTGCAAATCTGCTTCCCTGGATCTCGCTCTGTGTGTGTGTGTCCCATGCAGTCATGTCAACAGAGCAATCATTCATGTAAAGGAGAGCATACACTTAGAGGGTTTAGCTCTGCTGGCAGGTGATGATGGACAAGCCTTTCAGGGAACAAGTGAGGGATGGAAAGAGGGAGGAGGGAGACAGATGGTTGGAAAAGAAGGAGTGGAACAGAAGAATCCATAAACCTCTTTGTGGAATTCTCCTCACAAGTGTGGGGTGGCGATGAGAAAGGAAAGGGGGCAAAAAAACAGCTTAAAACTTTAAAAAGGTAAAAGCTATCATTGTATGGGGCATTTCCGTTCCATTGTCGCCCACCCTGGGCAGAGAGCCATGGCCAAACAACCTCCCTTTCTCTCTGTTGAGAGGACAGGTACAGGAAACAGTCATTCATTAACAACCTGGAGCTCATTAGCTTTGGTGAAGTACTCTTCAGAATATGTGCAATTCCACCTCTGAGGGCAACTCTTAGTGTGTGCGCATACATGTGTTTGTGAAGGGGCTTAGAGGTGAGGGGGGGCTAAAGGGTAAGGCAGGGCCAGAGGAGGTGGGTGTGCAGGTTTGGTGACCTGGGGTCCTCCAGCAGATGAGGGAAATGCTGGTGCGAGCGACTTTAACAACATTAGAACTCAGTGAACCATGTCACCTACAAACAACCACGATGATTTACCTTTCAGCAACTTGTTTTTCATTAATGGTTTGAATTGTGATTTTTGAGAGACTATAAGAGCTTGAAACCTATTTGACTGTTTTAAGTGCCACATCACAATCTGCATGTGCCACATTACCTCGGCTCTGAATTCTCATCAAGCAGCAAAGTAAAAAAGTCAAGTCTAGTTAGAAAAGTTCAGAACACGATACACAACAGGCTACCACCCAGTTTTCCAAGTGCACCCTGTCATTTGTAAGTTGTCAGCCTGCCCCTTTGCACTGGCTGGACAGGATGCAGGAGAGTTGTGTGCCTTTATTGGCTTTAAAAGATAATGACATGCCTACTGCCCACCGTTTACTGCTGATCCAGGGTCAGCGAGTTCCTCAGCCTCCTTGAGGTCCAGGTTCAGACTGCAGCTTAGGAAAATAGCTCTTGTATTTGTAGTTAAGAACACCAGAAAGGACACTTGTATTTTGATTGAAGCACTTTCCTCCGGGGTGGCTAAAACTTTCTCTCACAACCTTCGAATATGAGAATAAATAGCTGCCACCCATGCAGTTGACAAGGCGCTCGCACTCTTTCACCATCACTGCAGCAAGCTTAAGGCCACATGCCCTTTTTCATTACTCCGAACAGGCCAGCTGTATTGTAACTACAACCAATTTCCTTGCAGTCTATAAAGCTGTCAATCAAAATCATGCAGAATGAGGAGCGGAGTGGAGGTGGTTGGGGCTGCTGGGGAAGGGCTGCAGGCCTCCAGACCAGATGTCAGAGTTTAAAACTGCAGGACGTGTCAGAGGGAGGAGAGAGGGGTGGAAGAAGATCATGTTTATCTGGAGAAGAATCAACCAATCAGACCAAAGCAAACGTTTTAAGTTCCATTTATTAAAGTTATGAACAAAAAGACAAATAAGTTATATTTTTATTTGTTAGAAATCTATCAGTGTTTGAACATTAATATTTAGGGAGCTAGTACAATTTCTACTTTCATGACTAGCTTTCGACAAACCCATAGAAACAGCTGATCGGAACATAATACTGAAGGGGAGGTGTCAATGTTGTCTAACAAGACAGTTAGCAATGAAAGTGTGCACCTTAAGGCTTTTTTTCTGTTATGGTATATCATTACATATAAACTCTTTAAAAATATACTTCTGTCAAATACCTTGACAACTACTATGTACACTACAAAAATAAATTTTCATATAAATAAATTATATGGCATACATTTATCTTTGTAACTGAAAACAGCATACATCCACGCCAAGCAAGACCAGAAAGGCAGTCTGGAAGAACCAATTTTTTTTTTCCTTTTAAAATCCTCTAAGAGCTATGATGAGACCTGTAGTGTAATATTGTTATATACTCTTTTTTTCCTATTTAACATTAGTAAGCACTTTATACAGATCAAAATCCATTAATGTAAAAACATTAAACTGTAATAGTGTTTTTTCAATAGACATAAAAATCCCTGCATTTGTTATCCACATCACAACAATAATGAAAGAAAAAAAAACAACAAACATTTTTTATATTACAAAAATATAAATATCGCAATTGACTGAAAAACAAACAAAAAACATTTAAAATGAATAAAATAGTTGCCAGCTATGATTCTCTCCGCTACTGCCAATGTGACACTGGGAGAAAACAGAACAAAAAACATAAAAAACAAAACAAAGAGAACAACCACCTATTTCATGCAAGCAGCTGATGTAACAGGACGAGAAAAACTGCAAAGATTTCTGGGAAAAGCTACAAGTGTTTAACAGGATATGAGTGTAAAGGTTTTGAGGAGGGTACTCACGGGGTGCCAAAGGGGAATGGGGAGTCTATGGGTACACATGCAGGTATAAAATGGCCATTGGTGGTGGAGTGAGGGGCTGGCGGTGTAAACTCTGACCCCTGAGGCTCTGTGCTGTGTAATGCAGCATTTTGAGGGGAGACGTCCAATTAGTGTCGTGGCATTTAGCTGTGGATGTTTTGTGAGATGAAGACAGTGGCGACAGCTGTTGCTAAACTGGAACCAGCTCTCTTTACTGTCACTAAATTGAGCATAGGCAGTAAGATGATGGACCCGCACACATACACGAACGATTATACACACATGCACATTGTAACACACATGGAGCGCTTTGTCAGGCCATATAGGGCTTAGCCCTTAGCAGGCTGCATGGGCTTAGCTTACTGGATGGACAGAAAGAGCTACTTTACTTCCTGTGAATAAAGTTTAAATGCAGTCAAGTGCCTTGGTTAATCGGGTCATACAGTATACAGTCTGATTTTTTAGCTTATCCACTAGACACAACCACTTAGGGTGCAGAGTTAGCACCCTGTGTTAACCCTGTTCCAGAATCAGTAACATGAATGTCCCTGTAAAGGTAGAGTGAGTTTTTGAGGTGGGTTTACTGCTCATAAGTCAGTATGTAAGACGGAACCTGTTTTGAGCCTGCTAGGGTTAAACAATACATAACCTCATACAGTAAAATACAACCAGCTTAACAGACAGTGATACAAAGCTGAGAGCAGAAACAGGTTCCAATGCCGAGGCGATAAAATTAAACAAAATTTAAAAAACAGCTTTTAAAATTCTTCATATCAGCTCATATTAAATAGCACGCATAGCGTGTCAAGTTAAACAGTAAATGTTTCATAACTACCACAGGTTTGTGATAAAATTAATAGTTTTACAAACGTACCTTCTTACAATACACACACACACACACACACACACACACACACACACACACACACACACACACACACACACATATACATATATACATATACATATACATATATGTATATATATATATGTACCATAGCTTTGTTTGATGATTCTAACACTTTCCTTCATGTTTTAAATGAGTTTAAATGTTAGTCAGTTCTGAGGATGTATCTGATGTGTAAGCCAGAAAATTATGATGCTGTTTCACATTATACAGCCCTACACACTCCTATCACACACACACACACACACACACACACACACACACACACACACACACACACACACACACACACACACACAGATAGATCTCTTCTTTTGTTTAAAGAGAGATTTGCATAGAGTTATAAATGTATATCACTTAAAAAATATTCTCAGCAGCAGCAGTGAATGCTGACAGATGATTTTTGCCAAAATGAAGTTTTCTAATGGCACAGATCCACAGATAGGTCAACAGTAATCAGAGATCTATCTATCTCTTGCACGCACACAAACACACGCACGCACACACCAACATAAACACACATGCATGTACACACCACAAATAATATGGCAGCCCCAGTTTGTTAACATGAGGAGTTGTACAGCTCCTAAAATTATACCTACTTTATGTTCATATTTACATATGTATACATCTTTTAAATATAGATAGAAATATCTAAGACAATAGTCCACTGGGTTACAGTAAGAATGAGCACCATTATTGGAACACTGGCAAGTTTCTCGCTGCTTAGCATTGGTGGTGAGCCAACTTGGGCTATGCTGGGCTGGGTTGGGCCAGACTGGGTCAGCTGCTCAGTAATACCGAAGAGTCCATCTTTGGCCATAGTACTTCTATTCTCCAGACCTGAAAACCAAAGGAGATTATACTGTCAGTGGTTTATGATGAAACAGACATTTATTAAAAAAAAAAGGACAGTTGTGCTACACGTCAAGCTCCTCAACTTGATAAGATCTCACCTCAGCTAGCCCATCTGCCATTGTTGCTCTCAGCTGCCTCAAACTCCAAATCTTGGAGCTCCATGGACTCTACTTTGACTCCCCTGGTACCTGTGTGGGTGTAGAGAGGCACATGTGGGTCCTGGAAGGCAGGCTCTGGCCCCTCTGTCCCTGACTGGCAGTAACTGTCTGCTGCAGCGTATCCTGGGTAAGTGGAAGCAGGGGTCTGGCTGGACAAAGGGGGTGGGTGAACTGCGACGGTGACTGAGGCCGATGCTGTCACCGTGGTGATGGGTTGGCCATATGGAGTAGGGTTGAGGTGTTGGTGCGGGAGGTGATGACTAGGTTGTGGGTTGTGGGAAGAGCGGCTTCTGTGGCCTGCTGAGTGTTCTCTATGGCTATGTGAGCCATAATGGCCCCCAGCCTCAGTAGCAGTTTCAAAAGCGTCCATGCGTGGCAGGGCTGGGGGCGGGCCCTGCCAGTGCACCTGGCTCTTGGGGTCCCTGCTGCTGTTTGGAGTAGTTCCATTCTGCATCCCAGGATCACAACCCTGAGAGAAGACAAAATATGGAACAACAACAACAACAAAATTATCTTTCCATTTCATAATGTGACAAGCAAGAGAAAATATGCAATCAAAAGAGTCATGCAGGAGACACAATATGACATATTTCTCTTACCGAGGACACAGTATAAGCTGGAGGGTCAGGCTGTCTAGCTGAGCGCCGATGTCCTGATGCTCCCCTCCTCATCTCCTCTGTCCTGGCTCTTCCCCTGCTGATCTGGAGGTGGTACTGCTGCTCGTCTGCTCGAGCTTGTCCTCTGTGTGAGTGCAGGTTAGAATTTTGCAGCTCCTGGCTGATACCAGATGCTGTGGTGTTTGAGCTGTACTCTGAGTCTGATGAGTCTGAAACTGCACCAGAGGTGGTGGTGGCTGCAGTGGTGTGGTGAGGACGGACTGAGAAGTGGACCACGTGAGGAGGGGCCTCTGGAGATGGGGTTGGTAACCGGCTGCGACCATCAACTGGTGATACCTGAGTGTTGAGTACAGAGAGTTGTCTATAGTTTGGCTTTTGAATTTAAAAAAAAGTCACTAGTCCTGGTTGATTTAGATTTTCTTGCATTTGCATTTTGTAAGATCTTACCTCTGGATAAGGTCCAAAGTATGATAGTAATACTGGGAGCAGGACTAATCCATTCAGTACCCCAAGAACTGTTAGGATGGCTAACACTGCAAAGAAGTACCTGCATTACAAAGAAAGAGTTCACAAAGGGAAATTAACTTTAATATCAGCTATAAACACAATGAGCAAAAAATGCATGTAAAACACAACACTTTCCTGTGGCTTCTGCGTCACACAACACAATAACATTTATTAAAAATAAAAGATTTAAGCAAAGTCACTCATACCAACAAGGACACACAAGAAGTGAAATTAAGCAAGCTGAAGAAACAAAGAAAATACCTGCGCAAAACCACAGAGGTTTAGACGTGGGGAGACATGTGCAAGATCAACCATTACACATGCCCAAAATAATACTTTCACAAAGACACTCACCACTCCCAAAACACACACACACACACACACACACACACACACACACACACACACACACACACACACACACACACACACATATATATATAAACCCCCCACAGACAGGCTGGCATGCACTGCAGTCTTGAGGAGCAAAACATAAATGTACCTTGTGCGTTTCTAAGTCCTGCCAAAGAGGGTTAGTCTTAAAGAAGCCATGTAGAGAAAAGAAAGGGGAAACATAATTAGCCAGAGCTGGTTAATTCAAAGGCACGGGGGGAAAGGAAAAAAGACAGGGGGTGGGGGGTTATTGGGGGGTGAGGGTACTCTCTTGGGTGTGTGTGGTGTATAAGCAAACAAGGAGAAAACAAAGCAGTGAGGAATGTGAAGGGGGAGTGGTAAAAGAGAGCAAAAGTGGGGAGGGTGACATTGGGGCATGGGGGGTGGGGGGTACAAGAGGACAGGGGCCTCTCTCTCTCTCTCTCTAGCTCTCCAAAAAAAAAGAAAAAGAAAAGAAAAAGAAAAGCGAGAAGCAAATAAATGAAGTGAAGGGTATAGAATTTAAACAATTTAGTCTAGGAAGAAGAGAAGGGGACCCTCAGCGCCACCCCTCCCTGGCCTCTCTCACTCTCCTTTCTCTCTCTCTCTCTTCCTCGCTTTTTTCCCTCCCTTCCTTCCAGCTAAGCCCCTGTGAAATTCCCGGCCACTCCACAAGCCACTCCATCTAATTAAATCTCCAATGTATCAGGTAAGACTCCCCAATCTCCACTCTAAATCTCCCTCTCTCACTAACCCTGCTTCCTTCATTATGGAAGCCCACCCCATACCCCGCACAGCCACCCATTGGTTTTCCGCTGGAAGCTCTCAGGTATTCAGGGACACGCCATGAAGGCTTTTTCTTGACTCTTGACTATGTTCTTTGTTTGTGTGTGCACGGGTGGGTGTAAATAGGAGCTAACAAAGGTGTAGATGTGCCATGCAGCTGGGCCTCAGATTAAGTGCACATTCATAACTAATCCTTCAGTTGTGTTTTATTGATGTGTGCGTGTAGAGAATGAAGGGACACTGTGGAAAAGACTATCCACAAGTACGGAGCAAGGGTCCCTGTCTACACAGCAGGGGTGGCCTTTCATGCACAGTTCTAGAAAACCGAATTACAGTGAAACAGTCTCACCCTTTCCATTTGGTTTACTTGGAAAGTAACAGACATGCTAAGATCGAGTAAAAAGCAACAACCCAAAAACCAATGCAAAGCGACCCAAAAGATGGATGAAGTGACTTGTAGAAATTCTGATACTGCAATGATGAGGCAGCGAGGCACAATCTATAGACAAGAGCAGCATATTTTTGTAGTTAACTTGAAATAACTTGAAAGTTCTGTTAACTAATTACAGCGAGTCAGGATTTAGTTGCATAGAGATAAATAGTCTATGCAGGGAGCAAAAGAAGGACTGCATTTCCTAAATTGGATAATGATCAACTACGGTCCTAGGATGATTTTTTTTTAATATAGCTACCTAGAGCTAAAATAACAGTTTCATAATTATGGTTTGCATTTCCATACAAAGCATCAGGAGTAAAAGCCACGTCACCTTTGAAGAAACATGTGCACACATATGTACGAGTGCACGCGTCCAGCCCACATACCAGGTTGCATGCCCCCGCCAGGCTGTTTAGAGTGAAAACATTCACAGGGCTGATGGGGAAAGTCAGGGAAGCATTTCTTTCGGCGCAAGCAGAAAAATATGAGCTGGGCCTGTTGTTATTGCACCGTCTTGGGGCGCTGCTTTGTTTGCTCAGACAACAGCAGAACCTTTAAATGGAGGCCCGAGACTGAGCCAGAAACCAGAGCACACCACTGGAGGTGCGGAGAGAAGGTCTATAGGCCTCTATAGTTTGTGTGCGTATGTTTGTATGTGTCTCTCTGAGTGTGTATCTGTGTGTTCTCTCACTGGCAGGCGCACCATCATTGACCCCCATGATTAAAGGGTCAGGGAGCAGGTTGGTGTGTCTATACGAGGGGGGAACTGTGTAACTGTGCGGGTGTGCACAGATGAACGCTTGCAGATCACATGGAGTTCAGTGATTCTAGCTCTCAAAGAAGAAGGCCAAATCATACAGCTACCTCATCTGGCAGCAACCAAGAATGTGTGTACATATGGCCATGTAAAGACATAAGGTTGTTTAAATTACACACTAAAGTCTGGGGAAACTTCTCATAATACTGTAGGAGTTGAGAACATACAGAATTATTCATACTCCTCCCTTGAACGGCAGCTGGTCGCTACCTCTCTGTCTGACGCTTAAGAAGGTGCAAACACAAAAGCAGCCACCTGCACGGAGCTCCGGCAGTGTGTCGGTTTTAATTTCCACTTCTCCTGTCTTTGTACAACTGCTCTCTTGCCCCCCACTCTGTTACTCCTTTCCCTGCTTATAAATGTCTAGTGAGGGCAGTTAAACCAGTTGAGGGAGATTACAAAAGCCAGAGGTCTTTCCTGCTCTCCCTCACTCACTCACTCTCTTTCACTTTGCTCCCCTCTGTCACCTCCCTTACAGCCTACTCCCCCCCACCTATTTTTCACCTTTAATTTTCAACCCTTTCCCTGGTTTCCCATAAAATGTCAGGCACGACAGATATTAGGAGGAGGAAGAGGTAGATAAAAGAAAAGACAAAAAAGGAAAGAGATTTTTGGTGAGGTTTCCTGGAGATCATCCCCCAGAAAGAGACGAAAATTATAAATAATAATAGTAAATAATAATGAATAATTGCTAGTGGTAGTGAAAATTGGATGAGATTTAAAGAGGAGAAGCAAAAGAAGAAGTGAGTAGCTGTCATGCATGATCGGGGTCTGAGGTGGATTCCTGTGTGGTATACAGGTTGAGGCATGGTCTAAGAACATTATTTAAATATATATGATAACTTCTGTATGTGCAAATATGCATGGTTTCAAGTTCAAATTAAAGCAGTAGTTTCTTGTGAGTTTGATTTTGTAACTGACCTGACAATAAAGTCAAACTCAGAGCCTGCGAGCATCAGGACGCCTAAAAACGTGGAAAAGGCGCCATCGAGCACCGGTGCAAACATGTGCTCCAGTGCCAGCACTGCCCGCTTGTGACGATCCCCTATGGCTGTCAGGAATGCCTACAACACATAGAAAAAACAAAAAACAATTTATGTCTTGTTCTCAAAAGGTTAACTTTCTCCACAACCATCAGAGAGACCTGAATCCATCCAGCAATAGACCTCACCATTCCAGCAAGCAGCATGTAGGATTAGAAAGTAAGTAAATTCACTAATTCATTTTTAAACTTACCAGGGCCACATGGACAGTGAATTCCACTCCAATGCCCACAGAGGCGATGAGAATGACAACAGGGACGGCACTCAGCTTAATTTCCATCAGCCCCATGAAGCCAAACAGCTCCACAGTCATGAGAGAAAGCACCAACACCTGAAGAGAAAGCAAGAGTTTCTGTGAGAAATGTGGGTAGTTGTTCAATTTACATGAACCTTTAGTTACACTTGTGTAGTTAATAAACTCAAAGTTCTAAAACATTTTTACACATAGAAAGTGCCAGTTGTTACAAAAAGCCTGCACGATTCAGTGTTTGCAACCGTTTTATTTTATCCAATATCCATTCAAATGGTTTCTGTAGGTTTTTCAGGACACATCGTCTTTTTCTCTTCGATGTTTGACTTTAAAAGATACAAACAATACCTTTAAAAGGGATAAGAAAATGCCAGCTAATTCAGAATTATAATGCACATTTGCTAGGTGAAACAGGTAAAACTTGTCTGTGAGCACAGTGCGTTTAATTACCACAAATGGAGTTATTCTACTTTATGCTGTTTTATTATAGAAAGAACAAATCATTATTCCCTGCTTTAACTGTGTGAACTTCCATTTGACCTTAAATTTGACTGCATACAAGACAGATGAGGCAGAGAAATAACACATGAGGGTGATATGTGTGAGTATATCTGCCTTATAAATGTGTTGAGCAGTAACCATACATGTGGGTGAAATGTGTGTGTTTGTGGAGACTCCGGAGCAAAGCATTACAGGAGCTGCTATTATCAGCTGACAGGTGTCAGGTTACACGGGGCCCAAATCCTTTGAAGAGGGTTAAGGTGGGCAGAGGAGGTAACTATGTGTACGTGCACCTATAGGTGACCCAGCACAGAGTATGTGCACATCCACAAAGGGTATTTGTACTGTGTGGTGTGTCTGCCACTTTATTCTGAAGGGCATTTTGGGTGATCTAATTACAAGTGTGCAGATACTGTATATTAAAATAAAATAGTTTGAGGAAAAGATGTTACTAGATTTAACACATTTTCTTGCATTATATTACATTTACTATTACTAAAATTCTCTGTGTGAGGTAAAACCTTGTATACACCTGCCTTTTTGTTTCTTTTAAGCAATGTTTTTTCTATAAATAACATAAAACATAAATCAGGAACACAGATTGAGATTACAAAGGATTGCTCTAAATCAGGGGTGCCCAATCCCAGTCCTCGAGAGCTACCGTCCTGCAGCTTTTAGGCGCATCCTTCTTCTGACACACCTGAATCAACTGAATGGCTTGTTATCAGGCCTTTGCCAAACTTGATGGCATGCTAAAGAGGTAATCACACCATTTGATTCAGCTGTGTTGGAGTAGGGATGCATCTAAAAGCTGCAGGATAGTAGATCTCGAGGACTGGGATTGGGCACCCCTGCTCTAAATGTACTGAGACCCATTCAGATTTTAAGTGTTAAGAGGAGTCAAAATCAAGTGGATTAAAAACTAACTGTATAAATCTAAACACAAGACATGATATTTACACAAAGCCTCTGTCTACATGGTCATGGTGGATTTCAGGGCTTGAAGGCTTTGAGAGTTTGATGTTGTATGGCTGCCTGTGCTTTGGGCTTTGATAGAACTCTCTTATAACTGATGTTTTGATCTTACTAGTAAGGCCTGAAGAGGATGAACATGAAGTCCCCTCCTCCCTTGTTTCAAGGTTCGGGTGGCCTGGCCACTGCCGGTTGTAAAATACAACCCACTAGAGAGAAAAACCAGAGTACTCTTTGTACGTGTTTCCGTGTGAATTATCACCTGCGAGTTTAAACATTCATACTGTATGTGTGTGCAAGTATGTACATGCACTAGAGTGCTCAAAGTGTTTTTGAGAACTGGCTTGTGTATGCGAACACGTTTGCCAATATCCTTGGAAACGTCTTGTCTGAGAGGAGCAAGAGTGGATGAATGTTAGAGACGGAAATAAAATCAAACATTTTATAGGTTTAGAGTGGGAGCCAGTTGCTGGGGCAACTTTTTGTCCTCTTCCCATTTATTTCAGAATTTGTGTCTGGGAGTATTGGACTAGACTAAACAGACTGGTCCTAACAAAACAGCACAAGATAAACACTGGTGACTGGGGCTACGATAACACACACCAGCCCCTTCTCTTTTCCGACTCTCTCCTCCTGACATGCATTCTGGACCACACGCAAAAACCAGGAAATGACATGTAGAGAGGGAAGAAATTGACTTTTAAATAATTGAAAGCTAAGATCTCTCTCTCTCTCTATGTAAGTAGCAGACACATTTGTATCTTTCTCTAAAGTTATCTCTCAGAACATCTGCTGCAATCTATGGAGCTACGTGTGTTTCCCTGGGCATTGTCATACCACATATTTGTAGTTACTGCATTTGTCTCTGTGCATGTGGTGTGTTTTCTCCAACACTTACTATAATGCCAGCGGTCCAAGGGTTGAGCAGAAAAAGGGCACAGACGAGAAAGGTGCAGGCGAGCACCACACTGATGGACAGCAGAAGCCAGTGGCGTAGACTAACATACTGTTCCCAGAACAGGAAAGGGTAGCCGTTGGGGTAGGAGGGCAAGCCTTGTCGGCTGTAGTTGCTGCAGATGGCCCGTACGCTCTCGATGGCTTCCACAAACTGCGGCGTCTCCCGGAGCCCGTTGAGGTAGAAGGGGAACTGTGCGTATTCGATGGGCTCAGCAGCCGGGACTGGATGTTGAGAAAATCAGAGAAGGTTGGTTTAATTGTTAGCAAAGCTGTACCCCCCCGACTTAAGATTTTTCATTATATGACATATGCCATGAAGCAACTGGTGAAGTATTCTCTTTGGGGCCTTGGAAGCAAACACCACACAGCTGATAACGTTTCAAGACTGTAGACATTGACGAAGCAATCGGATAAATCAACAGTGGCTTCTGCAGATCACATTTGTCTATTCTGATAAATTCTCATTATATTCTGATCATTTCGTGTGTCTGCAGAAATAATTGAGGCTCTATATCCAAACCACGAATACCAAGGCTTTCCGTTCCTAATGCAGCTCTGTTCCAAGAGAAGCTACGTTTGCAGACGTATGTGCATGTGTGCGTATCTGCATGTGTGTGTGTTCTGTGGGGGTGGCGGAGGAGAGTGAAACAGACCTCCATTGACTCAGTCCTGGCCAGCCTGTGGCCCAGCCTGGCTAATGAGGGCCTATCAGTTCCAGACACAGCAGACTGTCAGAGCTAACGATGATTCAAGCTAATTACAATGTCAGAATCACTGCCATTACCACACCCTAATCTTAGCACCACCACGTAAGGCACAATATAAATGTGTGATCACGTATATATCTGCCTGTCACGATGCTATGGAGGCATAGTAGGTGCTTACAAAAGATTTAGAAGTTGCCACATTTAGAAGTAGCTTTGCAGTATCACTACTAAAGACCAGACTACTAGACCAGTCTACTGCCTATTTTTTATCTTATAGAACATGTTGTAGTATTGTCTAATGTTGCTTTGAATGTATTCATTTCATAGTAAGTGTAGGGTTAGATGGAAGAGCTTGCTAACATGGTATGGCCCATTATAGTCTCAACTATAAAATTTCGATTAGAACACCTGCAGCTTTTGGCAAACATAGATCTGCTCCGGGGGTCTCCCGCACAGCCAAACACTTCATGCAGTTTATCCAGTCACGTTCCCCCGCTGTCAAGGACTTCCTGTTTGTTATCCAATTGTGCTTCCAACCCAAACCCTGTCTCTCTCTTTTAATTATCCAATCATCCCCCTTCCTTGTCCTGTAACACCTTCTTACACCAAATCACAGGCTAGAGTCAAATAACAATGTAAGTATATTTTTTATGTGTGTGTGTGTGTGTGTGTGTGGTAGGGAAACGAGAACAGGGTGGGTGCTGTTTTTGGGGTCGCTGAGTTTTAATAATGTGTGTATGTGTGTGTAATGCTAGAGCCCCATGGTAGTCAGGATTATAGCATTTACCACAGGCACTATTAAAAGAATAACAGCAAGTTGTGTCTTGGTCCTCGGGTTAGCAGAGTGAGCTCAGTCATGCACAAATGCACACATATTGCAGTGGTACAGTAAAGTCTAATACCTCACTTAGAGCTAAAAAGGACCAATAACTCAAACCACAAGATGTGAACATTGCTTACATGCAGCTGCTGCCTTATGGAAACTGAAAAAGTTGCAGCCGAGACTCATAAACCTCACAAAAGTTAGGCATAAAATTTCAGTAAGCAGATAATAAATGCAGTATGTTTGGCCGTACCTTACAGTAACATTTCAAATTAATGTGGAGCTGGATTACCGAACTTGTTGGAACTAAAAGCAATATTATTTCAAATTTCTTCCATTCTGTCGCACTACTCAGTATTCAGCGGTAAAATAATGTGAACATAGGTCATGCAGACTTACTGCTGAGGCGTGTCTCGGGCATGGAGTCGGTATGGTCGTGGAGCCACTCGGGAGGGTGTGGACGAATGTTAGCTTGTGAGGCAGCATAGGCCACAGGATCATTGCTGACCCAAGCTGTTAGGTAGATGTAAAAAGCTCCGGGATTGATGATCCCATCTGCATCCACAAGCCTCTGGCGAGTCAGCTACAAAACCCACAAACGAGATGAATTAATGACTGTAATATTAGACTTATAGGTTTTGGTATAGCCTCTTAAATTACAATTTTCAAACACATAATTCATCGAATGCATTATGTCATTCGTCTGTCTACTACACCCAAGCAAACTGTCAAAATTTGAACTGAAATGGAATTATTAGAAAATGGAAAAAATGTAATTGAGGGGGGAAAAAAAGTAGAAAAAAATTGAAGTGCTTGCGGCTGTTAAGTACACGCTGGAAATGAAGGTATTGTAGAAATAAGGGATGTTTAACCATAACATTCTACAGGTGAGCTGACCACAGAAATGCTTATTTATACACACGCATGAGCGCAAGAGAACGGAGCAGCTTTCAAAATATGAGTCAAATATTAGCCCCTCTCTCTTTCCAACCAAAGAAAAACCAACAAGTCAGACACTGGTTGCCTTTCTGAACATTCCCGTACTTCTGATCACAGCTTCCCAGAATTATCATGCCACATTAAAACATGGAAAATGTTGAATCAGCTTCTCCCTTTACATATAGTAGATATTGGCTGGCCAACCTCAGACCCAACGTCCTGACCACTCTGAATAAATTTCTAAAGGAAGCCTTGCAACGCTCTCCTGTCAAGAAGTAGCTGTTGCTGCTGCCTGTAGAACAAAGCAATCTGAGCAAGGAAGCTTTAAACAGGCATTCTGGTTATTTTAGAGCTGTGCAGGTTGTGTTTTGAGTTTCTGGAGTTGGGCACTTTCAGGTGAACAAAAACATAAAAGTATTTTTCTTTCTAATTGGTCTTGTTAGGAGAATAAGTGCAATGAATGCATTGTTGACTTTGGTAAGGTGGTCCACCACTTTGGTCCAGGCTAAATATCTCAGAAACATAGTCAAGGCTCATTCATTCAAATACTGAATCTGTGTGACTTTATGAGCTACTGGATCAGCCATCCATCCATCCATGGGGGAAGGAAGCAGGTAGTGTGGGAGTAGCCGGAGAGAACTCACACAGATAGAGGAAGAACATGAAAGGATTCGATTCGGACTCAGGACATAAAAATACAAAGATTGACATTCCCCTCAGTAGAATTTGAATAATACGTTTATGTTTTATACAGCGCTATCAGGTTCAAATTGTAATTTTCTCATATTTTATTACCACAATACTGAAAAGCTAATTACCCGTTTGCCTCAGCGACATAGCTATTTAGTTACTGTGTTAACATAAGCATGATATTATATTTTAGCATCCTGGGCTAAACATCATTGCACCATTGTATTGTACCTTTTGTCTGTGCATCCAGGCGAAAATGGTACAAGTAATTACATCACATCAAACTGTCAAAAGGAAATCCAAGTGGAGTTGTCACTCCACTTGGATTTCTTTAGGATAAACTCTCTGAGGCACTTTGTTTATCTTTGTGAGCGTGTGAGTCTGTGATTCTGCCTTATTGCACTCTTTTATTCAGCGTCATTTGCCTTGACGGCAAAAGTCAGTAGGTAGACGCGAATGACTGTCTCACTAAGGGCTGTTAGTTTTGCCCTCCCATGTGGAAACAGGAGTGTAGTCTAGCATTGCTACCTCCTGAGAGGTAAAACCATTACTGCGCACCACTCTGCCATTCTCCCTTCTAGGAACCATAAATCCCTCTTTCACAGAGGCAGGGAGCGTTCTGGGGGTTAAAGCTAGACTCGTGGGGTTAGGTACAAGAAAGGAGTAGTTTTTTTGTGGTGGGGGGTTGGGAGAGAAAAATTGCTTGAGTTAGCGTAACAATAAAAAAATTGGCTGGAGTCCCTGAGCGCGTCTGTGTGCAGTTAACCTGGTTGTTAACACTGAAGGAAATGCCACCCAGCAAATGGAGTAGAGCTATAAAAATAACACAACATCTGTACAAATGTTCCTCACACTTGGTTCTCCTGACCCCTGTGGGTACCCAGAATGCCTGGCGCCACAGATGGACCTGCCCTACGAAGAAAAGAGCTCTTGATAATGTTAGCATGGCCTTTCTTAGGACTTATCTCGCACGCCACAGATTTTTTAATTGCGATGCAAATAGCTTTAAGCCACACATATAGGGAACAAATGGTCACCAGCACAGAGTAGGGACAAATCAAAAGCAGAACACCTCTGCACAGATCCAAAGAGTGGCATATCAAAATAAAACATCTAGCTATGCAATTTACCAGGGATGTTGAAGATCTGGTCCTCATTTTAAGGAACAAAAAGGAAGCTACTGCTCAACAAGTACACGCACAAAGAAAAAGGAGAAGCACACATTCAAAACATACAAATGCACACACAGAGCTGTCTAAAAGAAACCACTTGTTTCTAGCTCCCTCAATGAAAGAGGACAGAGCAGTGGAGAAAAGGAAGAGAAAGGGAGGGAGGAAAAGACAGAGGGAGTGAGAGGGAGAGAGCGAGTGGTGGTGCGAGCTGGAGTTTGTGAGCAGGAGAGAGAGACAGCTAGATTCCAGTGGATCTGGATCGAATTTAACAGCAGGATACTCAACAACTGTATGTCTTCAAGCTGTCACGGGAAGCCCAGGCAGCTCTGCTGGCGGCCCCCACGCCTCACGGCAAGTACACTTCTCTCACAGGCAGAGGAAGTGATGTCACGGGGCCGCACACCAGGACTGGCCCTGTTTCCTGTCAGCTAGATAACTGCTGCAATGGAGTTTATTTGGATAAACAAATAGCCATAAGAGCAAAGGGGAGAGGTGGGCAACCCTTAATAAACATCTGTAGAGCTGTATGATTGGAACATAGAGTTGCACAAATTCTAAATACAAATAAACAGGAGACACAGAAGAGCTATGCGTCAAAGTTAATCACCCTTGATGAAAATGATTTCGATGTTGAAACGGACATGGCTTGTTTTGTGTTTGAGGTTTGCAGATATTCTGGCCAAGAATTTTGTTTTTATATTTCTCCAGTTTCTTATCTTCTGTTTTTGCGTTTTCCTGCCAAAGAATGCAGCCATGCATCCACATATGTTGTTTTTTGGAGGTGATACTAAACTAAGAAAAGCATTCAATGCCCTGTTGAAGCTGAGAACATTTACCCAGCTCCACAAATGCAATCTTTCCCCTCATTTCCTCCTGTTTCTCCCCCAGACTTTCACATTATCAGGTTGGTATCTTTCCACTGACATACAAGAGACCTGATTTAATCTTCCTCAATAAGTTCCTGTCTCGACCTCCTTCCGAGACCCAAGGTGCTCAAGTCGCTACACTCGAGTTACTGCTGGACATCAAACACTCATTCGGTGGCACGCAGGAGACAGTTTCAACAGCTCAGCTGGAGTTTACCACATGATTCAGATAACATGCTTTGTTGTATACTCACTTTATGGCTTAATTTTGCACTTCAGCTTCACCAATGGCTGTGCAAACTTTTCAGAAGCTCATGGAGAACTACTTCAGTACCAGAGATGAAGCTAAACAGTCATGTTCTGATTATGGAATTAAGTATGTGTAAAGAGGAGACATTTTTACTTTTATGTGCAGTGGATATAGGACTAGCATCTCAGACCTAAACAAATGCAACCAAAACCAGAGTCACCCTGGAAGCCTTGTGTCAGCTCATAGGGCTATCTATATAAGCAATAATGACATTAGTTTATCACACTCTTTGTCCTTCAAGGCTTAGAATGTATTAACTGCAACAGACAAGCATTTCTATACCACACCAGTAAACCTCAACTGCTCCTCTCAGAAAGTAGTTTGACGAAGCAGACGCTATTGTTTATATTAGAAAAACATGCAAATATGTTTTAAAAATTTAGTTCTCAGTGAATCAGATTCAGGTTTCTACTTAGAGCCACAGAATCCAGATTAATTATTTATAGACACTTTGGGGTTTGCAGGCGTTTCTCTGCACCAGTTTCAGCCATCCCAGCCTCTCATACTGTAAACCGTGGCTGGAAGCACTGACGATGTGTCAAGCTGAAAGACTTGATGTTTAAGGGAAACAGCTCACTGTCAAGGCCCTGCTATACACACACACACACACACACACACACACACACACACACAAAAAAAACCCCACACGCAAACTGACAAATCGTTTAAATGAAGAGTTAATAGGTTTTTCAGAGTCAGGCTGCAGCTCCAGTGAGAGCTTTAAATTCCTGAGCTCGGTAAAGTCATCACACGAACACAGACAGAGAGAAAGAAAGAAAAATATGAATAGTCAGAGATGGTTTTAAGCTGGGTGTGGCTCCCCTAGAGTCATAACAAAATGTACAGATATGCATACACATACAGCGTCACAAAAGAGCTTTGAAAGTGGTGGAAGCATCTCTCAAGGCTATTATCAAGTTGTAGTCCATGTAATACAGTCTGCATGGTCTATGCTTACATAACATCTGCACATACTTCCTCATATAATGCAAATCAAGCTGCTAACCCAACATGTCCACACATCTTTTGAATTGCAGTGTACCATTGACAGTCAAATAGCCAGACAATAGACACTCAGATAGCCAGGATTTCATTCATCAGGAACCAATTCACTCGCAGGCTAGTGCTAACTTCCAGTATTAGAACTGACAAATGAGAAGGAGATTTCTCTAACGCAACAATAAAAGCTTACCGAGGTGTGTTCATCCATCTAAAGCCTTTGTTTCAGATCAAAGCTTTGTTTTCTTTCAACAGTTTGCACCTGGGCATTGACCAGGAAGCTTCTTTCATGATCTCTGTGAATTATTATCCCCTTTCATCACCATAGCAGCACATTCAATTTACATCTGATGCATTTGATAGACGGATGAACTTTTACGTGTTAATGACAAGAGGAATCGCTTATCCACTTTTAATAAATTCAATTTAAATCCTAAACGTACCAGGTTGAAGTTGATGGGCTTGTCCCTGCGCCCTGTCTGCACCAAGAGTTTATATGCTAGGACGCCATCATCAGAGCCATTCCTATAATTGTTGTGGGTGATGCGGCCAGCCTCCCAGTCCTTGTCAAAAGCCTGCTGGAGACCTGTAGGAAACCACAGCAAAACACACTGGTTAGATGTGGATGTTTAAAAAGGTTACATGCCTTGTTATCTTCATTCTCCCACTGCAACACACAACAAACAATAACCCAACACAGTAAATAACACAACACCCTAACCTAACCCTAACTCTATAATAGGCTTGATTGATTTAATATGATAACTCAGTTCCATTCTCAACCACTAAACATGACTTCAAAAACAGAAAATCTGCTGCTTTTAATTCAAAGAGATCGTTATGGGGCTTTATCAGTAACATCTGCCTTCTTTTCTATACTACTCTCTGATCCATATGTGTATCACTCCTCTTTTCTCGGCTCTCCCCCAAGGCCCATGCTGTGGTCCGTCTGTGGGAGATGTTGTTTTGGGTCTCGTTCCTTGGCCTGTCTGGCTCCAATTTGTCCCACCATTGCAGAGAGCAATATCAGACACAGTTCTCCCTCTCTCACCCACACACACTCCCTGTGTGGTTCCCAGCCGGCTCACACACACACACACACACACACACACACAGACTCTCACGATGTGTTTTATCGTTAAGTACATTTCCTCACTGAGAATTAAGCCATTCATAGATTGGGCTGACATATGAAAGAAAATACTGTTCACTGATACTTTGCAATTCTGTATGAAACAATAAATCCATCCATCACTCCTTTCAAAATTAATTTAAAGCGTTGTGTACCATGTCTTACGTGTCAAATATTAAATTTTTATCTAGAAAAACAAACAAAAACACTAGAGCAGGCAGTACTGGTTCAATATGTGCCGATTTGCACTGACAACATATTTGCTGCCAAAGGTTTTTGAATATTGTACATTTCCCAAGATGAAGTTGAAAAATATTGACTCCCACTATACTCTTCGCCATCAATCCCACTTATGGAAGAAACAAGTGATTTTAATCAGCTACTGTCAGTGTCCATTTATGCAGTCCCTCCTACTTCTGAACTCCTGCCTAACATCTTGTTTTCTGCGGATTTATGTCAAAACACGGAATAAAATTGTGATCTCAAAATGCTTTCATGGGAAAGTAAATTATTCCCATGCCTAAACTATCCTGAATAGCAAAGTTAAATAAGTTAAATAAGCAAAGGTAAAATTTCAAATGAACTAACACTGGCTCTACACCATTATGCCACATCTGACCCATTTTATTCTCAACCAGAAGGTGCAGTTTATGTCCATACCTGTCCACACTCATTTCATACCCGAAAATTCGAAAGGAATTTATGATGTGGACACAAATGATTAGTGTCACTAACTCAGTATCCAACCACATGTGAAATATGACCACAATTTCCCGTTTAGCTCCTGAGTTACAGAATTAAAAATCTTATAGATCTTACATCGAAGTTAACCTTTGATATTTTTTCATTTTATCCTATTACCTTAAAATTACTGACTGACACAGTAACCTTGACTTTTAATCGATGAATTCTGGTCAACCTTGAAACCAGGTGAACTTTGACGCTCATGAGAAGATTATGGAGAGCCCAAAATATGACACCTCCAGTCATTGGTGTGTTCAGTGCTGAGCCACAAAAATTTGACATATTCGGTTTTATTCACTGTTTAGGTCGGGTTGAGGTGGCATGTGTACGTCAAGCTTAAAATTACTTAGATTTACCTTGCAGCCAGTCCCTGAAGTAATGAAGCCACATGCGAGGCAGCTGTCCATTTTCCTCCTTCAGCACGTAGCGAATGGTGTGGAACCTCTGGTGGAGCTGGTGAAGCAGTGGCTGGTTTTGAGCATAATCGGCGCGCTGTGTTACCACATACATGTTGTAGAAGGAGAAGAACTTGAACTGGGCGCCGAGAAAGTCGTACTCGCTTGTCTCCCTTGGTACAATATCTGTCAGCTCCAGGCCGTCCCTCACTTGGGTGGTCCCGTATAAACTGACTCCCAGCAGGCAGAGGAACAGCACAATCACAACCACCTGGAATCAGAGGGATGAAGAGACAGCTTTATCAAAAAACAAATATCCAATTAAAACATCTGCCTGTTTATAAGCTGTTTATAAGCTGTCAGATGCTTTTTGATACAATGTAGCAAAAGTGCTACTTTTTCTTTTTTCTGCAAAAAGTAAAGTGCCGGATTAATGCCTTGCAGGACTACGTGAAGCAATTTATATAAAATTAAAAAAAAGAAGAAGAAAGAAACTGAGGAACATTTTGTAATGTCAAGTACAGACCACCACATGATTTCAGTTCTGGAAGGCTTTAAAAGGTCTGGCCACCCACTGTGTGTCTGTGTGTGTGTGTGTGTCTCAGATAGGACATAACCACAATTTCCACCCCCGATTTCCTCCTTCCTTACACACTCCGGTGACTAACCCTCCCATTCAAATTATCACCACAGTGAGTCAGCACACAAACCCACTTTTACCTCATACAGAAGCTATTCCGCTTGTTTCTTTGTCTCCCTACTCTACAGAAACACAGAGAGCAACTGAACTCACCTTGGTGGTGGGCTGCAGAAGGAATGGCGCATAGTGCTTCTCAGCAAAAGAGGCCAGGGTCCAGCGCGAGCAGGGGGGCTTGAGGCAGCGTAGGCCCAGCGAGGCTTCTCCAATCTGGGACAACAGGTCCCGTGTGGAGCTGTTGTTCTCTGGACTCTGGCCGTGTGGAGCTGTTGTTCTCTGGACTCTGGCCAGTCGATGAGGCTCCATCACCCTGAGCAACTGAGCTAGCACTTGGGGTCGATGCAGCAGGAGGAGGTGCGGGATGATGATGATGGGAGAAGCTGGCAGAACCTCGAGACCCCCCATTATTCAAGCCCCCACTGTTGTTGTTGTTGCTGATGTTGGCGTGATTGCTGCTACTGTAATACTCGTTGTTACGGTTGGTCCTAGCTGGAGCTGGGTTGATGGGCTGCACAGAGATTTGGGATCTGGGCTCAGCTGTGGTGTAGAAGGCCTGAGTTCGGGGGTCGTACTCCGTCCTGAGCTGCACTGTGGACTGCATAGTGATTTGGGTCTGCTGAGCAAAACCATGGCTACTGTAGGAAGGAGGGGGACTGCTGTAGCTTGGGGGAGGCATGTGATATGAGGGAGGAGGGGTACGATATGACGGGGAAGGGCTGTAGCGACTCCCTTCTGTCCCATCCAGGTACGCCTGTGGCTCTATCTGAATCACACGATTGGAACAAGGGCTGCAGACATAAATACGATGAAACACTGTCAGGCACTGCTGTGAAACAAAATTTAAAACCAGACTTAACGGAAAAAAAAAAACATTCCAGTACGCATGTACAACATCTGATTTTGTGAAACAGTTAAGTGTTGCATTACAAAAAATATTTATTAGCCCTATGTTATTGTGAATCTTCTCTCCTTTGCCAGCAGCATGAAATATAGGGCCGGGACCCAACCGTGGAATTTAATAGTGTGTGTACACATCTGTACAATAACCGAGCCAACGAGCATGCCCGGGCTGGCAGGCAGACTGGCAAACTTTAATGAAGACTGGAAAAGATAAACATACAGTCAAACAAGCAAGCAGTCAGACGGAAAGAGACAACTTTTGCAGTAATTAGTTTTTAACTGAGGGGGATTACGGTGAAGATATCTTTAAAGATAGCTTTGTGCGTACACGGTTCATTATCATGGAAGAGATCGGTGGAAAACATAAAAGGAGGAACGGTAAAGCAATAAGTGTCTCGTCAGATATGAAAGCGCGTCTTTGTGTGTGCACACCTGTAGAAGCAGCAGAAAATGTCAAAACGCCTGTCCTCTCGCCGATAGAGATCCATGCTGAGGATGGCAGGAAAGATGAGCAGTACCATGGCAAAGTTAAACACCACCACCACTGCAGCCTGCAAGAAAAACAGAAAGGTTATTTCAGGTGAAAAAACCCAAACAAAACTGCTTTTTATCAAGAAAAAGGATCAGATTGACTTTTTTTGTAGTTGCAAACAGTGGGAAAAAAATACAGGTGATCATATGCAGTGTAGACAGTGAAGATGTGAAATGATATGTAACATTTAAAAAGGGCATTTTGCTGTAAATTTAACTGCATTATCATCCATACACATGCTGCAACTTACAAAACTACTTTGAAAGTGTATTAAATGAAAGAATTACTGTTTAACAAAAACAGTGTTGCTCTGAATATAAATCAGAATAACACAAGCTGAATAGGCTCAAGTGAGGGAAAAATTGCCTTTCGACACATTTCCAGTTCCTTTCAAGGCAAAAACACTGAGTGTGCAGAGAAAAAGTGAGGCATATGTATGTGTAATAGAAGCCAGTACAATGTTGTGGTTAAGTATTTGAAGGTGGTGCACTAGAGCAGAGGGTGGGGGTTGAGGTTAGGTTGGGGCCCTGCCCAGAGTACAATCTGGATATTGCGTAGTTGCCAGACCACTACACACACACACACACACACAATCCCGTGTGTGTGCCAGACCACCCAAGGAGTCAGAGGCCCGCGGGGCCTGAGGTGATGAGCAGTCGCTGTGGCTGTACAGACAACACACACACACCCCTTACAGACTCACACAGAAAAATGCACATAAACACACATATCTGTCACCTTAAAAAACGTACAGCCTCCTACTTAAACCACACCATAACACCAACCAGACACAGGCACACACACATCCTCGCCCTCCCTCATTCCTCAGCTCGCTACTCAGTCAACGAGAGAGATATAATGTCAATGAAGGAGACGTGGAGAAAGAAAAAGCTGTAAGTAGAGCAGAACAATTAATTCTCAATTGGCCCACTAACATCCAGACAGATACAGTATGAGTCCACTGACACACACACACACACACACACACACACACACACACACACACACACACACACACACACACACACACACACACACACACAGTGACCGTGAGCTGACCCCAGAGTGGGGATATTTATCATCACATCTGTTTTCTGCACATGAATGTGTGTGTTCCTCTGTGTGTGTGTGTTTTGCTGCTGTTATCAGGACAAGATTCCTTTTCTTATGTTTATACTGATAGGAGGAAGTGAATGAGACATAACGCAGGAGCGCGCGGGAAAGAGCGATGAATCCAAGGTGGAGTCGACCATGGGAAGTGTTTAATGCTGATAAAGAGACGCACACATGCACGCCAACACAAACTGCAGGCACTGACACAAGGTTGCGGTGTGTGGATGCACTCGATAATAAAAGATGAGTATCACCGTGAATGTCGACTTCGTGAAGTTTTACCGTCTAGCGGTAACAAAACCACTAGTGTGAAGTATGCATGGTATGCGTATGTGTGTGTGTTGAGCATGCGTCTTTTCCAATGTGCGTGTGTAGAAAACGAAGCTCCATGGATTAGACCCATGGGGTAAATGGATCATGTTTGACAGACTCTCTCTACTAAAGCCATCAATCCACACATGCTAATATTGTACTCAATGTGGCAACATCTTACCTCACACTGTGTGTCCATGCAAGTGTGTGTGAGTCTATGCATGTGCGTGAGGACTAAAGAGCAAGAAACAGGAGGGGGAAATCACTTAATATTTTCATATAGTCAGTGATACATCACTTATGTAACTGCAAATACTTGCAAATGCGTATTACAACAAGTTTTCATAGCTTCCTTATGCAAAATATGTGTTGAAATTCTCAGCTGAATGCTTTTATTGTGTGTGCTTGATTGTGATGGTTCAGTGGTACAGTGGATTGTCCTTCAGGTACTCTGGCATCCTCCCCAAAGACCAGAGGCAAGTAAGTTAACATAAGTGGTTATTCCTATTCTGTCACAAAAGTATATTTGAGTCTTAATGAGTGCCTTTTTGTCTTAGTGGCAGATTGGCGTCCTGTCTTGGGTGAACTAACTGGCTTTTGTGATCATCCACTTTGGCTTGCTAACCCACATAAGAGTGCCTCTGACTATAAAGATGGTGTCAAGAAAACCTTATGTAAACAATAAAACAGAAACTCTTTTGGGTAAATAAACTGAACAAACCAGATTTTTGACAAAACGGCAAAACCTACACTCACATTAATGGAGGGTCACCCATGTGATTAGAAGATTAAGGTGATCATCACACAAAGGTGAGATGTCAAATTTGTTGTTGTTGTAACCATCACTTTTTAAAACATGTATGTAGCCTTTTCTTTCTCTATCCATCTGGTTAGTGCTGCAGTGACTCAAACTTCAAACCAGAGATTTTTATCTGACCTTATCCTCTCTTTAGCGCACGTATCGCTATGACTGACTGTTTAAATGAATTAGGAATTCATTGATTATTGGAGGCATTTTGTACTAGTTTTCGCTGTTCTGGTGATGTCTGTAATTACTGACAGATGTTAGAGAAGTCAGAGCTCCCCTCTCGTGTTCCCCCACCTTTGCTCGTACATTCGCTCACATGCGCACATGCAAACATCTAGGCCATTGCGTTTCAAACCTCCCACACAGATACTACAACTCCCCACACGCACACATGCACATGGATGTGAGGGTATGTGAGTACACAGACGCACACACACACTCGCAGAGGGATTCAGTTACTAGGACCTCAGCCACAATCTGGACAGACACCGGGCCCACCACTAAACAGCCTCAAAGAAGGAGGAGGGGGGGATTTAACAAAACGCACACTTCTCCTCATGCACACACACAAACGCACACAGACGTACACACTTTCAATGTGATGAATGAAATCAATAAAACAACAGTCTGGAGAAATCTGGAGCCAATGAAGACGGGAACAGGACTATTAGTAAGAGAGAGGCCCCACACGACTGAACTCTCACACACGCACACGCACGCATACAACCCTCACTCACTAGCCACTGTACCTGTAGAGAAAAGGCTCTGAGCGCTGGGATGGGGATGAGCGCTGCCATGAAGAATGCTGTGACGTTGCTGATGGAGGTAAGAGCCACACTGGCCCCTGTCCTCTTCAGACACTCCCCCGTGCGATCCTTGTCGAGACAGAAAGAGAAGTTGGTGAGAGGAAAAGCAATGAAACTTTTGATCAGAGTTTAGCCAGAGGCACACGTGTAATACTGGAGATTATGTATCATTATCGTGATACTGATATGACTGACAGTGATTACGATGTTTCTTGAAGCCCTGAAGTGCTTAAATAATCCACCTGGGCCTGTCTACTTCTGTTTGAAGTAACGGAGGAAAAAGCCGACAGAACAAAACAACGCTTGGTAAAATCACTGCTGCTGAAAACTTGTAATATAATGCGCACAAAGAGAACAGTGATAAACACACAACTCTAGAAGACTTTGGCGGCAACTGTGTGAAGATCTAAAGACGTGCAGGACCACACAGAGAGCGTCTGCAGGCATGCGCATCTTTGTGTGTGTCTGTGTGTGTGTGTGTTTGTGTGTGTGCGCATCAGACAGGAGAGATCAGGTTTGGCTCTGTTTAGTTTTCATCTCAGCCACACAATAGAAGCTCGGGGATGAGGGAGGCATAGAGACGAGGGCTTGAACGAGAGGGAGGCAGGGGAAAACAAAAACAAGCAAATACATGCCTGTGTTTTCCCCTCTGGAGATGAAAAGCTACCACACACACACACACACACACACACACACACACACTCAGCCAGTTCTTTTTTTTTTTAATGCTATTTATTAGATTCTGTACACTTCATCAGCTAATGGATGAGAAAGCTCTTGCTCCTGGTTTAATCCATACTTCAGACCGCACAGAATACTTTAAATGCATCAAATTAATTAATTTATTTTTTTTATTAGACCCACTCACAAGTGTGTGTGTGTAACTTATCAATCTGTGTGTAAAGCAGAAACAAGGAAGTCATAATCTAAAAGAAACAGACATATTAATCCATTTAAAAATGAACGTCTTTAATTCGGAGCATTGCCGAGATAAGAAGGCTGGGTGTGTGGCACATGGTTTGCTTGATGCTACATCACAGGCACAGACAAGCTTTCACACATTCCTCCGCGGAGTAGATAAAACAACAAAGGGGATGTGCAGGAATGGGTGATGGTGGATGTTTGCCTCACCTCGAATGGGATCCTCTTGTTTTGCCCGGTCTCACTGAAGGCATGGGCGAGGAGAAACACATCATCTACTCCAACTCCCAGAGCCAAAAAGGGAAGCACCTGTGGCACACACACCCACAAACTTAATGAGCTCCTGCATGATTTTACCTCAGAGGTTTGCTATTCTAGGGGTAGCCACAAGTGCATATTATTATAGATACACACCCATGCAATATTTTTCAAATTCTGGTGCTAAGGTAAATTAAAATGAAGCGTCAAAACCTGTCTCCAGTGTCCAATAATATCTACTACATTATCTTCTGTACATTATTCTGCTGGTGTTGACCCACTTCAATTAGGCAATTTAAGAAAATGATTTTAAGTCTAGCAGAGACTTCAACTCAAGTCTACTAGCAGCTGCTGTGTTGACCTTTAGCCCACTGGGTCCAGTGGCATGTGTGTGAGTTACCTGCGTAGTGGCAGCATTGAAGGAAATGCCCAGGAGGGAGCAGAGGCCCAAACCAGCTGCCACTGACAACGTCACCAGGAGGACACCTGCCAGCCCCACAGCCCCCTGAGACTTGGCACAGTCCCATCGCAGCATGGTCAGGCATGCATAGGCCAGCTAGGCACAAACAGCAAGCAAACCATTAATCAATCACCCTTTTGTCTGTAAGTCCCTTCTCAGTTTCAAGCAAAGCAGAGAAAAATTGAATAAAATTTTCCTTCCCTCTAGTCTTACCATCAGAAGGTACCCACTGGCCACGCGGATAACACTTATGTCCGAAAAAGACTTGAGAATATCTTCCAGAGTGGTGGTTGTGAAAGATAAGACCTTCTGAGACGAGTTTGCTGACACGCTGTGCTGCACCGCCTGAAGACAAGACAATAGTAAATAAAGAGGAAGAAACTCTTTAAAATAGGATTAAATATCCTATATATACACACTATAAAATATATATGTATATAGATTAGAAATAATAAAATAGGTCACTTATAAATGAACTCTTAATGCAGCACCAGTAGCTCCATCAACATTTAAATCTGGTTTACTGACCAGTAAAGCATTTACTGGTTTGGAACTTTGCAACAAGATTTTCTTATCCCTATCTCATTTTCCCTTAATATACCAACTAGATCTGCATCAGCTATCAAAATACAACTAAATCTAATTTTAGCAGAATAGATAATTGACCAACCTTGCTGCCGCTTACTCAGTGGTATCTAAAATGCACATTCTGGAAAAAGGGAATTAATTTTCAGTGATTTAGCGCAAGCTGTCCCTCTTTTATGATTACATAAAAGAGGGACAGCTTGCGCTAACATCTTCCCTAGGTTTAAATTAACTAAATATTACAGGCTGTCTCTGAAAAAAAAAAGCCTTGAATCAGGAGGCTCTGCAGACAGTATCCTGACCTATTCCCTCTGTCTCTCTTACTATCTCAGGACAGACAGATGGCTTCGGCATTGAACTGCTGTTACTGCTCAGTGGGGAGCAATGACGGCTGACACACATTAAGAAACATGCTCTAGATCACACACACACACTCGCACCCACATGTAAACTTCCACATGTGTCTCACACATACCGACATATTCTTGCAGACACGCCTAAATGTGAATAATACAAATAAAAAATGCAATTTTTGGCATATTTTTTCACTTTGAAGCTTAAAAAAAATAAAACTATGTGTTTAAAAATATGATCACGTTTTGTTAAAAATCTGTGATTTCTGGACCCAAAGATAAATGACACACACACACACACACACACACACGCACATTCATACACACAAGGTCACACCATGTGGAACAGAGGTTGGGGCCCCCAAAACAAAGACCAGATGATGTCACACATGAGCCACCAATGGGGCCACAGCTGGGAAAGCGATTGTGTGTGAAGTTGTGAGTGTGTGTTCATGTGTGATTGTGTGTAAGTTTAAGGGGGAGAGCGAGGAAGAAAAAGAGAGATATCCAGCACTCACTTAATGTATTCCAGACATGCTCACCCTGTTGCTCTATTGCCCCTCTCTACTCATGAGTGAGAGGAAAACTTTAGTCCTTTACCACACACCAACAGTGGTTTTAGTATCTATCAGGGGCCCCGGCTTTGGATGGGGCCTTCCCATGTTCACCTGTATCCGGTCTGTGATTTACAACGTGGCTATAGAGCACTTAGGGTAGATTTCGCTACTCTTTTCTCTTTCGTTCTCTCTTTTTCTGAATTTTTCTTGCTCTCATTTCTAAATTTTCTGGCCCTTACCTCAGAGTACCGCCTCTGCC